>NW_023270812.1:6256813-6339456 GCF_011800145.1 Mirounga leonina
CTATCTATCTATCTATCTATCTATCTATCTATCTATCTATCTATCTACCTATCATCTTCTATTGGTTATATCTCTCTGGAGAGCCCTAACTGATACACATAACAAATCTCTGCCAAATACAATATTCAACAAATATTTATTGAGGGCATTTATTGCCAGGCACTGTGAGGTGCTGGTGATACAACAATAAATAAAATAGTCAAAAATCCCTACTTTCATAGAGCTTATATTTTAGTGATACTTAGATGACTAGCAAAATTTTAATTGAGGTAACCATAAAATTTATCACATGATAGAGGACAATTTAAGGGTGAAATGGGACACAAGTCATAATTATACCAGGACAATATGCCCAAACCATAAGTACTCTGGACAAACCAGGATGGTGTAATTCACTTTAATTTTTAGTGTAACTCAGGCCCATCTCCCTCAAATAACCATCTGGTGAATTATAGAAACCCAGAGGAGTATGGGATTAATCAAATTTGAGGGGCAGACCTAGAAGGACCTTGGATACTTTGGGTTCAAATTCCGGTCATAAATCTAACCAATTACACATTATATGAAGTATTCAACTTTTATGAGTCTCAATTCATGCCACTTAGAAATCTATACATGTATGAGATCTAATGAGATAAATATGTAAAGCATATACAAAAGCAATTGTTTTGTGTATGAGTCTTTCTATACTAGATTTTTAAAGCCATGTGAATGTATTTCATTTGTTTCAAAATTTTTAAGAAGAGAAATTTGAGCATCTGCTCTGGAATGAGACATTTTATTAAATGCAATAGTACTAATAAAATTACAGCAATGCTATATATGTATGTACACACACACATATATAACAATTGTGAGCACAGGGCATGCATCACTCACGAAATCTACCATTTATCATTGTTAATATTACTAGAAATCACTCTGCATTTATCTTCACATTTATTTTATTCATTAAACTGAATTCTACACCAATGTATACTGAAGTGGAAGCTGACTTAAAAAGACATCAGACAATTCTCCAGCCCCGCTGGAAGCTGCTACCAGGAAACAATGGTGAAGAGAAGATTTTCTCTGAAGTGTGACCACCTGAGCTGCAACAGCTATGTAGAAGCCACACTGTTTTTGAAGCTGGTTTGATCACTCTTCACCCATGGCTAAAACCTCAGAGAGAATCCTAGACCATACCCACTAGCTGTCTGCAAAGAATATAAATATCTCTGAGTAGGATCTTAAGGGTGAGGAAAATCCTCCTTTGTCCACAAATATTTTTCCCCCTTTGGCTTATTATAGGACCCAAAAATATTTCTCCATTCCCTAAGAATCCTCCCAAAGGCACAAATCAAGAGCATCTACTCTGAAAATGATACATAAAATGTGAGAAAGGAAGAATGAGTTTACAGACATGTAAAGATAGCTTAGGTATGACAATTATTTCAGAAAGCAAAGTCCTACATGATCCCAAATTGTGTATAGTTTCTTTCGATGTGGTCAAGAGAGTGTGGTTGGGAGAAGGGGTGGAGGAGATCAAAGGAGAGGAGAGATAGGAAACACAGTGCCTTTTCGAGATCATAGGAATGTGTAGAACTTCCTAATGAGATGCATGAGGGGCCACCAAAGGACTGTCTCCCAAGTAGAAAATTCTGTTGTCTATGAGTTAAGAACTTACATATCAATCACTTTATAATCTTGCAAGGGTTAGCCTTAAGTGAGAATGACAACTATATTGCTTTTTTTGTCCAACTTGCTGGAGATATACTTATTGTTCCCTTCTGATTTTGAATGTGAAGTTCATTCACATGGGGTCCTACATTCTCCTGTTCAGAAAACAGAGAAAGGTGTTCAGAAAACAGAGAAAGTGAAAATCTCTCAAATGATATTACCACTGCTACATTTTGATGTGCATCTTCATAGATGTCTCCTTTGTATGATCACTCACACACACACAGACACATCTGTATGGAACTCCGTAAGTCTGAAAATAAGGCAGGTTCCTTCCACCATCAAAAATAATTTATCAGGGCGACTGGGTGGCTCAGTCGGTTAAGTGTCTGCCTTCAGCTCAGGTCATGATCCCAGGGTCCTGGGATCGAGCCAGGGCTCCCTGCTCAGCGGGGAGTCTGCTTCTTCCTCTCCCTCTGCCCCTCCCCCTGCTTGTGATCTCTCTCTCTGTCAAATAAATAAAATCTTAAAAAAAATAAAAATAACTTATCACTCACAAAAGGAGTCTCCATATATTCTTATCTTCATTTAATCTATATTACTAGATGCTTTCTCAATTACCACATTTTGAACAAAAAAGTCCAGTTTGAGAAAGACACATTACATGAAATAATCTCAATACAGAATTGGTCATTATTCCTAGTGGTTATGCCTTCATAATAACAAATACCACTATAAATAACCTTTTAAAGATCACTTTTAAAAAGCTATACTATAAGTGTTTACATTGACAAAATCATAAATATACACCTGTGGGAAAAATGAAAAAAAAAAAAAAAAAAAAACAGGTGTCCCAGTCTTTTATCAGTAAATTTAAAAAGCGCTCTAACTCAGGCAACTTGAGGCTGTGCCTGTGTTGACATACATGAAGAATCTGAATAAAACTGTTTCATGACAGTACAAAAATATTTTTAAATTAATATTTTAATAATTGTGGATTTAACTAACAAATTAATCACTATGTATAGACATCTATTTCATTTTTATCCCTAACATTTCATATGGGTAATTCAGGCAATGAACTAATTCTTATAATAATCTTATTCAGATATTTAAGGATTACCTTTTACCATGATTTATCAACCCTGACATTTTTCACATTTGGGGCCTGACAACTCTTGTGTTGGGGGGTGAGGGGGGGGCTGTCCTGTGCACTGTAGGATGCTGGGCAGCCTTCCTGACTTCTGTCCACCAGATGCCATCAGTACCCCTCAGTTGTTACAACTAAAACACATCCCCAGACATAGTAATGTCCCCGGGGGGTAAAATCGCCCCTGGTTGAGAACCATTGCTTTTTATTTAGGATCACCCCTTATTTGGGCATGTGTGGTATATGTATTTGGTTTTTATGAAATTGGATCTTTTATTTTTTTAAGATTTTATTTATTTATTTGACAGAGAGAGACACAGTGAGAGAGAGGGAACACAAGCAGGGGGAGTGGGAGAGGGAGAAGCAGGCTCCCAGCCGAGCAGAGAGCCCGATGCGGGACTCGATCCCAGGATCCTGGGATCATGACCTGAGCTGAAGGCAGACGCTTAACAACTAAGCCACCCAGGAGCCCCTTTATGAAACTGGATCTTAAGGACACCATTCCATAACCTACTTTTTCAACTGACCCATATAATTGTTTCCAATTTCTCAATATTGCAAACGATGCTTCAATGATTTTATGCACAAATTCCTTTAAATATTTTTCAGTTAGTTCCCTATGTTTTAAGAACAATAGTTTTAAAGATAATTGTCTAAAGATAACTCATTTTTAAGTTTATTTTTTTTAGTAACCTCTACACCCAATGTGGGGCTTGAACCCATGACCCCAAGATCAAGAGTCACAAGCTCTTCCAATTGAGCCAGCCAGGCACTCCCAGAACTCATTTTAAATGTGAATAATTTAAGTATACCTGAAGTCAAAGATGAAAAAAAAAAAATCAATGAAACACAATATAAAGTAAAAAATAAACATATTACATTACCTATGATTTTCGGGTTCCACACACATCACATTTCTATTAGAATAAGAAATAACCTACCAATAAGACTTATTAAAAACTATTTCTAAATGAATAAATGTTTGTTTCACCACTAACTTGAGCATATTTTTCAAAGACATTAAAATAAACACTTTAGAGGCCAACCATGTATCAAAACTGTATCACTTCTAGCATCTTTCCTTTAGAACAGTATGTGGTAATTCAAAAAACAAAACAAAATAATTCTTGTCAATCAGTGACATGAAGATATTTTATTACCAGCTGTCATAAACTATTTTAAGTGGCTTTGAGACTTTTGCTCTAGAGAATTCCAACTAAAGAGTTTTAAATATTTTTTTAAAAATCAGTTATTGCGTTCATTTATTGTTTATGGATGCAAGAAGGATATACCCAGTTGACAACAGTGGGACTGAAGAGGGGTCCAAAGCAGCTTCAATTAATTATACCTATAAAGTTTAATTTCTTTTTTTCCTAAAGATTTTATTTCTTTTAAGCAATCTCTACACTCAACAAGGGGCTTGAACTCAAAATCCTGAGATCAAGAGTTCCATGCTCTATCGACTGAGCCAGCTAGGTGCCCCTAAAGCTTAATTTCTTTAAAGCATTTTCTAGAATAATATGTCAAAACATTCACATTTAGTAATTCAGAGTGCTCGAATACATGGGAGTTCACATATATTACTGCATAGTCTCTGAAATATTTTACAAATCTTTCATAATGTTTGTTTTTTTTAATCAACTCACGATTTAACAGAAGGCTGCAGAGTCTTCTCACAAGAAATCTTACAAAATTTGTCTGGAATCAGCTGTGTTTTTCCAATAAATGAAATGAGTAAATAAGCACTGATTTTCATTTTGAAGTCTCAGGTGATGGGATTTGTTTTCAAAAGCCCTGGGACTGAGCCTCCTCAAACCCTTCCACTCACTTAGTACTGTTTGTATAATCACAGAACTGCTCTTTGACTGTTTCTTCACCCAAAAAAACCCATGAGAGTATCTACTTCACAGCATTACCATGACAATTAAATGAGGAAATGTTCACGAAAACATCTTCTAAACTATAAATCTGCACTATACTAACTAGCTGCATAAAAATTTATATATTCTTCCTTGGGGTTTAAAAAAGATTAAGAATTACAGTCTATCATTCCTCAATGTTAAGCATGGTCCCCTTTTATCTTAATGTCCCTAAGATAATCTTAACAAATAACCCCTTGTACAGATAATGGCAGAAAAGTCTCCTCCTCATTATTCAACGAGTACCTACTTTGATCTACATCCTTCATGAAGGCAGAGGACTTTGATGCTCAGCATAAAGTAGGTGCTTTGTTGATGTAAAATCTATATAGAAATTGAAACTCTCCATAGTATTTCATATAATTTTACCCAACAGTAACTCTCTGGTATAGGAAAGAAAGATATCATTATATACATTTTATTTTTTTTTTAAGTTTTTATTTATTTGTCAGAGAGAGAGAGCACAGTGGGGGGTGGGGGGGAGGGTGGCAGGCAGAGGGAGAAGCAGGCTTCCCGCTGAGCAGGGAGCCTGACATGAGTCATGATCTGAGCCAAAGGCAGACACTTAACTGACTAAGCCACCCAGGCAGCCCCATTTTACCCATTTTAGAAATAAGAAAATAGGAATGTAGAAAGTTATCTCGCTTAAAGTAGTAGTTAGGTCATGCCTGGTAGTTGAGCTTCCACATTTGTTGTGAACTATCTTTGTTATTATCATGGCTCTTCATTAGACCAGTTGTGGAAAGCCACATTAATAATCATCTTTTTTAATAGTTACCAAGTTCTAGATTAAGAAATATCATCATAGAGGGGCGCCTGGGTGGCTCAGTTGGTTAATCGTCTGCCTTCCGCTCAGGTCATGATCCCAGGGTCCTGGGATCGAGCCCCACGTCAGGCTCCCTGCTCAGTGAAGAGCCTGCTTCTCCCTCTCCCTCTGCCTGCTGCTCTGCCTACTTGTGCTCTCTATCTCTCTGTCAAATAAATAAATAAAATCTTCAGAAAAAAAGAAATATCATCATAGATACAATATAGAAAATACTTAATTTGCTGAGAAGCGCAGGGCCCAGGGAAGAACTGGAAGTATAACACCGGGATGGGGTATGTACTCTGCCAGGCACTGCATGAAGCATTTCACACGGAAAACCAAAGGAGAATCCATTCTACAAGATACATGCCACCAGTAACCCCATTTTCCACACAGGAGAACTGTGGGTCAGAGGTGAAGTATTTTCTGTAAAATCAGAGAGCTAGCAAGTAACAGTAACAGGTTTTAAACCCAAGTGAACAGAGCCCTGGAAAACCCAAGTTCTTAACTATGACTTGTACTATACACTTTTAACTATTAGCATTTAATAGTTGATGTTTACTGCATAAAAGTAGGATTAATTTACCTTCCCTCATGAAGATAAAAAATCATCCAGCAGTTATCTTCTTTTTTTTTTTTTTTAAGATTTTATTTATTTATTTGAGAGAGAGAGAATGAGACAGAGCACATGAGAGGGGGGAGGGTCAGAGGGAGAAGCAGACTCCCTGCCGAGCAGGGAGCCGGATGCGGGACTCGATCCCGGGACTCCAGGATCATGACCTGAGCCGAAGGCAGTCGCTTAACCAACTGAGCCACCCAGGCGCCCCAGCAGTTATCTTCTAATTGATTACTTATCCTTCAAAATTTATTTTCAGGGCGCCTGGGTGGCTCAGTCATTAAGCGTCTGCCTTCGGCTCAGGTCATGATCCCAGGGTCCTGGGATGGAGTCCCACATCGGGCTCCCTCCTCGGGGGGAAGCCTGCTTCTCCCTCTCCCCCTCCCGCTGCTTGTGTTCCTGCTCTCACTATCTCTGTCTCTGTCAAATAAATAAATAAAATCTTTAAAAAAAAATCTTTTCAAATCTTTCAAATCTTTTGGTTCACTCAAGAAAAAACAAATTTTTAATGTTTCTTTAATAAACAGAAACTCACAATCTTTCCATACAAAAAGAATGTGCTAGTCTTCGAATAATTAAATTTAACCAATTCTGCGTATACAGTTATACCAGTATAAATTTAAATAATTAGAAAATGTTATTGATCTTTAGTGGAATAAATCTGAAAGTTGCTTTTAATTCCACAGAAAGTGTTCCACAAATAATAAAAAGGATTCAGAATTTATTATTACCATATGTAAATGACTTTGATAATCTTATCTACAACACAGTTGCTAGGCCTTAAATATTTGATCACATTTTTATTGAATTAAACTAGGTGTATCTACCATGAATTCTGTTTAAAAAGGATAAAGTTGGATAAATACATGGATATTTAAGAATTTTAGTTGTTTGCTGGTTCATGGTTGCATTCCAACATTTAAAAAAACGACAGGGATTTTTGACCCCAGATTTTTACTTAGCAGCCTAGTATAATTGTGTAGTATATTTTTAGAGTATATACAAAGAGAGAATATACACAAATTAATACTAATTAGCAAGTAAAGTAAAATGTATTTTCTACTTAGTTATTATGAGTGTTCACATGTAATTTGCTCCTAAAATTTTAGTCAGTTACAGCATTGTGAGAATTATTTTAATTTTATGGTTATTATAGGGGAAAAAAGGAATTACAAAAAGCCCCCTTCGAATTCAATCATAGAAAGAAAGATTCAATTACTTGGGAGGTCTTTGGCACTGTGAGAAAGATATACAGAAAATGAGAGGCAGACTTGGGTCATCATTGAACTGTAATCCCATATGTCATTTCTTCCTCTTAGCTTCTGCTGCAATCCATTTACATAGAATATGAGCTGCAAACCAATAATTACAAACAGACATACACCCACAAATGAGAGATAACTACGCTAAGTGAAATGTAAACTGACTTTTAATTATTCATTAATAGTAATTTAGAATATTAGTGGCATGACACAATGTTCTCCTCAGGGTCTATATATACAACAGGAATTCACCTTACAGATGAAATCCCACTATTAAAAGGTCCGTTAGGCTCAAGTTATATAAATTCTTCTGGAACAGGATGGGGTTCAATATCAACCTATATCATTCTAACTGCTAATGTACATTCAAGGTCAAATGGCATGAAGTAGATTGTACACTTAGACCTGCACCCAGCACACAGTTAACATTCACTATCAACAGCTACTATATATACATTCACCCATCGACAATTTTCAGCTCTTATGTCACAGTTAAGGGCAAGAACTAATTCAGGATATATATAGGCACAACCCATTTTCAATGTTTTTAAATTAAATAGTTTAACATGAAAGATTCTACTCTGAGCTAAAGGATCCATTTCAGTCGAAGGCCCTAGGCAACCACTACCAATGGAATGGAGTTGGTAGACAAGATGGAAGTTATCTGCCATTCATGACCTGTGACCTGGTCTGCCCCCAGAAATCCAGATCCCAGTTACTGACCTCATCGTACCTCCCATTACTGAAGCTAAAAAGTTGGGTGTCGTCCTTGAACCTTTTTCACATGCCCTCCATAATCAATCAGCACTTCTGTTGGATTGGCTTCTAAATGTCAAACCTATCATGTCAACTCCATCTTCACCATCAACACTTCAATTTACAATTGATCTTTACCAGTCTCCTGTAACTCTTGCTCCTAACTGCAGCCAGAGCACTTGCTTTGAAGAGCACATCTGAGCTTATGGCCACCACCACTCAAATTCGACCTGAAAGGGTCTGCATTCCTCTTCACCTCTCACACTGACCTTTATCTCTAACAGGACTTCATGTCTGGCCCTTTGAAGCTATGTTCCAGCCTCAGGCCACACTCTGTCCCCTCCCCCTGGCACTCCAGCCATATTCTCTTCAAGTCCCTGGCAGTCAGCCTCCAGGTACCCTCCCCTCGCAAAGCCTTGGACAGGAGCTTTCCTCTCCACTTTGTTAAGCAACTACTTTCCTTCCTGACACTCCCTCAGGCCTCCTTCCCTCACTGCCCTTCTTTGTAGAGTCTTGAAACACTGGCTATACTGGCCATGGGCTTAATTTTATTGCTCCTTAAAGGCAGGGGCTATATTTCTGATACGCTTGTTCACACTGTATCTGCAGCACCTGGGAGAGCCTAGCAATGGTAGGTGCTCAGGAAACACTGTTTGAAAGCTAGAGTGAATAAGTGAAATAACGAATACATTGATGCAATTACCCACAGTAGATTATCATATCCTTGACAGAGTCAGTATTACAGAAGATTTACTTTCTAATTCAACAGAGATTCGTTTAGTGTGCATGGCATTCTGTTCATTTAATACTGTGCATATTTGCTCAGTATTGCAAATAAATCACAAATTTAGCTGCAGTAATAATCACATGTAGGTATGATCAAAATTCCCAAATCTACACAAACAAAGTTCCTTAAAGTCAAACTCTGGCAAATTTACATCAATTTCTAATCAATAAGTGTTATCTTATTATGCAATTATTCAATTGATTAACTGATTATTCAATCCTAGAAAACTACAGGAGGCTAAGAAGCAAAAGAGTTCTTTTAAAAGTTTTCAGGACACAGAATGCATAGGTTTCATCTACAAAGTAGCAAGATGCTATACAAAAGCTTTTAAATTGTGTATAACAAAATTCCATATAAGCTTCTTCTACAAGGATAATTGTGTTTTAGGGTAATCAAAAGTTAGCATCCATGTTTGTGTGAGTATGTAATGTTTGCATAGCTCACTAGTCTTATGTGAGTCTGGGTATGGATACATTCTTTAGATAGATGTGAAGACTACTAAGACAAAAAAAGAAGCCAATCCCTTAAAATGCATCCATTGCCTAGTTGTTATTGTTATCGCATTTGAACTATGTTTTTACACTTTCAAAGATTCACAATTGCTTGTCATTAAATGTTTACTTAAATATCATACTTGTATTGACTTTCACACTCATATTTTCCATCTGAGATCTTTGACCCTTAAGTACTTTGCATATGTTCAACCTTATAAACAAGGCACAGAGTCTTTTGTAAATTAGCAAGTGTTACAAATTAGCAATCAAGAGCACTCGGATAATCGATTTGGAAAATGTTTCCTCACGCCCCATTCCAGAAATTAGCATACCTTCTAGGGTCTGTGTACACATGTCTCAAATGCCCATTCAATGTACAGGTCACATACCAGAACACTACTCACTGAAAAGGTAAAAGATTATCAAGTACAAACTCTTTAATTTAAAAGCAAAGTGAAACAATCATTATTAGTGTCCTTGTTGAGAGATCTGGACCTGGAAAATCCAAGACACTGAAATAATTATGAATCTCTAAACATAATTTTTCCATTTTAGAAATTATACCAATAACATAAAATTACTGTTGGAAAAGAAAACACAGATAAAACAAAACAAAATAATAGCAAGAGGAGTGAAATATCATTATATAGAGAGAACTCTTCTTCACATTTTGGTCTGTATCCTTCAGAGACTTTCCTAAACAAATATATATCTTAAAAATCAGCTAATACACATACTATTTTTAACCTGGTATTTTAATTTGTCAGTATAGTCAATTATTTTCCACGTCAACAAAACACAGATCTGCATCAACATCTGTAAAGCTGCATGGGACTCTAACCTGGACCCTCTTAGTCCCCCATTAATGGGGAGTCTTTATCCCCAAATGCCTTCTAAATGGCTCTCTGGGGGGAAAAGTCCAGGGAACAGCTGCAATAATGGCCTGTTCTTAGTAGTATATTCCTCAACTAAAGAGGAAATGCTCTTTCCAGAGAGGGCAAGATGTACAAAGAATGTTTTTTGGTTACTATTTCTATCCAGTATGGATATTTGGCTTACACAGTTAGCCCTGATCTTGACTAAAATCATCACTTAGAGCAACTGACTTGGTCAAGTTTTAATCCCTGGGCCTGAGAAGGGGAGCGTTCCAATAGTGCACACGTTTGACACCAACAATTTTTCTTGTTTACATGTTAATTAATAATAAATCTGTCTTATAACTAATTGATTTTGGTCTTTTGACATGTGATTATTTTATTACACAGCCGCTTCCCTCCTATAAAAAAGTAAACTTTAAAGGAATCAATAATTCAATCAACACTTCTATGTGCTCTCTCTTTGACTCACTCCTTCTGATGTGTGGACGATTTTCCAGAAAGTGTTGGAGAGAGCAGAAGGGGATGCCACCCAAGGAGCCAGTCTACTGGGGAAAATTGCTACAACAGCAGAGAAGTGGCCTCACGAGGAACCAAATAGATAAACTCATTGTTCATGAACCACCAAGGAGGATCATCTGACAGAACTTTGGATCTCAAGTCTTCTTTCTTCTCCTCTCTCTCGTTTTAAATAACAGCTCACCTTATGCCACCTTATGTTGTTTGCATTTGAGGTTATAGTATAAAAATTCAACTTTTATGTACTACTTCATCAGAATACAAAACCAAATGTTAAAGCACATTCCCATTTTTTTTAACATGTTGTTTTCTAGTTTTGCAAACAATAAAAAATAACACATTGAAAGAAATGTCCATATGCTCCACAATATTAGGAAATGCAAAGCTTTCAATTATTTATTTATTTTGGGTCAGTGTTAAAGATTTAGTTCAAAGGCAATTTTTTTTTTAAGATTTTTATTTATTTATTTGACAGAGAGACAGCGAGAGAGGGAACACAAGCAAGGGGAGTGTGAGAGGGAGAAAGCAGGCTTCCTGCGGAGCGAGGAGCCTGATGCGGGGCTCGATCCCAGGACCCTGGGATCATGACCTGAGCCGAAGGCAGACGCTTAACGACTGAGCCACCCAGGCGCCCCCAAAGGCAAATTTAAATACAGTTGCCTAAACTCGTCCTAGGTGTTCCTGTGTATTTTTATACAAATGTTACCTACATAAGTCACTTCAAGTCAGAAACAAAATGGATGAGCCACAAATACACATTGTGTATTTCATAAAATATATGTCCATTGTATATGTTATCATCAAAGTCCCTTAAAAGACAATAATTAGCTACTTTTTTTTTTTTTAAGATTTTACTTATTTATTTGACAGAGAGAGAGAGACAACTAGAGAGAGAGACAACTAGAGAGGGAACACAAGCAGGGGGAGTGGGAGAGGGGGAAGCAGGCTTCCCACTGAGCAGGGAGCCCGATGCGGGGCTCCATCCCAGGACCCTGGGATCATGACCTGAGCTGAAGGCAGATGCTTAAGGACTGAGCCACCCAGGCGCCCCAATAATTAGCTACTTTTAAAGTAGAGACAATACAGCCAATGCAATCACTGAATGGAGCCATAAAATATTTAAAGCTCCGGGCGCCTGGGTGGCTCAGTTGGTTAAGCGACTGCCTTCGGCTCAGGTCATGATCCTGGAGTCCCGGGATCGAGTCCCACATCGGGCTCCCTGCTCGGCGGGGAGTCTGCTTCTCCCTCTGACCCTCTTCCCTCTCGTGCTCTCTGTCTCTCATTCTCTCTCTCTCAAATAAATAAATAAAATCTTTAAATATATATATATATATTTAAAGCTCCAACATGGCTATGAACGCATTAGGTAAACCTAGGATAATATATTTAGCCCACTTGGATCTTGATTTTCAGAAACACAGGTGAAGGGTTTGGCCTACATGTAATCAAAGAGTCCTTGCAATGCTTATGATTCTAAAGATACTTCTGATACAGTGTATTCCAATGTCACCTGGAAAAGACTTCTAAGGATAGCTTTCCTTCGCGCACGAAAATGGTAAAGCAATTTTTATTACTGCTTTCTTAATCTATGCTAAAAGGCCTATACTCTTACCTTCTCCTAATGTAGCTACTTTAAGAAAATCCATTTTACTAACTTTTCTCTTCTCTTAAAATCTTACCCACCAAACTACTGGGATCAAATCATACATCCAATGAAAATATTATGTCACTACCATGAGAACTGAAACATGCAAATGAAGAAGTTCAAAGTTACAGTTCCCACAGCAACTCTAATCTAGCTCATTGGATGCATAGATGTAGTATCTTATTAGCAGATATGCAGTAAAATGCATGCCTTAATATATACTATTTATGCAGTTTACATGAATTATGCTTGCTGTGGGGACCATAAACGTTGAATGTTCTTTCAAAAACTTTTCATTCTTAGTCATAATTTTGCATTAACATAAGGCTGGGGCAACATTTTTGTCATGGTTTTTCAGATTTCATCATATTTCTTTGGAGGAGACATAAAAACACAAGATAAAGTATAGTAACAGGAAATCAGAATATATTTATGCCAATGTATATTAAGATATTTGCATATGGTTATGCCTGGAAATTGTCCTAGGGTGCACATAATCACATGTTTTCCTGGTATAGGGAGAGAAAGAGTGGTATTCTTGCTTAATATCAGTATTAAGCAATAAACACAGTAGGGAAGTTAAAACCTTAGTATATGATTTTCCATTAAAATTCTAGAGCTTCATATTTTTTTATTTCTAGATTACACATAAATATAAAGACTATGTCAGTCAGATAACAGAAATTAGTGCTTGATACACCTGTCCCAGAGAGGTTTGATTCCAAATGGACCTAATCTTTTTCTAATTACCTGATAGCCCACAGAAGTCCCACCATTAGCTCATATGAATAGGGCAAAATTTTAAAAGGAAAATATTCTGTAAGGATCTGGAAAAACTTGTTAAAGTTAGGCCACTATCTGGCAAGTGGATCATTACAGCGGACTCCATCTAATGCACATGCTGCCATAGATGCCCAACTATGGAGCGAAGAGCTGAGACCAAAAGGAAATGGAAATGCTACCAGAGGGTGGTTCCTCTGACTCAGCCAAAGTGCTCAGTAAATTATTAGCTTATAATTAGTAACATTATTCCACTTAATGGACTCCATGATGGTGATGTCATAACTATAACTGGAAGCATGGGTTCTTTTAGACAGTTAAGAAATGAAAAGTATTCAGGTTATTCAGGTTATATGCTTTCTAAGCCTTGTTTTTGTCATATTCTTTAGTATAAAGAAATTAAATTTAGCAAATTCAAATGGCTAAAAGAAAACATTTGCACTATATCTATTGCAAATAAACCCACACCAAAAAGGAGTGGGAGACTCTTGATATTGTATACAGACATGAACATTCTTGTAATGATTCTTTACTGGGGTCACTTCAATATGTTTGATGTTGGAATGTAACAAGAACATGAAGGTTCCAGTGCCTAATGCAAACACCAAATTATTGGGTAAAATTATCCCCCTGAGGACTTCAGTTTCTGCAACTCAAAAACTGAAATGTTATTTGTATTTTCTGCCTCACATATAATTATAAGAAGGAGATGATGTACTTTGCAGTATTTCAGAATTTAAAATATAAAAATAACATAAGAATTTAAAATTTTAAAAATATCATGAGAACAATTTTGAGATTTTGAATTCATCTACAACAAGGAATGCATCAACTTCTGTGACAAAACCAAACCCTTACATAGGGTAACATTTCTAAATCCCACTGCAATTTAACCAGATGCATTTAAAAAAATTTTTTTTTTAAAGATTTATTTATTTATTTGAGAGAGCAAGAATGAGAGAGAGAGAGTATATGAGAGGGGGAAGGGTCCAAGGGAGAAGCAGGCTCCCCGCTGAGAGGACAGCCGGATGCGGAACTCGATCCCGGGACTCCAGGATCATGACCTGAGCCGAAGGCAGTCGCCTAACCAACTGAGCCACCCAGGTGCCCCCAGATGCATTTAAAATTACTACATTTCACATTGGTTCCATAGTTAGCTCATTCTTATTCATTTCCTACAACATATTCTATTGGTCTTAAACAATAAGTTTTTAGTGGGCAGGGACTGTATCTATTCAATTTTCTGTAGGGTCTAGCTCTTCAAGCAAAGATATAATTAATAAAATATTTGTGAAGAGGATAATGAGATAATTTTTACCTAAAATAAGACAAAACTAAACATTCAGCACTCATAGCCACGCAAACCTATGATACTTTAAGATTTGAACTGAAATTCTCTACACATCCCGTTCTCAATAAATTGATTGATAATTAGGTACGTGACACACCAATATCATACAAGTCACTTGGATTGCCAGTATAACTCAAGACAAACTGCAGTTCAAGAATCTTTAAGAAGGATTTTAAATGGGTAAGTGCACTTAATAATTTTTATGACAATTAAAACAAACCCAGGTCTTACCACTTCTTTGATGGTAAATATAAGAAATAACATATTCTATACAGATAGCTAGATGACAGAGAAGAGGGAAACATGTATCTCTCAAATACCTGGAAAGAATCAAGCTATAAAAGCCTTGAAAACTCTAGCTTACATAGGTGATAGTGACTTTAAAAGTATAACTTTGTATGAATTAATCATTTACAATCTTTCACATCATTATAATATAGCAACAAGGTTAAACGTTGTATCTTCCTTAGTTGTGTGAATTCAAAGGGCTGCTATTCAACAATTGTAAATAAAATACCTTCCTGGCTATGCTTAATAACTATACACTTTATGCCATTCCTCCTTTAACTCATATATATTGTTCAGTCAACTTCCAGTTTTGTATTTATAGTTTATATTAGAACAAGTTTCATTCGGGGTTGATTTGTGACATAGATAACACCGTAAGCTACTTTTCTACATTGCTTCTTAGAAGCCATTTCCATTCCTGCACAGTATACAGATTAAGAAAGTTATATATAATAAGTAATGTGCCACTATAATTTGAAAAATTCATCTTGTTCACGTTCTCCAGCTCCTACTAAAAGATTTATAACACCACTGAACAGGAACTGATGAATTCATCACTGTCTGGTGCATTTTGATCATAATCAATAACATAATTTTACCCTTAAATAGGATTTCAATTAAAGCATATTTTTCAAAGTAATTTTACTTTAACAAAAAAGGGGCTTTTGTACCATGAATCATTAACCCATTAGGAACCAAAAGAAAATTATCTGTCTCTGAAGTTCTGCATCAAAAAGTAATAGATGTAACTATACTCTATCTCTTGTATTTCACATTCCCCACAAGTACATTTCATAAAAAATTACATTATTATATTTTCATCATGGAAAATGAAAAGTAATATACTTTCATAAAATAATAGAACCATGAAAGGTTTATCAGATGAAAGTGATGATACACTGCTTCTGCTTGGACAGTGTGAATTTTATCTACAAAGAAAACATTTTCACCTAAACAAAATTACTTTGTCATATCATTATAAAACATCAAAAAAAAAATCTTTAAAAATCCTGTGAAATGTATACACATTATAAAAAAATGCAATGTATCTTATGATAATCCTCCTATTCTAGCTATTCTGCTCTATTACAATGTCCAAAGAACATAAATTTCTCCTGCAAAACAATACAAAATTGCTTTCCTCAAAAATTAAATTAAAAATTCAAAAATTATTTTAAATTTATGGTGTAATCATTTCATTATAAGGAAGTCACTTTCATTTTTGGAAGCTTTAGATATACAGTCTATCCTGTTTTTGCCATTTACTCAGAAATAAGCCTAAGTGTTTTACTCCTTATTTTAACCACAATGAGCTCATTGTTTCTCAATGATCAAGCCCAAGTCCTTAGTAAGGCATATGGAAGAGGCTTGTTTCTTGCCTCTCACTGAATAAGTAGAATGCAAAATGAGTGCTACGATAAAGGTCTGTATAAACAGCCATGGGATCCTGGAGAAGAACTGACCAAGGATGTCAGGAAAGACTGAACAAGAAAACAGTGTTTGAGTCTGATTTTAAAGGATCAATACATATTTCCTAGGTGGGAAGGGGAGAATATGCAGAGGAAATTACATACAAAGGCATAGTGTATTGGTGAAACAGAGAAATCTTTAGTGGGCAAAAGTATTGACCATGGCAGATTGATTTGTCTGTCTTTCCCCCATGAGGGAGGGGAGGGCTCCTGAATGGTAGAGCTCTTATTCACCCTTGTATCAAGAGGACCTCTTAAGATCCAATACACAGTAAACACTGAACAAAGTTTGTGAAGTAGATGAAGGGGTGCAATCCACATACTCTGTTACTGATCTTAAGATGGTCAGCCCAGTTAGTGTGGTTTTACCAATTTATTTATAAATACCTATTTAATCTTTGTACTGTATTCAGTTTGTGTAAGAGTCTTCTTTGGTTTGGTTCTCAGGCATTTAACTTTCAAACTAAAAAAAGAGATGAAATGTACGACTAAGAATTCCAGGTGCTGAGCAACATTCAACTAAGAAAGAACAGTTGTTAAGGAGCACTGGTCTGCACTGATTTCAGTTTCTCAAGTTGAGTCAGAAACTCAAAGAACAAGTTTCTGATGACATTTCTATGAAAATTCTAATACCTAAACAAAGCAGGCATGATGAGGGAACAGAAAGTAAGCTGAGGACAAAGCAGAGCTGACACCCCCCACCCCCATGGTATATATGTGACATTCCTCAGGCGCTCCTGGCTGCCCTAAAAGAAAAACAAATAGTTAACTTATAGAGTCTCCCTCAGTTTACAAATGTATAGCAATCTACAAGAACAAAGCATTTCTATCAATAACCTAGCTTCCAGAAGGAAATGTAGATACAATTAAATGCCCTTATAACCTGCAGCCCATTGACAGATAATTTAAGCAGGCAGAATGTAATATTCCCCCAGAAGTTCCCAACT
This sequence comes from Mirounga leonina, assembly GCF_011800145.1. Classification (NCBI taxonomy): domain Eukaryota; kingdom Metazoa; phylum Chordata; class Mammalia; order Carnivora; family Phocidae; genus Mirounga; species Mirounga leonina. The sequence goes on from NW_023270812.1 coordinate 6,274,136, forward strand.
ATCTTAATGTTAATGCCTTACTGGAGGGGTAAACAACCTCAGCTTGTCAATGGCAAGGACTCTGGTAGCCTGTGAGTCTTCTTTAGCATATGAAAGTTCTTTTGGAAACCTCCCTTTTTCCTTACCTCCCCCAACCCCGTAGTATATAATCAGCCACCCCTCACAACCCCGGTGCAGCAGCTCTTTCTGCCCACGGGTCCTGTCCCTGTGCTTTAATAAACCACCATTTTGCACCAAAGACGGCTCATGAATTCTTTCTTAGTCATCAGCTCCGGACTCCACCCCATTGAACCTCACCTATATCCCAAAACCCCAACAGGCAGAAAATAAGATAAGGTAGAGGCTAAAGAATAAAGAGAACTAGATAACATTGGGAAGGCAAAAGGAACAGAGACAAGGAGTCGCCATTACGTTACTGTTAGTTTGGGCTGCTTAGGAGGCCAAGAGTGGCATGATCGAGCAGAGCATAGAACCCTGAACACAGAGGTTTCTTTACTAGAAACAATCAATGGAGTTCTAGGCTCTGCCCTCTAACATCTGAACTTTCCTGTGTCCTGTGAGTCTGTAGTCAGTCAGTAAACCAAGTTTGTTGGCTTGTTAAATACAGCAGGATTATGGCTGAAGGAATCAACTATTCATATCTCTGTATTTGATATGTTCTCTAGCCCTTCACACTTCTTTGCAAAGCAGAAAGAAAGGCTGAGGTAAGCAGTCATATGTGAGGCAGGAAAGATTCAGGTACATACTTGGAGAGGTTGAGAATAGAACCCACACTTGGAATAGAAAACCTATTGCAAAGGCTGGGCCTGGGGTAAAGGGAGGTGGGGGGTGACTTGGACTGAAGAGGAGGAAGAGGAGGGACGAAAAGCCTTAAAATGAAATGATGTGAAGCACCTTGCCTTGGGAGAACCTGGGAGCAGAGTGACCCAGTGTCCAGCTGTTCCCCAATGTGCACCATCCCTATAACTCATCAACTATGAACAACCTGCAAGCTAATGGTTTTATATTTCTCATTAGCTAATACTTAGTAAAACGCCTTCTGCTGTCAGAATCACTCAAAACATTTCACTTTTGTATTGACTTTCAATATAATAACCCTCTGAGGGAGGCACTATTACCATCATCATTAAAAGTGTGGCAGGGTAAGGTTAAATACCTTGCCTAAGGCCACAGAGATTTCCATTCTTCTCTGAAGAAGGGGTGGGCACTTGATCACCTTGTGTGAGGAGGAGCACACAAAGGGGAGATTTCATCACCCCAAGGAAGGAACTCAATAGAAGACAATGGGAGTTCCTGCAAACATACCCCCACTGTGTTTGTTTAGTCAATAGCATCTTAAAACTGTTGCCATGTCCAGAGGAAATAATAACAAAAAATAATCACATTTAAAATTGTTAAATATTTTAACATGCAAAATTTTTAAATATTCTTTTTACAGGTTAAAAAAAAAAAAAAAGGAACAGTTAAGAAACAAGTAAGGTTGGAAAATAAGTTTCCTCACCCCGAAAAGAGATGATAGAATTGAAAAATAAACAAACAAACCCCTCTGTCTAAAACCCCCATCCAGCTCAAGGTTACATGAGTCTAAGAAGAAAAGACCAAACTTTGGATGGGAAGGATGTGGCTGAACTCAATGATTTGCTACAGTGGTGAAGACCTGCCAGACTTCTGATCATTCTCAGCTTATTCCTCTATTTCTAATTCAGTTCTCAGGTATCTCTAGGGGTAAAGGAGAAGGTAGCTTTTGTTTTTATCATGATCAGATGCATGCTTTTTTATACTGTTAATTAGAGAATAAAGCAAGTTTCTGAGGGCCATTATAATAGCATATAAATACTAATATCTGTGAATCAATATATTCCCTGGATTTTCCACTGATAGAGGAAAATAATGAACTGACAAAGGAGCTAAATTCCTTGAAAAACAGATGGGAACTATCACATAATTTTTTTTTTTTAAAGATTTTATTTATTTGAGACAGAGAGAGAGCACAAGTAGGCAGAGTGACAGGCAGATGGAGAGGGAGAAACAGGCTCTCCGCAGAGCAGGGAGCCGGATGCGGGGCTCGATCCCAAGACCCCAGGATCATGACCTGAGCCAAAAGCAGCCGCTTAACGGACTGAGCAACCCAGGCGCCCCCACATAATTTTTTTTTTAATGACATTTATGTATACACAGATGCCATTCCTTGTAAGAAACAAGTACAGGGATGCCTGGGTCACTCAGTTGGTTAAGCATCTGACTCTTGATTTTGGTCATGATCTCAGGGTTGTGAAATCAAGCCCTGCATCAGGCTCCATGCTCAGAAGGGGGTCTGCTTGAGATTCTCTCTCCCTCTCCCTCTGCCCCTCCCCCCATGCATGCATGCACTCTCTCTAAATAAATAAATAAATCTTAAAAAAAAAAAAAAAAAGTTACAGCCCCCAAATCCCATATTTCTGCACAGAACTTAAGAGATTAGTCCTAGCAGAGCGAAATGTTCATAAAGACCATGAAAGCTGAGGAAATAAGAACATAAACAAATTCAGTAGGTGAATTAAAGCTGTTCACACTGAGTGTGCCATTCTATAATGTTTTTACGTCACAAATAAATTGGGGATTCATCATTTTTCTGCAAAAACTTACAAATTCCAATTTCAAAATTATGTCAGATTAATTTAAAAATAAAAAACTCATTTTTAAGCTAAGTTGGTACTTATGTTAAAAGTTCAGAGTACAACACGAAAATAATTAATACAAAGCAGTTTCCTGGTACAAGGAGGTACCTGGTATCAATAACCTGTGTATTAAAATTTAACAAGTAAGCACTCATATAACAAGTAGGGTTTCAGGACAACCAAATCCAACTAATTCTTGTTTCCATTATAAACAAACATTGAATTTACAGGTAGAACACAGATGACATATTAAAATGAGGTTACAACGTACTTAGGATTATGAATTTCAACCTATATTAATAAGAAGAATGAACACATCAGGTTACTGCTAAACTCCATCTAATTACTGACAAATTAATCAAGGACAATAAAGAGAATTATCATCTAAAAGACTCATGATAGTACTACTAAGGAACTGTGCAGCCTCAATTATCCATGCTAATTAAGAGAACTGGCTAATCTTATACAGTGGATAATTTAACGATTTTTTTTTTTTAAAGATTTTATTTATTTATTTGAGACAGAGAGAATGAGAGAGAGCAAATGAGAGGGGGGAGGGTCAGAGGGAGAAGCAGGCTCCCCGCCGAGCAGGGAGCCCGATGCGGGACTCGATCCAGGGACTCCAGGATCATGACCTGAGCCGAAGGCAGTCGCTTAACCAACTGAGCCACCCAGGTGCCCTTAACAATTCTTTTTATTGGCACAGATTATATGTCTGTGCGTGACAGCTTTACCTGAACATTTTGTTTTTCTCAGTTCAGTAGTAAAAATAAGTCTTTCCTTTCTTGCTAGATCATAATGCAAAGCCAGGATCTTTTTGAAGGTTTAAAATAGTAAATTACAAAGTATATATAATCCACATGTAGTGTAGTATATAAAATCTGACTGCTGTTTATCTTTTAGTTAAGCTTTCAAAATACATTTAATAAATACATGTTAAGGTAAATGAATTGTGATCAAAATAAAAAGATTAATGTTTTTCTATCACTTTGAAAATATCTCAAATTCAAGCCATATAAAGACCTTGTGAGTCACCATTATTTCATTTTACAGATAAAAATTATATACTCTTTAAGAAGTTAGATGTGGAGGGGCGCCTAGTTGGCTCGGTCGTTAAGCGACTGCCTCCAGCTTGGGTCATGATCTCAGGGTCCTGGGATCCAGCCCTGCATCCGGCTCCCTGCTCAGTGGGAGGCCTGCTTCTCCCTCTCCCACTCTGCCTGCTTGTTTTCCCTCTCTCGCTGTCTCTCTCAGTGTCAAATAAATAAATAAAATCTTAAAAAAAAAAAAAAAGTTACATGTGGAGTAACACATGGTAAGCAAATAGGTGTCCTATTTTTAAGAAGTTTTTTTTTGTTTGTTTGTTTGGTTTTTTTAGATTTTATTTATTTGCGAAACAGAGAATGAGAGACAGAGAGCATGAGAGGGAGGAGGGTCAGAGGGAGAAGCAGAATCCCTGCTGAGCAGGGAGCCCGATGCGGGACTCGATCCCGGGACTCCAGGATCATGACCTGAGCCGAAGGCAGTCGTTTAACCAACTGAGCCACCCAAGCGCCCAAGAAGTATTTTTAAAACTACCTATTACAAACAGATCTTTGAGTTCTTTCTCACCTGCGCTCTCATTCTCCTTTCTTTCAACAAATAAGTACTACCAATAAAATTTAACTGATTAAATTAACTACATGCCAACAAAGCTAGCTGCCAGCTATAAGACAGGCTTTGTTAGACTCTTGAATATTGGTCTGGATTGCTATTGAAACTCTCAATTATAACATCATGTATTCAAGTAATATTCAGCACCTAACAGAAATACAGCACACACATGTAGTAATTAAGAACATGCATACTGGGGGTGCCTGGGTGGCTCAGTCATTAAGCGTCTGCCTTAGGGTCAGGTCATGATCCCAGGGTGCTGGGATCGAGTCCCACATCGGGCTCCCGGCTCAGCGGAAAGCCTGCTTCTCCCTCTCCCACTCCCCCTGCTTGTGTTCCTGCTCTCACTATCTCTGTCTCTGTCAAATAAATAAATAAAATCTTTAAAAAAAAAAAAAAAAGAACATGCATACTGGAAACTGAATATCTAGGATGGAATCACAGTTCACACTAACAGCTATGCAGGGGAGACAAATTATTTAAATGCTTAGTGCCTCCAATATTTCATCTAGAAAATGAGGATAATATTAGTACATATCTCTTAGAGTTGCTGTGAAGATTAGATAATCCATAGAAAGGGATTCACACGTAGTACACACAGCAAATATTGGCACATACTAATCTGGCACATAGTAAATACTCACTGTAAGTTAGCTCTTATTACGGCAAAATATTTATTTTCAAATACATAAATTTTAGACAAAAGGAGAAAAACTGCATTTTTTTCTCTAAGAGAAATGTCACACATTTCCCACAGTTTCTTATAATGATTAAAACAATGACAAAATAGGGACGTCTGAGTGGCTCAGTTGGTTAAGCGTCTGCCTTCTGCTCAGTCACGATCCTAGGGTCTCCCTCTTCCTGCCGCTCTCCCTGCTTGTGCTCTCTCTCTCTCTCTCTCTCTGACAAATAAATAAATAAAATCTTAAAAAACAATGACAAAGTAATACATATTCTTTGAACAATTACAGTAAGGATTTTCAACTGGTGTTAAGGGTAGAAGGAGGAAGATACAGCTTCAGTAAGACTCACAATCTCTAGTCAATACTTTAATAAAAAGCTGTATTTAGAAAATGAAAAAGCTTGTAACTCTAACATTAAAATAGGCAACTTTATTGTAAACGGGGGCATGGATTTAAAAAGAAAGGTTAAAGATCAGAAAAGCATATCATTCCATGAGGTAATACCTTGCTTTCTGTTAACTACACCACTAGACTGCACAGAGCCCCAAAACACAGGACATGATGCTGCAGGCATACTCAGGGCCAGAGGCCGCAGGAGAGGCCCTGACCCAGGACCTGTGTTCCCGGCACAGGAGAGGTTGCACAAGGGGGAAAGGCTGCCGGAACAGGAGGGAGCCTGGCTGTGCAGCGGAGGCAGGAGAAGGGAACGCCAGACCCCAATGGATGGAGCAGAAACCCGGTCTGTTCCAGGCCGTCCAAGGTCAGACCAACAGCTGGGAAGCTGCCACGCCCGCAGTCCTCACCCAACAGGCTCCTCCAGAGCCCAAGGGCTGAGACAAAAGGTGGGGTAGGAAGTATCCCTCCAGGCTGCTCCTGCAGCCCCTCGTGGCCTTGAGGACAGGACCTGGCACGTGGCAGTCACGAGGTTGTAAGTTGTGCTGAAGATCAACGTTCAAGTTCTTTAAACACCGCCAGAATCTGTCAACTTGCAAAAAAACATGGACTTGGTTAGAATCTGAATCCACTTGCTTAGGGTGACTCAAATCTGTAGAATCATGGGAAATATCTAATAGGCCCCGGGACACGTAAGGAAAGATAGGAGGGAGAGCCTCATCTGCATGTTCCCTATCTTCAGCAGTACACGCTTTCCAGGCAATTCCTGCAATCTGGGAGGGTATATTGATGATGATGAAGATAAAGATGAAGATGATGAAGTAACAACATACTTGGATTTACAGTAATGATGTCATTTGCACTTTAAGATAGATACAATTATCAGCATTTCAGAACCTGATAAAGGCCAGAGGGGGTAAAAAATTTGCCTAAATTATATGAGTAACTGGAAGAAGTGAGTTTTGATCTCAAGTCTCTAAACCTCTGAAGTCAATGCTCTTTTCCTGCTCTACCATTCTCTCCACGGGAAAGGGCATCCCACCATCCCATCATCATCACAGAAGCCTGAAATTCCTACTAGTGAAACTAAAAAATGTGTAGACAATCTTTATCCAAGTAAACATGTTTTTATATGTGTTCACATCTGAATAGATAACAGCAACAAATTGTCAGAGATCATAAAATGATTATTATATAGACTCCACATAGTTGAAAACATCAACAGTTGTGTCTTCTTGAGTCAGAAATCCCATTTAATAATATTATGTTTTAAAGAGGGCTGTTTGGGCGCCTGGGTGGCTCAGAAGGTTAAGCGTCTGCCTTCGGCTCAGGTCATGATCCCAGGGTCCTGGGATCGAGTCCCGCATCGGGCTCCCTGCTCCTTGGGAGCCTGCTTCTCCCTCTGCCTCTCTCTCTCTCTCTGTCTCTCATGAATAAATAAATAAAATCTTAAAAATAAATAAATAAATAAAGAGGGCTGTTTATTTAGAGATCTGGATGGAAAGCTAAACTTCAGAATTAAGAAATTCCAATTTAACTGTCTCTCACTTACATAACTATATTCTTCACAACATCACTTCTTAATTCAGGGAAGTTACTCTTTTTTTTTTTTTTTTTAAGAGCTTATTTATTTATTTGACAGAGAGAGACACAGCGAGAGAGGGAACACAAGCAGGGGGAGTGGGAGAGGGAGAAGCAGGCTTCCCACGGAGCAGGGAGCCCGATGCGGGGCTCGATCCCAGGACCCTGGGATCCTGACCTGAGCCGAAGGCAGACGCTTAACGACTGAGCCACCCAGGCGCCCCCAGGGAAGTTACTCTTATCCGCAATCTCAAAATTTCCCCATCTATGCCATGACCAGTCTCATCCTTGGTGCCCACTTCTATGTTATACCAGTGAAGGTCTAGAAGCCAGTAATTCTCACCTCCCAAAACAGATACTTGCAAACACGAGCCACCCGAGATTATGAAATTAGGAGTGCACTACTGACTTCAGAAAGCTGACAGGTAAACGGTATGAATCATTCTGCAACTATTCCTTCGTATCTGCCCTCAGGTGGCACCGAAAAGTACGATCCTGACATTCCAAAGCGTAACAATCTTGTAAGGAATTACAAGGGTGGGGGATGGGGCACTGGGTATGATAAACTTGGAATGTTCTCATTATTTGCCAAAATAAAAAAATGGGCATTTAAATATTATATCTGGACAATAAACTAAGATACCACCAAGAAAAGCAAACACACCACTTTAGAAGCACATTTACTATTGACAAACTGAAACAAAATAAAACAAGAACAAAATTCCCTTCCTCTGTGCTACAAAACATTTGCAAAACCTAAAAGTGTCCTTGGTGAAGTGGTTAATATACAGACAGAATTAAAAATCATTTTAAAGTCCAGGTTATCGCATGTATGCAAGTACACACACAGAACTCCATTTATCAATTTCAGATTGCTATGGAAAGTGCTGAATTCCATTCTTTCAGGGAGATAGAAAACATTTATAATAGCAACAGCCCCACAGCTTTGAGTTACATCTTCTTGTAACTCAAAGAATGAAAAAAAAATCTTTATGACAATAACAAGAAAATGAATTTTCATTTTCAAAGGCAGTCTGTACATCACTGGCTGTCCTGCCACCCAGTTCTTCTGAAGGCATTCAGGCCCTTCACTGCAATGTCTCAAAAATCAATAGCAATTTATTCTCTCTTTGGACCCCAAGCAACAAAAGTAAATAATACCGTCACCTCCAGTCCTCCTGCAGAACATGGTCCCCAAACAGCCTTGCCACTAAAATACCACCTGGGCAGCTCTTTCTCTATGCCAGTGCTGCTGACTATATTGGCTTTCCTAGGGGACAAATACTTCAGCAGAGCCACCAAAGAGGTCAAGCCCTTGCACCTAGCCAGACAGAACACTGGGGCCGGAACGGAAAAGAAATCTTGACATCCTCCTAAGCTTCCTGCTTCAATGTCGTGGGGTTCACGAAAGAATAATGGGAAAAAAAAAAAAAAATTCTTTTTTCAAGACAGTTAAAGCTAAGGGGAAAAATATGCTATCAAATATATCATATTTATAATTTTCCCCTATAGAATTTTTTAAAATCACCAGGCTTTCTGAAACAACTAGCTGAACCATAACATTTTGCAGCTAAAATCTGTAAGTAATTTTTTACATTATCTGGCTGATATAAACATTAATCTATAAACAAACACTTAAAAACGTTCTATTTTGATTACGCTCAACAGAGCAGTTGTTATCAACATCACCTAATTGTACAAGATATTACACACCCTCTAGAATATCTAAGGTGGCATTTCAAAACAACAGAAGGAATTTTAAGAATAATCTAGTATAAACCTATCCATCTCGAGATAAAGGAAATCAGGCCCTATATTTAAAGCCAGAAAGCTACGTAATGGAAGAAGCGGCACTCAAATCCAGTTCTGACATCCTTTTCTCTCTACTGCTTATTGATAAGAGGTTACATATAGGCATCCTAAAGAAGAGCAAAAGTCATTTGGATGAGAACATACAGAAAGCCAGGATCCCTCGGGGGTATGATTATTTCTTACGAGAAAAATCAAGGACTTCGGAACGTTTATGCAGTAATTAAGATTTTCAAATCATAGAAGAATTTATCAGTCATACTACAGGTATTTACTAAATATCTGTTGTATACTTATCACTAGCAGGGTCTAAGGAAAAATATATACAAGTTAAAGAACTGTAAAAAAAAAAAAATAGAAAGTAATCAAATGTCAAATTATGTGAAGAATGAACAGAGCTCTGGTCCAGGGGGAGTGGAGTCAGAAGGGGAGGACATCTGGGTGAAGGAGAGGGGACTGTTCATCCCATCAGGCCCGGGCGGCAGACACGCTGAGGGATGGAAGGCTCTACCGGGAGATGCGCTGCTGGTCCAGCAGTGGATGTCTGTGCTGCAAAGGGCAGAAGCAGGGTAGGGCCAGATGCTGGTAGCTACAGAAGGACTTAGGTTTGATGTGGCAGAGACCCCAAATAATGTAAAGTTAAGCATTTTATTTGGGACAATTACTGTGGTCATAATTTGACTCAGTCCTAACTCAAAAAACAAAACAAAACAAAAAATACTCTAAAGGTATGGTCTTACTGGTCAGAAAAATATGACTTGGAATATTACTTAATTTTCTAAACCAAAATATTGTTTCTTTGAAATTTCATTTATACAACCAAAAACATAACATTGTGAAGAAACTGATTCGAGACTTATGATACTGGTTTTCTGATAAAATTAGTGCCAGTAAACAAAGATAAGGGGGAAAATCTCCGAATCCTTCATTTTTATTTTGTTTTGTTTTTTTAAGATTTTATTTATTTATTTATATGAGAGAGAGAGAAAAAAACAGCATGAGAGGGGAGAGGATCAGAGGGAGAAGCAGACTCCCCACTGAGCTGGAAGCCCAACGCTGGGACTCGATCCCAGGACTCCAGGATCATGACCTGAGCTGAAGGCAATCGCTTAACCAACTGAGCCACCCAGGTGCCCCTTCATTTTTGACTTAACTACTTCAGTAAAGAAAAATGAAAACCTGTATTGGAAGTTTTGATAAATCAGGTTTAAATTTTATACTTTAAAGAAAATATATACTCTACTACCTATAAAAATATGAAGCATCTTATGTTATTTATCTAAATTAATTCAACATTAAATTTAAAAACAAACAGGAATGCCTGGGTGGCTCAGTCGATTAAACATCCAACTCTTAATTTTGGCTTGGGTCCTGAGATGGAGCCCTGGGTCAGGCTCGCCCTCAGCAGGGAGTCTGCTTGAGTTTCCTTCTCTCTCTCTCTCTCTCTCCCCCCACCCTGCCCCTCTCCACTGTGCTCTCTCTCTAAAATAAATAGAAATCTTTGGGGCGCCTGGGTGGCTCAGATGGTTAAGCATCTGCCTTTGGCTCAGGTCATGATCCCTGGGCCCTGGGATCAAGCCCTGCGTCTGGCTCCTGGCTCAGTGGGGAGCCTGCTTCTCCCCCTCCCTCTGCCTCTCCCCCTGCTCATGCGCTCTCTTTCTCTGTATCTCTGTGTCTCAAATGAATAAATAAAATCTTTAAAAAATATAAAATAGAAATCTTTTTAAAAATTTTAAAACAAACATCCTTTTCCATTTTTTTTCAAATTTTAGAAAACTCAGAAACTTTGTAGAAAACCAACATTCTTTTATATATATATATATTATGCATTCATTGTAGAAAGTTTGGGAAAATACACATCTATAAAACACAAAAATACAAATAATCACATGAAAGCCTGTCCACCGGAGATGTCTACTGCAACATTTGATGGATGCCTCTTTCTGATTTAAAAACAGTCTACAATAGAGATATAAATATTCTACCTATAATTTGACAATGCATATCAAATGTCATGAAATGCCATCAAAGAACACAGTAACTCCACTCTTAAGAATTTACCTTAACAAAACAAAACTGTAGATGTGGACAGTAGTCTAGCAACAGGAACGTTCAATGGGACATTGTTGCAAAGAGTGAAAACTGGTAACAATCTTAGCCAAGAGCAGGACATTTAATAATTACTTTATAAACCTATGCAGACTTTGTCATGATGATTTTTCACACATGTTGAATATAGTCAGTGTTTATCTATTTTTCCTATTGTCCTAACTTTTAAAGAAATACTCCTAGAGTGTTCACAAATTAGTAATGTGTACTAACTAATTTGTAAACATTGAATGATGGTGACCAAACCGGTCCTAACATTAAACGCCTTTGAGGCAGGAACCACGTGTGCCCCGCATGCCCTTGTAGACATCACAGTAAAAGCGATAGAGGAACTGGGACATGAAAGAGAAGTTAGATTGTACCAAGATAGGGAAAGTGGTATTGGAAAGTCGTTTCAGGCAGACTACATGACAAAAATAAAGAACATGAGTCTAGGGAGTACACAAGATGCAGACAGTTGTTGGAAGACGAGTGATGGGATGCTGTTGGGAGTGTGACATAAAGCAAAATGCTAATAGTATGTTGGGGTCAATTTTTGAAGGATCTTGTATGGAAGGCATGCTATTTGGAATTCACCAGATAAGCAAAGAGAGTCAACTTGGGCCAATAATGATATCGGTGTTCTAGATACCAGAGTTACTATAGAAGACAGATCGGGTTGAGGGAGTAGGAAGAGAGACTAGAGGCCAAACACAAATAAAGAAGCCGTCACAACAATATCAGGCAACAAATAACACCGACTAGAACAGAACCGGACAATGGGGCTGGGCAGAAGAAAACAGACACAAGAAATGCTGTGAGGCGTGATCAAAAGAATTTGGTATATAAGGCAAAGAGGGTTTCATAGTTTTGCTCCTATATGGCTAGGGCAGTGATAAAATAAATTAAAGGAGGTAACACTAAGGGAGGGCAATTTGGGTTGGCAGAGAAAGAAAAGCTTATTTTTAAATACAATGAATTTGAGGTAGCTCCAGAACACAAGGGGGTGATATTCAACACAGAAAAATGAAAATAAGGCACTGTAACTCAGAATGTAGATTTTGAAAGTACTCAACACACAGGATTGGGTGAAATCACATGTAGACAGCATTTAAGGTCAGAAGGAAACCACAGTATGCCACTTATACTTTAGGTATAAAATACCTAAAATAAAAACTGCACAGGACCTACATGAAGAAAGCAACAAGCTAGAGTAAGAAATAGATGGAAACATCTTAATAAATAGAGAAATATTATGGGTCTTTATGGGAAGAATAACTTGATTAAAGTCATCCATTCTCTGCTTAATCTGTAGATTAAATGCAATATTAATAAAATCTGCAATACAATTTTGAGAAGCTTAGTGAAGTTATTCTAAAGTCATCTGGAATGAGTATCTGAGAATAACTATTTTTAAAAGAGGAAGAGAGAAAGGAGAACCCAACCTAACAGACAGTAAAACATATTATAAAAGCGCAATAATATACTGACTCATAAACAGAAAGACTACAGGATTACAAGTCCAGAAATAGACACAAGTACATGTCATTATTTAAATTATGAAAACCTGGAATTTCAAATCAGCAAGGGAAGAGATCAGTTAATGAGAAGCAACATATAAGAAAGGTTTTTCCTACAATAAAAAAATTTTTTAAAAAAAAAGGTTTTTCTTCTGAGATGGGTTGGGACGATGGAGAGAGTCTGAGCTTTTCATAGATGGAGAGGAAGACATCAGGGACAGAAATACAAAAGAGAATGTTTGCTTATTGCAAAGTTACGGAAGTCAGGGAGCTGGATTCTAGTGAATGTTTAATGCTGGAAGAACCAAAAATGAAACCACTCACTGTAATGAAATGAAGCCTTTATAGAGGAAAATGTCAAGAAGGATTTTCTGATTCCAATGATTGGGACAGCTCTGGAGAGAAAAGTCTTGGTGTGGTTTAATATATTAACACCGGAAATGAAGGGATAGCAGAGGTAAAAATAAATAAATAAATAAAACTTTATTGTCAGAGAGTGGGCTTGCCAAGTTTAAGATTTCTGAGTTGTCAGTTCTGAGAAATGGCATACTAAATCAGACTGCAGCAGTAGAAATGTCTGGCCAGGATTTTGACAGGTCAGTAATGTAGGCTCTGAAGTTCCCAAAGAAGTGCCTAAGAATCAAGACAGAGAAGGGATGGCAGTGAGGTGATAAAGTCCTCCAGTACTGTGGAGGATGGGCCTCCCGATAATTAGATGAAGAGAAAGGAAAGGAAGTGACTTAAATCTATTTTGAGCTTTGACTAGGGTAAAAAGTCCCTGACAACCAGATTGCGAGACAGATGTGTAATTCATCCTTCCACAGCTTCTAACACACAGCATACATTCTGTAAAAGATGACTTGAGCGTCAGTGGATGCTATAGAAGATGCTGGAAGAAATACTGGAATTTCTGCAATCTGACCACTGGCAGGAGAGGGAAAGCAGACTGAACAGTAGCCACAGGAGAGCACACAGATGGCAGCCCTCACCAAAAGAAAGTGAGGCTCAGCCGAAGAGGACAGGTAGAGGGCGCCTGGGTGGCTCAGTGGGTTAAGCGACTGCCTTCGGCTCAGGTCATGATCCCAGGGTCCTGGGATTGAGTCCCACATCGGGCTCCCGACTCAGCGGGGAGCCTGCTTCTCCCTCTGACCCTCTCCTCTCTTGCTGTTTCTCTCTCACTCGCTCTCTAATAAATAAATAAATAAAATCTTTAAAAAAAAAAGAGGACACGTAGAAAAGCTTCTACGTAGGTCAGTGGGAAAGGGACAGTTCAAGGTCAGCAACAGCTGAGCTGGATGGGAGGCTTTCCTTTGCACCGCTGGGATGAAGTTATTTCATTATCTCTGCAAAGGTTGACTTCTAGTTACTCCATTTATGGTGGCCCTTCCAACTCTAGACACGAGTCCTCACCCAAAGGGCCCTGTGGAGAATAAAAGCAATAAAAAAAAATACTCTTTGCACCTGAAACTGTCAGAAAAGTCAACATTTTTGGGCGCCTGGGTGGCTCAGTTGGTTAAGCGACTGCCTTCGGCTCAGGTCATGATCCTCGAGTCCCAGGATCGAGTCCCGCATCGGGCTCCCTGCTCAGCGGAGGGTCTGCTTCTCCCTCTGACCCTCCCCCCTCTCATGCTCTCTGTCTCTCATTCTCTTGTCTCAAATAAATAAATAAAATCTTTTAAAGGGCGCCTGGGTGGCTCAGTTGGTTGGGCGACTGCCTTCGGCTCAGGTCATGATCCTGGAGTCCCGGGATCGAGTCCCGCATCGGGCTCCCTGCTCGGCGGGGGGTCTGCTTCTCCCTCTGACCTTCCTCCTTCTCATGCTCTCTGTCTCTCATTCTCTCTCTCTCAAATAAATAAATAAAATCTTTAAAAAAAAAAGAAAAGTCAACATTTTCGAAAATGGTGGGCGAGGCAGACTCTCGAAATCTTTGTATAGCAGAGAAAAAAAGTATTTCACAGAAATATTTATTTCTCAATTTAAGAGTTTGTTCTCTTAATCACACTGGTCTGGAACTCTGTCAGAGTTGATTGTATTCAGACCCATGGGACTGGTTTAAACGAGAAAGGCAACGTGGCAACTCCCGTGTGAAATGCAATTGTCAAGCAGACCCAAATTTGCACCTGCATCAACTCAGTAAGTACTGACTAGCTTGCAAATTTCTTTGAAAAGAAGCTTATCTAGATATCTAGGTAAAGAGACTTTTAAAAGGACTATTATGTTTTTTTAAAGTTTTATTAAGAGGTGTAATAGGCATACAGCAAGCAGCACATCTTTGAAGTACACAATTTGCTATGTTTGGACACAGGAAGGTTCCCATGAAATCACGACCACAATCAAGATAATGAGTAAATCTTCCCCAAAGAATCCACCAGCTCCTCTGTAATGCCCCCACCGCTCTCCTCCTCCACCCCTGTCTCCAGGAACCACTCATTTGTTCTCTGTCCCTACAGTTTGTATTTTTGGGAACTTTTACAAATAAAATCATACAGTTTATACTTTTTTTTTTTTAGACTTCCACCTTTTATAAAGCATTTGCCTTTATCCGGTGAAGCTTACTTAGAGCCACAATCTTTTTCATACATTTGCCTCATTTGAAAAGAGGCTTTTTTAAAATTTGCACATTTACAAACAAGCGTTCTTCCTGGAAATTATACACATTAGAAAATATAAGTCAGATTTATTTAGTTAACGCCAAATGTCCACTACTTTTTATACTATGGGACACATTTTACTCTTTTGTCTGATTTCTTTCCTTTCATATAATGATTTTGGAAGTCATTCACATTGTCGCATGTATCAATCGTTCACTCCTTGTTAATTGCTGAATCGTATTCAATTGCATAGATATACGAAAATGTGTTTACCTGCCTACCTGTCGATGGTTATTTGGGTTATTTTCAGTTTTTGCCTATTATAAATAAAGCTACCACGGACATTTGTGTAAAAGTCCCCGTATGAACATATGCTTTCATTTATCTCGGGTAAATGTCTGGGAGTGGAAAAGCTGTCTTGTACAGTAACCGCCTATGTAACTATTTACGAATCTGCCAAATTGGTTTTTTTTTCCCTAACGTGGTTTTTCCATTTCCATTTCCACCTGTGGTATATGAGATTTCCAGCTGTTCTATATCCTCACCAATACTTGGTAAACCAGTCTCTTTAATTTTACACATCCTAACAAGTATAGCATGGCATCTCACTGCAGCTTAAATTTGCATTTCCCTAACTAATAATATTGAGCATCTTTTCATGTGCTTACTTGCTATCAAGTGTGTATCATCTTTGGTGAAGTATATGTTCAAATCATTTGCCTATGTTATATTTGGTTTTCTTATTTATTGAGTTTTGAGAGTTCTTTATATATTCTAAATATAACTTATCAGATATGCCATTTGCAAATGCATTTTTCCAAGTCTTGCCTTGTGTTTTAAATTCTCTTAACAGTGTCTTTTGAAAATGGAACAAATAATCCTAAAATTTGTATGGAACCAGAAAAGACCCCGCATAGCCAGAGGAATGTTGAAAAAGAAAAGCAAAGCCGGCGGCATCACAATTCCGGACTTCCAGCTCTATTACAAAGCTGTCATCATCAAGACAGCATGGTACTGGCACAAAAACAGACACATAGATCAATGGAACAGAATAGAGAGCCCAGAAATGGACCCTCAACTCTATGGTCAACTCATCTTCGACAAAGCAGGAAAGAATGTCCAATGGAACAAAGACAGTCTCTTCAACAAATGGTGTTGGGAAAATTGGATAGCCACATGCAGAAGAATGAAACTGGACCATTTCCTTACACCACACACAAAAATAGACTCAAAATGGTTGAAAGACCTCAATGTGAGACAGGAGTCCATCAAAATCCTAAAGGAGAACACAGGCACCAACCTCTTTGATCTCAGCCGAAGCAACTTCTTCCTAGAAACATCGCCAAACGCAAGGGAAGCAAGGGCAAAAATGAACTATTGGGACTTCATCAAGATAAAAAGCTTTTGCAAAGCAAAGGAAACAGTCAACAAAACCAAAAGACAACCGACAGAATGGAAGAAGATATTTGCAAATGACATATCAGATAAAGGGCTAGTATCCAAAATCTATAAAGAACTCATCAAACTCAACACCCAAAGAACAAAGAATCCAATCAAGAAATGGGCAGAAGACATGAACAGACATTTTTCCAAAGAAGACATCCAAATGGCCAACAGACACATGAAAAAGTGCTCAATATCGCTCGGCATCAGGGAAATCCAAATCAAAACCTCAATGAGATACCACCTCAGACCAGTCAGAATGGCTAAAATTAACAAGTCAGGAAACGACAGATGTTGGCGGGGATGCGGAGAAAGGGGAACCCTCCTACACTGTTGGTGGGAATGCAAGCTGGTGCAGCCACTCTGGAAAACTGTATGGAGGTTCCTCAAAAAGTTGAAAATAGAGCTACCATATGATCCAGCAATTGCACTACTGGGTATTTACCCCAAAGATACAAAAGTAGGGATCCGAAGGGGTACGTGCACCCTGATGTTTATAGCAGCCATGTCCACAATAGCCAAACTGTGGAAAGAGCCAAGATGTCCATCGACAGATGAATGGATAAAGAAGATGTGGTATATATATATACAATGGAATATTATGCAGCCATCAAAAGGAATGAGATCTTGACATTTGCAACGACATGGATGGAACTGGAGGGTATTATGTTGAGTGAAATAAGTCAAACAGAGAAAGACATGTATCATATGACCTCACTGATATGAGGAATTCTTAATCGCAGGAAACAAACTGAGGGTTGCTGGAGTGGGGGGTGGGGTGGGAGGGATGGGTGACTAGGTGATAGACACTGGGGAGGGTATGTGCTCTGGTAAGTGCTGTGAATTGTGCAAGACTGTTGAATCTCAGATCTGTACCTCTGAAACAAATAATGCAATATATGTTAAGAAAAAAAAAAGAAGAAGGTAGCAGGAGGGGAAGAATGAAGCGGGGGAAATCGGAGGGGTGGACGAACCATGAGAGACGATGGACTCTGAAAAACAAACTGAGGGTTCTAGAGGGGAGGGGGGTGGGAGGATGGGTTAGCCTGGTGATGGGTATTGAGGAGGGCACATTCTGCATGGAGCACTGGGTGTTATGCACAAACAATGAGTCATGGAACACTTCATCTAAAATTAATGATGTAATGTATGGGGATTAACATAAGAATAAAAAAAAAAACACAGTGTCTTTTGAAGAGCAGAAGTTCTTAATGTTGATGACGTCCTGTTCATTATTATTTCTTTTATGGATCATGCACTAGTGTTGCATCTAAAAAATCTTTGCCTATTTCAAAGTCACCAAGAGCGTGTTCTATGTTCTTCTGTAGAAGTTTTACAGTTTTAAGTTTTACATTTAGGTCTATGATCCATTTTTAAATTTTTGTATATGGTGTGAGGTACAGATTGAGATTAAATAACTACTTTTTATCTGAAGGTGATCTTAAAAGATCTTCTGATCTGACTCTGCTTTGTAGGTGTTACGTACAGTATCAGAAAGTGACACAATTGATGTGTCTAAAAACATACACCATTGAAGCAGATTTGAGACCTAAATTCAGATCTAAAGGCTAAATCAAAGGCCTATAAATCACTTTTATGTCCTCAGTGTAGCCTGGATACACAAAAATCCTGCAGGTTCAACAAATGCTGATTGAAAAGTGATGTTTACATGTTTATGTTATCTATCTTCAAAGTGCATTTATAAAAATACACATAATAGTAAAAAGAAAAGTTTATTGGAAAAAAGGGGGGATTGTTATTATTTTTTTAAGTACATCTCCCCTGAGAGAGGTAAGTAACTTATTTCTCAATGAGGCTGCAGCATCAGGGTCTCAACCATCCCAGGAGACAGTTTGGGACAAACCTTGACTGGCATTTATTGGACACTATTACCTTTTTCAAAAGGGCAAATGCTTGGGGCGCCTGCGGGCTCAGTCAGTGAAGCGCCTGACTCTCGATTTCAGCTCAGGTCATGATCTCAGGGTGGTGAGAATGAGCCCCGTGTCAGCTCCGCGCTGGGTGTGGAGTCTGCTTAAGATTCCCTCTCTCCCTCTCCCTCTGCCCCTCCCCACTCCTCTCTCTCTTGCTCCCTAAATAAATAAATAAATAAATAAATAAGACAAAAGGGCAAATGCTTGGCTCCAACGTCAATGCCAAACAAGCAAAAACTATGACGGAAGTGTGACGCTCCCAGGTCATACTGCCCATTTTGCCTCTGACCCAGGAAGCCTCAGAAATGGCAGCTCTGAGTTGGGTTAAGGCCTTGAGCTCAGCAGTCAGTGCCTACATTTTAAATTCTCCCTTGCTGTAACTTCTTTGGCCACTGAGTATATTTCTTTTTCAATGTTGATGTTAAACTATCACTGCCATCTAGGTTTTATCTTTCTCATTTCTGATCCTATTTCCTTTCATGTTAAAATATTATTTTCTGTTATCTCCAAATTATCAAATTCATACACGTAGTTTTTTCTTCCTCAAATAGTATTAAGACAAGTACAATAACAAGTTATTACTTAAAAAGTAGGTAAAATGTAGGAAATCTCTTATTTGGCCTCTTCACATGTTTTTGAACAATTCTAAAAATAGTTAAGGTTTCTCTCTGTTTAACAGCACAAAACAGAACGAGACTCTCTTATTTCTTTTTCTTCCATCAAGAAAATAATAAAGTGGAAGAAAAAGTAATATATCAGCAAAAAATGTAAAACTTTACCAAGGACAAATTCTCTTATAAATTTCTAACTCTTTAAGTTGTAAGATAAATATAACTCAGGAAAATTTTATCATGAAATAAAATTGTCATGATAGAAACAACAACAACAACAACAAAACCTTAAAGCTGTGTTGGATGTCCAGTGTTGATGTAGGCTGTAATTTTTATGTGTGACAACATTTTAGAAAAATAATCCAGCTATACATATTCATCAGCCTTAAAATGTTTATACCCTTTGACCCAGTAAATTCCATTTCTCTGAATCTACTGGAAATTTTCAAAAACAAATCCTAAATCTGGAAAAAGCTTCACACACAAAGATGCACATAGCAGTATGATGTATAACAGCAACATACTGAAAACATCCCAGCTATCCAACAGTGAACTGATCACATGAAATACGGTACTTTCACCTGGTGAATCATATAGGTATTAAAACTACATTTGCAAACAAAATGTAATAACCCTGTAATATTAAATAAAATTTCCAGATAAAAAACTGTACAAAGATAATTACAGTTACATTGAAAATGATCAGTTATACCTACTACATTTTAAGTGCTCAGTAGTCGTATATGGTCAGTGGGTACTCTATCAGACAGCAGAGAGAACATTTCCGGCAGCCCAGAAAACTCTATTGGAAAGGGCTGCTCCAGATAATTGGCACAAATTCGTAGAAGACAAGAACTCTACAGAAAGGAGGAAGATCCTTATGTTAGTCTATGACCCAGCAACCTCAGGCCACCGAGGGGGCCTATCTTACAGGATGGAATATGCTACACAAATGACTGGCTCTAGGTCAGTAGCAAACTATCAATCATTACTTTATGTATTATTTAGCTAGTTCCCTGGGATGTCATTTCTGATATCTAATAAATTCATACAAATATGTCTCTTGGAGGTTTATGACCTTGAAAAATCTAGAATCCATACTAAACTGGAACAATCCCACCAACGGGCAGCTTTCTCAGAGAGTAAATAAATTTGTCTTTATACTGTAACATTAGTCTGACTTGGAGAGGCAGGAATACAGGAAACAGAGAATTTTGGCAATAATATTTTTCAAACATTTTCCTTATAAAAATTTCTGGAAAAGAAGGCAAAAAATGAAGGGATTTTTCTGAAAAACTGCACTTCTTGTAGTATCAAAATCATTTAAGTGGATAAATATTTAATAGTGGAAAAATATACATCCTTCTTTGACAAAGTAGCATAAAAGCAGTAAGAATACAATTCCCTGTTCATCATTAAGGCCAGTTTTTGTCTACTCCAGTATTTTATGCAGCTGGTAGTCCATTACATATTACACATTTCCCTTTAGAATGTTTATTTAATTTTCTTGATTTGCCCTCATCATTGTATAAAGATGTTCCAATCAATTTTAAATTAATAGGCTGCCTTCATTTCGAATATGCAGACTGCATTTTACTGACACATTGTGAACACTACAAAAGGCCGATTATCTTTGTTGGAGTATGCCAAGATCCTCTGATTTTTCAGCGTTTTCCACCCTTGAGATTTAAAACTCAACTCTTCAGCCAAGAAAATCAAGGCAGCATAAACTATTAACTATTAAGACTTAAGTTGCATTTAAAAGTGTTTTAACTCCCCACAGCTTTCTATACAATTCAGAAATCATGTATATTTTTAAAGGGTACTAAATGTTCCTTAGAGGTGGGAATTTTATCCCCATAGCAATTATATCAGTGAATAATCCTTAAAGTATAAGCGTAATGATTGCCTTTAAAATGTGTCTATTAAGACAGTCAGGATAGTCAGGAAAAAATAACAGTATTTGGAGTCAGAAGGCTTGGATTTGATTACCAATTCTGTTGATTCTTTAACCCTATCTCCTTATCAATAAAATGGGGCTAGTAAAAAGGCAAATTTCAGAGAGGATGGTTGTATGGGGATACAGGACATGACTTAAGGAGCAGGTTACTTATTTTAAATTCTGATCAACAGGGGCGCCTGGGTGGCTCAGTTGGTTAAGCAACTGCCTTCGGCTCAGGTCATGATCCTGGAGTCCCGGGATCAAGTCCCACATCGGGCTCCCTGCTCGGCAGGGAGTCTGTTTCTCCCTCTGACCCTCCTCCCTCTCATGCTCTCTGTCTCTCATTCTATCTCTCTCAAATAAATAAATAAAATCTTTTAAAAATATAAATAAATAAATAAATAAATAAATAAATAAATAAATACATAAATAAATTCTGATCAACATTAATAAGGTAAATTATTTGAAACAAAACCAAAACGAAATGGCTATGGTTAAAAAACAAATCACAGCAGGATTTAAATACGCCTGGTAATATGAGCAAACAGATTTGTAAAAAATATAAATAAGTATTCCTTTTCACCAAATATGACACTAAATAGAACTTTCTGGGACCTTTTTTTTTTTTTAAGATTTATTTATTTATTTGATAGAGACAGAGAGTGTGCACGAGTGGGGGTAGGGGCAGAGGGAGAGAGAGAGGGGAAGCAGACTCCCCACTGAGTATGGAGCCCCAAGCGAAGTGGGACTCCATCCCAAGACCCTGAGATCATGACCAAGCCAAACCAAGAGTCCAATGCTCAACCCACTGAGCCACCCAGGCATTCCTCTGGGACTTTTAAAATATAACTTAAAAATAAACATGTTTATGAAATAAAATAAAAAAGATCTGCAATTTATATAAATTGCCTCTTTCATACTGGTAGGTCAGCAGTTTCTGACATCCTCCTGCCCGTATTCAAATCAGCCCCACCACTGACCGCTGTGGCCCTGGGGCAGCTTACACCTCTGAGTATTAATGCTCTCATCTGTGAGATGGGGGGGGTGATGCCAACTTCATGGTACTGTTGTGACATCTAAATTATAATGCTATGAAGATGTCGCACAGAAAATGTGTCCTATAAAGGATCGATACATGTCTGCAGTAATCTTGACAGTGCACTCAGTCATGAACACTATGTTGTCACATCCTCGGCGGGGGGGGGGGTGTCTCTTCTCATAAGGGCACTAATCCCATCATGAGGGCCCCACCCTCATAACAGTCCACTAACCTAATGACCTCCTGAAGGCCCATCGCACTAGGGGATTAGGGCTTCCATAGATGAATCTGGGCACAGTGGGGCGCAATTCAACATACAGCAGCAGCTACCACTGGACTGGTCCTGAAAAAGGGCAGTAGAGGGGAACCGTTTTATAACCCTGACTGACCAGAGCTAATTTACCTTCATAAAATAGGATAAACAGAAAAGAAGACAAAAGCTGTGTGGAGAAGGACTTAAACTATATTCCTGAGAACAAGGTGGGAGGAACAGACAAACACAGAAGAGTCTTTTCTGGGGGAAACAGTTAGTTGCCTTCTACTTCTCCTTAGTGGAAAAGAGATGAGATAATGCTGGATAAATTTAAGATAATGTTCATATACGGTCATGCCTCTTTTTAATGTAGTCATCCTACTGCAGAGGCTATGTATCTTAACATGATGAAAAAGTAACTCCACTGTTGATTAGGAACAATCTATATGAAATATAAAAATTAACCTTCTGAGAAATTATAACAATTCGTTATTGAAGACATGTATGCAAATTTTTCCACCTGTGTTACTTTTTTATACTGGCCAAATTTAGCACGAATCTCTAATTATCATAACAGTGGGATGGCTTAACAAGGGTGTTGCTGGCCCACAAATGCAATTTGATTCTCAGCATGACTGCAAGAATGACAATTTACAACCTCCAGCAACAAGTAACTAGGTATATTAAGGTCTTATTAATTTACACAATGGAGAGCACATTGCTCCTAGATTAGTCAAAACAACAGAAAAGGAACATTTGAGGACCTTACATTAATACTATACTTATTATGTGGTGCTGGCAATCCAAACATTGTGATGGATTCTAACAGCTCTGAAGCACTTATACATACCTGTGATCAAGGCATCTGTTATAATCACTCTGCTCAAACCAGAAAATTATTTCACTTAAATAAGCAGCATGAATTATAAATCAAGCCACAAGGTAAATACCTAAGTTGGTACTTACTGCTTTCTCATAGACAAGATGTTGATTGAAAGAATCCAGACATAAAAGAAAATACAATGGGTGATTCCATTTATATGAAGTTCAAGAACAGGCAAACTCATCTATGGCGATAGACGTCAGATGGTTGTTAATTTCAGTGGGAGTATTGATTGGGAGAGTGCGTGAGGGAGCCTTCAAGATAGAAATATTCTTTCATCTTAATCCGAGTGGTGAGAACATGAGTGTGTGCATATGGAAAAATTCTTTGAGCTCTACACATTTGTGCATTTCACTGTCTAATATACCTCAATTAAAATTAAAAAATAGATCTACAACATTAGATAACTACCTAATAAAAATGAGTAATGGATCAATAGTACTAGATAACTATCTAATAAATACACAATAGTCTTTATCTTGAGTAAAATGAAATTTTCAACTGTAACTTTACTAAGTACCCAGAGCACCCGCTTAGGATGTTTTAAAACCCATCTCCTGCTAGCACAGCCTTACATACTTTACATTTCAATGTGGCTACAACTCCTAATCCTCCTGCTAAGATTCCCACATAAGCCAGGCTATTGATAAAACAATTGCCGCTCCTGTAAAGAGTTTTATTTGCTCTTCTTCCCTATCAGCTTAATACAAAGAAGAAAATATACTTGAAAAGGATCAAGTTCTAGAAACAGGACTAAATGATTATGGAGTAGGCATCTTTATAATTGTGTTCTTACCTTCTTTTCCTAGTTGTTTCTCAAGGAGTACAGCTGAAATTGAACCATAAAGCTTAGCTTGACAGAAAGGCATTAGCCTACCACACTAAACCACAAAGATAGGAGAGACAGTTATTTATGAAGAAACACTGTTTGCTATTATCCTTTTGAGATTCTACAAAAGGGCTAAATATTGATGCATTTCCAAGTCACCTTTCCCCCACTTCTTGTATTAACAAGCAGGAGTATGTTTTAGATGCTCCTAATTTGTCAAGATCAGGTGAGCAGAACTGTTGTACAGAGCACACCGCTCTCGTTCCTACACGGGCTCTGTAACCCTGCAGGCTATTAATAATTCATGGGTCTTTCTTGGTTCACAACAGGGGCATTACTCAGAGGGCATCACTCTTACTGAAAGAAGTTAACGGCAATGGCAGACAAACAACACACAAGTCAAACAAGAAGAAGTCCCCTATGAATCTGTGGACATTTAAGACCTGTTAAAGGGCTCCAATTACTATCGCTGCCCCTGCCGCACGGCCAAAAAAAAAAAAAGAAAAAGCTCGGCATTCTTCACCTGTATTGGATACTGCCTATTGGGTTCAATCCAACCGTTTTTAGAATTAGATCAGTTGTATTAACACCTCAATTCTTTTCAAATCATTTCACTCCATTGTATGTTGCAACAGCCAATGCTACTGGGTAGAACTATGCTGTGTTTATTGGATTAGTTTCTACAAACTAAAATTTTGGCAAGAATATGACATCCACCATAACGCTGGAACTTTGGGGTTCCACATTATTTATTCATCAAGGAAATACATAAAGGATCCCAATGTCTTTATGACTGAAAACAAACAAGTCTCCAGGAAAAGAAACCATCTTTCATGGCCCTCCTCAATATGTTTAGCCCCCTGGGTAAAATGTAGACCAATACTCTATAAAATCCATCTAAAATAACAGGAGTTATGGCCTCTGAAACCTAAAGGGAGAATCAGGCTAGAGTTTAAGATGGTAGAACATGGCAAAGCCTGTGACCTGTGATTGCGTGTCCAGCTTGAAGGCATCTCAAAAACAAGACAAAACAAAACCGAAACAAAATACTGCTAGGCCAAACATGCACATGGGGGTGTGGTCTCGAATTTTAGACCCATGGCTTGAATCAGAAGACTCAGGAGAGGATATATTCCTTCCTCTAAATGGAAGACATTCTTATTGGTTAAATCAGAGCATTCATTTTTTTCTTAAAGATGTACTTGAGGAAATACACTTGATATTGTTTAGAATGTAATACAAATTAGGTTTCAAGCAAAGTTTAAATTTTCTGAGTATCAGTAAAAGGCAACCTTGCTCTAGCTAAAATAATAATACCTAAAATTGACTGAGTGCTTACTCTATGTGCCAGGTACCATTCTAAGCACTTTGCATAGATTAACACATTTCTAACGCTCACAACAACTCTACAGCCTAGGTACTATTATTACCTCCCTTTCACAGATGGAAAACCAAGCAGACACAGAATGGTTAAGTAATCCGACCACATACACACAGCTAGTGAACAATGAAGCTGCTATTCAAACCTAAGCCATCTTTCTTCAGAGCCTGCGCTCACACATTGATGCTCTTTGCCTCTTAGCTAAAAGCACTATCAATGTGCTCCCTGGGAAAGGATCAAGGGAAAGGAATCACTTCCATTCATTAGCAAGACTGAATCAATTTGGGGGCTGGGGAGGAGGAATACCTTACATTTATTCCCTACAAAATAAGTAGAAATTTATCATCAAAATCACTACATAAATGACAACCTGCTCAGGACTAAGAAAGGAAAGGCTTTTAGACCATCCATAAAGGAGTAAAATTCTTGGTAAAAATAAATAATAGATATCAGATCAAATCGGGAAAAATTTGATAGTACAACCACATACTGCTTTCATCCTGACTTGAAATCGCCGTCCTTGGAATCTGTGGCACAAATACGAGTCTAACTATGTCCAATCAGATGTTCATCTTTATTTCTTCTTTTACTAATGAAATGCCCCAGGACAGAATAAGTACAGAAAGTAAGGGATCTTTGAAAAACGCTTGTTTCTTTTTTTAATGGGTAATAACAAATTTTAAATTCTACTGATTTGATGGGTACCAAATACAAGTAATAGACCTCTCTCTTGGCACTGAATGTTAAACCTTCATGTTGCAATGAATAATTTTGGTCACGAAGGATATGATGTCCCAAAAAATTGAGTCTTCGGTAGCAATATTATAATCATTTCCCTGGGGTGTGTCCTCCTGTTGACCTCTTTCAGAATTAGATAGAACTTCACCAGAATCAAAGTGAGTATGTTATTAGTTCTCCATATGTGATAAGCACTACATAATAAATAGAGCATCTTTTCACATATACACAAAAAGCTTCCTTTAGTAAAATCCCTTGTTACATCTGCAGATATAAATGTAAAGCTAGAGCATTTCAGATAATTATAAAAGTAAAAATATTTTTCTCAATCTATACAAACTTAAAATAAATATGAAATATTTTAGCACCAGATACTTTACTTTTTTTAGAGAATTAAAAATACATGTGACTGTCTCATAATAGAGAGAGCTATAGGCATGTTGCATAACAGATTAGTGCCAGAAAATGTCAACTTTCTGTATAATTTCAAGAGTATGTCCCAAAGAAAAAAAAAGTGTAGCCTCAAGATTTCAAGATAATAATAGTTGATATGATTAAATGCAGTGTTCCTGAAAACAGTCTATCCCATTAGATAACCCAAGAAGAAAGGGTTTACAGTTAAAGAAGTTCAGATAACACTTGAAGAATCAAAATGTGTTTATCCTATTAAAGGCTCTGAGAAGTACTGCTTTAAAAAAAAAAGTTAACTTTCTTAACCCCACGTTTCTGAAGCTCAGCTGACCCAAAACCTTTTTATCAAACCATTAAAAGTTCTAGAAACTAATGATTCATTGAACACATTTGGAGAAATGCATTTAGTGTTTTCCTGTTAACAAAGTACTTCTACATGCATTATTCTCATTTAAGCCTTAATTCAAAACCAGTGTTTATCAGGAAAAAAGTTCCACCAAATTACCAATAAGAATTAATCCAACCAACATCACTCTAGGCAATACCACTGGTAAGCAACGGGAAGGAGGGTAGCCCTACATCCCCGAAGCAACAGTCGCCTTGGGCGCCCTGACAGGGAAAAGACAGGTTGCCATGCAAATACTTTGGACATTCCCAAGTTTCTGCAGCTACATCCCGTCCTTGCTGGGCTTGTAAGTATATAGGTCGTAGCATTTTCTTTAAAGGCCATGTGTGTCTATATGCACAAATCACAAAACTCTGCTTCTTCAGAGGTAGATAAGATACCGAGAGTTACGAGCACAGACTCAGAGACTGCTATGGCTGCTTCGATTGAAGTTATTAGCAGATTCTATACAGAAATCCCGTTAATGAGAACCGACAGCCGGAGAGGGTGAATGCACAACCACTGTACTGACAAATGTCAGCCGTGGGTACAGGAAGACAGGACACAGGCACTGGTCACACAGACGGAGCTCACACATCTAAAGGCACTGGCTTTCAGAGCTGTTGCGGCTGTTTCCTTTTTAATCATAAAACACAGTGAGAAGTATATTTTACATCACAACCTGACACACATACACATTCACAAGTACTTAAGTGAAACTACAGTTTTGTGAAACCATGCAGACCTTCCTAGATGAGAAGTTCTCTCCTTTCTATTCTGTTCCATTAAAAAATAAAAACTAGTCATATCTTGCCAAATTAGCTTCTTGCACCACCATCGGCTCACTAGCCATACTTTGTATAGTTCTGAGGCGAAGGACGCGAGAAAGGCAGCACAGTCAGAATACCCAGCGGCGGAGAGATCAGCACCACCACCTCAGACAGAGAGACAAGCTGTATTCTGGCTCCCACTGCCTACAGCAAATGGTGCATCCATCCAGGTCCATGAGACCTCGGGGATCAGGGCAGTATCTACTGGCTCAGATCTAAAGACTGAACCGTCCCTGCAGGCAACCTCCTCTGAACATCTTCCGGGAGCTTCCTTACCCAGGACAGGTCCAACTTTTCTCAGTGATTGTGGACTTACATGTTGCGTGATATGCAGGGGACAGTATATCCAGACACAAACATACGCTTGCAGATGGAAGACTTCAGAGGAAATCCAGAAATGTGCACAGCTCTGGAAAAGCCTACCCGCCCTCCTCTCCTCCGACCTGTCCTCCGCAACTCCAAGTCTCTGCCATCGCTAACATACAAAGGCCAGTCCATTTATGCCCTACTCTACCTCTGCTCATACCAGCCGCCACAAGAAGCTCACAACGCAGCTGTCCCTGCATTCTCCACACTGACTCTGTGAGGTAAGGACCACTCTCAGTCCATACTTCCTACCCCCCTTCCTGGTTTTTATTTTTCCTCCACAAAACTATCAATATCTACCATATTATGTATTTTACAATTTGATCCTCTAAGCTCTTTGAGGGAAGGGATTTGTTTTTGTTTCATATACTTATATCAGTGCTTGGCACGCTGCAGTCACATAAGAAATACCTGTTGAGAGAGAAAGACAGAGAGGTGGAAGAGAACAGAGAGAGAGAGAGAGAGGTGGAAGAGAACAGAGAGAGAGAGAGAGAAAGGAGGAAGAGGAAATAAATACAGGACTAATGCACCATCTTCAATCCCTTCAAACGTGTGCTGCCTAGTCTAAGCACTTACCTGAACTTGGTATTTCTACAGAATCAGAATAGGAACTGGTTTCCCAGAAATCTCCAGAGGCCAAGCTAACAATCCCTCAGCCAAGCTATAAGGTCCATCATGCTGAGAGCGATAGCTTCAGTTAAGTTTGGCAATTCCTTAACCTTGCCCCCCTCCCCCACTTCAGTAATACAGCAGGATTATATTTCTATAAGGAATGTTTGTTATTTAGGGGTTCCATTTTCACTCCTCAATAGATTTTATGTATTTCTCATATGCTTCTTCACTCATTAATGAAACCCTAAATAAACTAGTATGAAACAACTTAATCTAGCATAGTTTTCTTAAATTAGTGGTACACAGAGGATTTAAAATAGCAACTATTAGCAATACCAGTGGAAAAAGAGACTGCTTGCAACAATGCTAATGGAAGAAAATACCCCTTAACTTTATAATGATTGCAGAAAAACACAATATGCATCTGTTTTGCAACACCCTCTGATTTTTATGCTCGTTACGATATTCAGAATCCTGAAATTATCTGTGGTTAAAAACTAGTTATAAAAATTATGTAATTCAAGGACAACATTGTGACCTCAAGCCATAGGGAATATTGTAACTTGCTTATTACATCTATCCCTGGATGGGGGTCAAAATACTGAAATAATCTTTCCATTGGAAATAACTGGCAGTAGAGAAAGGTTTGTTAGTTGTATAGTGTCAGATAAATAACAATATTACCTTAATTTTGCAATATACTACATTTGCTGGTGCTATTTTTATACAATGAAGCAACAGCCTTGCAGGAAGATAAATAGTTTAATAAGAAAACATTCAACTTCTTCATTTAAAAAAAAAAAAAAGGAAAAGAAATGTTTGTTATTTAGCAAAAAAGAAGTAGCCAAATCAATATGGAAAATGCAAAGGAAAACTGAAGAAATCAAGATAATACCATGAAAAGGGTAAGAAACCTAATTGATGGAAATGGTTTTCTTGAGGCATAAAATTGCAAAATATTAGAGAAGGAAGAAATCTTAGAAATCATGTAGTCACTCCTCTTCACTCTATAAAACAGAAAACCGAGGCCTAGAGATTTAGAAATAGCTAACACTGAAATGGGCAATTATTACAGAAATTTTGAGGGATTCTCCCTCAAAGGCACCAGTTGAGTGGCAATGAAAGTACCTGTCATCATTTTGAGGCGATAAAGGTTGCTAAGCAATGATGTTTTCTATAGCTCTGTGTCCCCACCTTCCACTGCAACATCGCTACAGCTCTTTGCTCTGCCCTACCCCGATTCTGGCTTCAGGTAGAAGGCACAGAAGGATCCAGGTGCTCAGCTTAGGAAATGAGTGTCCAGTTACAAAGATTTTATTGTTACTGGTTTCCTGGCACCAGAAGTCCAGACTGAGTCTACAAACTATATTGTATTGGCCCTTATAACTGGGACTCTGGTTCCAACTATAGTCTGAGCCATTAGCCATATTCCTGTGTTGCTTATTCCCAGGTTTCTACCCCTTTCTGATCCATACTGCTTGTTTTTAAGACCTCTTCCAGACAGTTCAACTCAGATTTCACTGCCCTGTGCATTAGCATAGACTTGTGTTATGCCATGTAACTGAGCAGGCCTCAGGTATTCAAGTCCTGCACGCTCAGATAAAGGACTGGCCCTTTTACTTGCTCCTGGGATACTACCTCTATGCCCTGGTAATACTAAAGTGTCTTTTAATACCTGAAGCATTGACCCACACCACACAGTTTATGCTAACAATATGATTTATGCTAAACATCCATTTTTGTTCACCTGGGTCCTGGACCACACTATCAGTTTGACTTCTGGAAGGCCCGGAGACAGAGTAACTAAGGTCAGCCACTCTGGTGGCCCCTGCCTACCAAACTCATGGACACTGCGTTCAGTAAGCCTCTCTGGTTGACAATAATCCACACATGTTGTCACACATCCTTGCTGAGAGAATGAAGCACTGTCATAAAATCCCACTGGGAGAAGACAATTGGAAGGTCGCTCATGGTCTCACCTGTATTCTGCCCTATATTCCTTTTGCTCATTTTAATCTGTATCTGTCACTGTAATAAACCATAACTGTGAGTATAAAAGCTTTTCTGAGTTATGTGAATACTTTAGGCAAATAATTAAAACTGAGGGTGGTCTTAGGGACCCCACGCATAAACTAGATTCTCTTTTCCCACAAGTATCTCAATCAGCCTTATTATCCAATTCCTTGGTCATGACCACTCTCTGTTCAGATATCCAATAACCACTGAACCTCTTAAGTTTAATCAACTTCAGGTCTCAGTGGAAATAAATGCACAGAAAGAAGAAGCTCATATAATTTGTATCGGCAAAATAAAAATAAGCAGCAACTTCTGAAATGTAAACCAATTACAGGAACCAATATAAAGTGAATGAATGAGACTGACCAACTGCAAACTACATCATTTTCCACTTATTTACCTGATGACTATTTTTCAGGTAAGAGATTAATGTGCCTCATAAATTCAACCTTGTAAGATTTATGTGCACCACAAGGTCCTGCCTAGAGCAGCCATCTTGCCTTTCTTTCTGACCCATCTTGTCTTACTCATCACCTGACATCTGCCACTAACACTGCACCCTCCCTCAGTAGAGCTAAGGTGCTGATCCATCCAAACATCCATCACAGAGGTGTAAGAATCAAAGAATCAAAGGTTGTTAGTTCTGCTTTTGGCAATGAAGAATACTGAGAGTTTACTTTCAGGTTTTTCTCTTCACATGGTTTTAGGCTGACAGTGAGCAGCTGTACCAAAAGCTGTCCATAACAGATGTGAGGAGGGGAGCAGCACCTGATGTGATCACCATCTCTGATGTCCCTTCCCCAAATGTATTAAAGGGACCCAACTTGGAAAAGGAGAATTATCCAACCATTAGACTTCATTCTTCTATCACCAAAGTATAAGACACCAATAGCTGTTTTTGCTTCTAAGAAACTTTGCTTATTGACACACAGATCCCTCAAAATAGTCAAAATCACGGCCTTGGATCTCAGAACGCTCGGTACCTAATAAAGTTTAATTGCAGATATTTTAAGTGAGCTAGTTGAAGAGGTGTGTAGTGACTGTAAGAATCAGACAAGAAGCAGATCCCAGGAATAAGTCAGACAATTCAAACTGCACATGAATTTTAATGAAACACATATGTTACTGAATATACTCCACCTCCCACCCCACGAAAACATGCCTATTGACCTCGTGCAGCTCCAGGGATAAATACTGGAGAAACTGGTGTTTGTAGAGTAGGAGTTCAGGGGGCATTTCTGTCAATAGCTGTAATGAGTCGGTTAATCCTGACAGCTTCTCTCATTCTACAATGCCAGAGATAAGGGTGATAATGACAGCAATCAGCAGAAGAGGCCTTCAGACGCAGAACTAAGGAGGAAGAATAAGCATGCTGGATGTATGTGCTTCCTGGAGGCCTTGGAAACCTGCATATTTGCACAAGTGCCCCTCGAGGCCAGTGAGCAGATGGGCGCCTCCAAGCTTAAAGAATCCCTTAAAGTTACTCAAAATTAAATTGTATCATTCTGAAGAGAATTTATAGTCCTGGAAGAGTTTGTTGCCCTGTGAATAACCTAAGAATATACTGAAAAATTGTATACAAGTCAAATGAAGTTAAAGTTTAACCTTTCATCCTTAAAAAAAAAAAAAAAAAAAAAAAAAAATTGGTATGATACAGAATTATTTAACTTGATTTGAATTTAACTCCATTTAATGATACCTTTTTTTGAAATGTAATGATACATTCCATGTTAAACAGTTGTGAAGTTTTCCAAAATAGATCCAAAGCAGGTTTCATGTTAAATGGGAAGCTTTAGTCCAAAAGGCATGGTCCTTATCTGGATTTTCTGTCAGGCCTACATTCATTTTTATAACGAACAAATGAAATTTAGTGCCACAATAATGAAGTGTATGAAGTTGTGGTTGGGCTTGTCAGTATGCTTTCTGGCTCTAAAGCTTTGAAGTCAAATGCTAGTAACTATCAGTATGCTCCTATCACGTCCACACCCAGCTCTCACACTGCAAGTCAGTGTCATCTGCAGACAGAAATGAGAAGAAATTGAACTTATTTTATGGCTGTTCTGCTTGAGGGAAGAAGAATAAGGTAAATCAATACTTCTTGTCATTTCCTGAAAATACTGTATTCTCCAAGACATTTAGCCAGCATTTACCCATTTAAGCAAGGACAAAAACATAAAAAGAATGTTTTTAACTCAGAAAATTAGCACATCAATATTTCTGGGTCACAGAAATTGAAGTCACATCAAGCATTACTTCAAACTCTAAGTTAAATACACTCTCAAAGTTGGTTGCTCCTGGTAATGGTAACTACCATTAAGAAAACCTAAAATTTCGGGAATGAAGAGTCGTATTTAACATCCTGTTATTGCTACTGAAATATTTATTACTAAATTTATAGCCCCATTTAAAAATGCCAGGACATGACTTTTTTTTGTAAAATTAGATCTGCAAAAACATTCTATGTCTTTACTCATATGGTATATTCTCCCCCACTCACTGCTCCATCAATTCAACAGGAAATTTTTCATAAAACTCTACTGTTCAATGTTATTTCTGACCTTTGGGAGTGGGGATGTCTCCATTCCCCAGCCACGTCATTTGTATATTTAAAGAGGACAATGTAAAAGTTGGGTTCGGAGACACTCCCAATGATTTTTCACAAATTAGGAAATTAATTCTGAATCTGAGCAAAATATGATTGGTCCTGGCTTGGAAAACATAAGTTATAACTATATAAGTTAAAGAGCCTCCTAGCAATATTTAAAAATATTAAAAAGCGGGATGCCTGGGTGGCTCAGTCAGTTAAGCATCTGCCTTCGGCTCGGGTCAGAACCCCAGGGTCCTGGAATCGAGTCCCACATCGGGCTCCTTGCTCATTGGGGAGTCTGCTTCTCCCTCTGCCTGCCGCTCCCCCTGCTTGTGCTCTCTCTCTCTCTCTGACAAATAAATAAATAAGATCTTTAAACAAAAAAATATTAAAAAGCATTACTAGTTAACAGATGGCCTAATTGGAAGTACATGGAGTTTAGAGTCAGAGAAACTAGAGTCCAAATCTTGACTAACCTCCTAATGACTTCTGATCTTTGGGCAGTTTTGACCTCTCTGAGCCTAAGATTAATTTTTATACAATGGGAATATGCAAAATGTATAGCTGTTCTGAAGTTTAAATGAGCATCTACCTACATGCAGTGTCTGATGCAAAGTGTTCAGTAAATGTTACTCTTTTCTACAAATAAATTGATTACAGAAAACACACTGAGGAGAGAGGAGGATGGGGGACAGAGAGAGATAGTAGACAGCAAAAATAAAATAAAAACAAAAGATATCTGAGTAGCAATGATTGCTAAATATTATGAAAACAAATAAACAAAAATTGGGGAAAAAAAAACACAATTAAGGAGCTAGATCATTACAATCTTAGTTTTTAGGCCAAAGAGTTCAATTCTAAATCCTAAGGGAAATGTGGTTCTGCAAACATGGGGAAAGGCCATCTCATGAGAGAAAGAAGAAAAGCAAGTCCAAGCCCTGTTTTCCTTTGGTTTCCTCTTGAAGCTTGATTTAAAAGTTGGTAGACTTCCCTGTGCCCTGACTAGGCTCAACAGCTGAGAATAGAAAAGCCATTTGGAAAAGCATCCATTTGTTTGTGGGGAAATTAGACACTGGATTCACTGAGTTGTTTATTCAAAGAATTTGTGATAGGAAGGACTTCAAAAAAGCAAAATTTAAGCAAATCCCTGAGATTACCTTATTCCATCCATAAATATTTCAGAATGTATCTCTAAAAGGTAAGGACTCTTTTTTTTTTTTTTTTTTAAGATTTTATTTATTTATTTGACAGAGAGAGACAGCCAGAGAGAGAACACAAGCAGGGTAAGTGGGAGAGAGAGAAGCAGGCTTCCCGCCGAGAAGGTAGCCCGATGTGGGGCTCGATCCCAGGAGCCTGGGATCATGACCTGAGCCGAAGGCAGAGGTTTAACAACTGAGCCACCCAGGCGCCCCAGGACTCTTTTAAAGTATACAAAAATATCATCAACATACCAAAAACTTAACAATATTTCCTTAATATCAAATTAGTATTCATATATGTGCTACTGTCTCATAATTATTTTTAACAGGTTGTTCAATTCAGAATCCATATGTTTGCTTCCAAACAGTCTAGTGTGGGGGAGGGTGGGTTAAGGTACAGACTGAGGAGGTTCAAGTTGGATAGATGACACGTGGGAGTTCATTATGCCATTCTCCCTACTTCTGCATAACCTTCATGCTTTCAATAATAAAAATGTGTTACATTTTCTATAACAGAAAATTAAACACAGACAAACATCAACAGCAGAAACAGAAAAATAGAAGCAACAGTGTTTTCTATGTATGCTATGGCAGCAAGTTGGGAAGCATCTGTTCAAGCAACAGTGTAGGCTTTTGTTGAAGTTCAATGCGAACCTATTGAGAAACTTCAAAAGTTATTAAGGAAGTTTATGAATCCATTTTTGCATATCTACCCATTTTTAGTAGATTGTCAGTAATTTGGTAATAACATTGCTTGAGGGAGGGGTGCTTATTAAAAATAAAAATTCCCAGTCCCTTTTCATTTCCTCTTCTATATTCTGTTGGATAAATGATGCTCTCACACCACAGCACAGGAAGAAGCACACGGTCAAGGATGGGAACTCATGAAGCATACAGACATGACACACACATACTTGCCTAAGCTGTCTCACCCGTGCTTAGGAATGGCAATCATAGGAAACTGGGGAATTTGTTCAGATCCACATGTTAAGAAAAAGCCTGTGTTGGCGTTTAAGGGAAGGTTTTCCTCCTCCCTGCTTGAACATCTCAGCAGATTCTAGAAGAGGGTCAGCATATATAAAGCACCTGTAACTATGTAAAATCCTGCTGGTTGCCTAGTCCCTGTAACTTTTCCCTTTCTTCTTGCTAATACAACCCTGATATCATCACTGGTGAGTGACAATGCACCTAGATTTTTAAAACTGTATTTTCCGGTCAAGGTTGGCCATGCAACACCATCCTTATTACGGAGATGTAAGTGGAAGTCACTGATGGACTATAGGGAAAGCCCTTTGTAAGGGGACAGATGAGCTGGTTCACTACTTTTTGCTCTAAGTCCTTTGCTCCTCTCTTCCTGTCTGTAATTCTAAATGCTGGCTGGAGTTCCAGAACCATCACTTGAGCATGAGGACCCCAGTCAAGCCCTAAAGATTGTGGCTCCCAAAGCCAAAGGGCCTCACTTTTCCGGTTCCCCTGGCAAGAAAGACTGTGAGTTCTTCCCATGTGCCCTAAGCATCCACAGGTCCTGTACTTGGCCCCAGGCTACAAGCTTCTGCGACTGGAACCTACTTCTATAGCCTCCTATCTCCTCCTCCTCCAAGCCAGTATGCACTAGCCACCAGTCTTCTGCTTCTCTTCACTCTTCAGTACCTCCAGGCAGTTGTTTTCGTATTATGTCCAAGTTTTTCCAGCTCTTTCCTTTTAGGGGGGAGTGAATTCCAGGAGCTTTAGTCCCTCATATTTGCAAGCAGAATACCTTAAATTTTATTCCTACCTTAGCCCCAAGGAATTGCTAGAATCTATACAATGTATAGGTGGTTTCTTGATCAGAGAGAGAGTGGTACTCATAAACCAGACCCAGGGATGGAGTTCAGAAACAATGGTACTTCAACATTTTTTGAAGAGCTCTTCATTGTCCATTAAAAGAATTTTGTTAGTCATTTTGCAAATATTATTAAATCACTCCCATGAATGGTTTAGGATTAGGTGATGGCTGGTACTAGCTATAATTATATAACCGCCAGAATAGAAACAAGGCTACAGGGGCCTCATATGCCAGTATGTTCCAGATCATTATACACACTGTAATTCAGAAGATACATAACTACCAAGTGGCAAGCAAAGAATGGAGAAGATACTAAAAAATCTTTGCCTTTTTAGAATCTTATTGGGGGCGGGGGGGGGGGGAAGACCTTCAGTGAAGGAAAAATCAATTGAAATCAATATATAATCGAATGCAGAAATATGGAGAAAAAATATGTGCCAAAAATCTGCCAAATTATGACAAAAAAGGTTCAGATTACATAACTGAATCAACTTTTTCTAGATACTGTGATGAAACCCTTACATAACTGAATCAACTTTTTCTAGATACTGTGATGAAACCCTGACTAAATAACATCTAGTAAGCTGCGGAACATGATGAGTATATACAGTACACTTAACACCAATAAGTTAAGCTTACTATAGTAATAGATAAATAAGAAAAGTGTTTTAATGTATCATCTATTCCTTGTCTATTTCTTCCTACATTTTACTTCCAAACATCCTGTATGAACTAAAAGCTAATTTTAAGAACATAAATTACTCCAATGTTTTAAGTCTGAGAGATTGGAAGAATGATAAAGTCATTAATAAAAATAAGTTGGAAGAAACTGATTTGGGAAGAAGAAAAAGATGACAAGTTATGTTTCAAGCATGTTTGATTTGCAAAAATAGCAGACAATCGCGCTTGTGTCCACCATTTTTTGTACTTGACTATTTGCATCTGAACTCCACCCACTTCTTCAATTGGTGGCCTTCAGTAAGATTCTAAGATTTGGCTTCCTTGATTGCAACATTAGGATCACAACATCAAACTACAGGATTATATTTTGAGAATTAAGTGGCATAATTCAAGTTAAACACCCAGTAAATAGTAGATATTAAATGTTAATATCTTTCTCTTCCTTCCTTCTTCCTAGCCTGTCTTTTTGAAACCTACTTTGATTCTGTAGGAGTCTCTACTTCAAATTGACCCATTTCCTAACCATCCTTCAACATTATTTATTCATATTAATCACCCATCCTTTCCCCTATTCCTTCTATTCCTCTCAATTTTACAAATGCTATACATTCTTCAAGGTCCAACTTAAGCCTCATCTTTTGATGAGTAGACAATCACTCTAATCTATACTGTTTTTCCTTTGCTAAATGCCTCATGGCATATGTTGCTATTAACTGTTTTACATACTTATGACTTGTCTCTCCAACTAAACACAAGATTCTAAACAGCAGAATCTGTATGTAAAATTGTTTTGATTTGTAAAGACCGGGATCTGGCCCTCCTTAGAGATCCATACAAGCATGCTGAATAAAGGAATCTGTGATGCTAACCATTAAAATCCAAGGACTAATACCAATTCAGATATACCCGGTAAAGTTAAACTTACATCATTTTTATTTACTATCCATTGGTGAGCAAATCAAAATCAAAGCTGGTTATAATTGAAATGAATAAGAAAAAAAGCTATTGGTTTGGCCTAAAAAGCAATGCTTTAAAAAGATACTCTAAGAAGAGACTTTTATAAAAGATCTTTTACTACAATATTTATTTAACACTTGCACATGAAGGCAAGAATTAAAAATGGAAATGGACTTTTATCAGAATCTTAATAGAATCACAAATAAGAGGTTTAAGTAATTTAAAAATAATTTTTTAAATCGGAGATGTAGTTTAAAAATTGACTCACTGGGTCAGCACTAGAATTAAACCTACAAGAGAAACTTATTTAAACTAGTAATCATTTAAATGTGACAAAAAGCTATCAGCATATGCAAAAGTCCAGCATGCCTCTATAATTTCCCTAAGGCTTGAAACAATGTAAAAAAGACAGCCTGGAAAGTCAAGGATAAACAAGTTTTTTGTTTGTTTGTTTGTTTGTTTGTTTTTAACTCAGTGCACAACCAGATTCAACATCAATTCAAACATCAAAATCAGTTCAAATTTTATCAAAGATATTTGGGGTTAGCAAAATTACAGCTTTAGAACCTTGTTCTTTATCTCCAGACAGAAACACACACACACACACACACACACACAGTACAAAATAAAACCAACAGAAGCACACAACTACATGTGGAAAACTGTTTCACTTGTAAATAATTTCCATGTATCTTCTATGAAACAAAGTGCTAAAAAATCAAACCATATTATAATGTCTTTGTAAAACTAAGTATCTTCCACAAATGGATGTTCCTGTAAAATTACTGAAAATAATCTTGATGATTGTTCTACAAGGTCAAGAAATTAGTAAACAGCTTACA
This sequence comes from Mirounga leonina, assembly GCF_011800145.1. Lineage (NCBI taxonomy): Eukaryota > Metazoa > Chordata > Mammalia > Carnivora > Phocidae > Mirounga > Mirounga leonina. The sequence continues at coordinate 6,312,872 of NW_023270812.1, forward strand.
GAACTGAAATTTTATACAGTAACAGTTATGTCTGCATATTAATGAACTTCAAGCACTGCACACTTGGCAGGATGTTGAGATGAATGTTTCCAAATATCTGCCATGATAGACTGATTCTCTGGTTATTTAAAATCATTCCTTTGCAAGTAACTTTAAGTAGTTAAGCAGAAAAATTCCTCTATTTAGACAAAATTCTTATTCTAGTTCCTCCATAGATGGTCATTGTAAAGAAGCATAAACAACTCTAATTCTCAGCTGATAATATGCAGAGAGCAGATACACACAAAGGCTTCATTTAGATAAAACCACAAAGAAAAGTACCATTTTCTGATTTTCTCCCTCAGCCCTCCCCATCTACCACCTTGATTCTGCAAACGCAGGATAAATTAAAGCTCCTTTCTTCTACATCAACTCCTTTGTCCTCTCAAGGTTGCCTAATCATATTCATCTCTTAAAATGAAGTAAGAAACATTTCAAAAGTGGTATTCACATTAAATCAACTTTCTGATTCATGCATTGCAGGAATAAAGCAGTGTAATCACATCTTAAATTGGTTTACAGCAGGCTGTCTACCTTATCCTGGTTCTCAGGATTGATGAAATGAATAGTTTTAAAATAGCACTTTTTGAAATGACTGAGAATTAATAGTGCATAATTATCTCAGTGTTGACAAGTGAGAGATGTTTAACTCCTTAAATGAGCTTTCCTAATGAATCAGTGTCAGAGAAAGGCTTCATTGCCTGTACATTGTTGATTGATATCTAAGGGGATTGATTTAACCATAAAGGCATACTAAAAGCCAATTTTAAAAATAATTTATGTAAAAATGAAATGGCCCAACTTTCACTGAATATTGAAAGATTTACTTAAGATTTTACTGTAGGTTTCAATAATATTCTAGGTATTGGACTACCAGGAAAATTACTTTACATCTTATCTGTCTAGTAGGAGCTCTTCGAGCTTTCCATACAATTTCAGCAAAACAGACTTTAGTATTAGACTGCCAAGTACCTAAAAGAAAAAAAGTAAACATTAAACTACTTGGAAAAGTAGTATAGAGATTATGTTTCTGACCTTTCTATTTGAGGATCCTAGTGAAAGACAACACAATAAATAAAAATAAATAAATCTCCATGTTTTTTAAAAATAAAAAAAATTAACACATGTAAAAAATTTTTAAGAACATTATCTTTACCATGTTGAACTTTTAACATTGTCTCTTCATCCCTTGTCTCTAATTCATGTGAACTCATAACTACAGTGTTCAATTCTGTGTCCTAAATCCTGTGGGTAAAAACAAATTTATATTCCTAAACACCTGGAAAAGAGAAACAGGAACACATTCCCAGCAACAGATATGCAGATGAACATAACACAGACCAGCTCCGACTTACTCTTATTACTCTTATTTTTCCATATCTTTCACATCTGCCAACTGTCTAGCTTAAGTATGTGTCAGGCACTGGGCTACGAACATTCTATTTAATCCTCAAGACCTTCAGTGAGGTAGAGAACATTATCCCCACTCTGCAGACGAGGGAAGCCAAGAGTATGGAGGCGAGGTTCCTGCCCCAGTCGCATAACGGGTAGCGGATGGAGCCTGACCATGAACTAAGCAGACTGTAATGCAGAATCCACACATACTGTGGTGGGCAAGTATTCTCCACTTAGATCATCCTTACAGGACTGGGGTTATTTTAGCTGTCAGTAAAGTGTGGCAATATTAGAGTGTGCTCCGTTATTCCTTCATGGAGTTATTACACTTGAGAGTCAACTATATGCCAGCATTCTCCCAAAGGCTGGGATGCAACGGCTCACAGGGATGGGGCCCTTCTGTCTGGAAGCCACAGATGGCGCTGGAATAAAAGGGGGGGGGGTTGCTCTGGGGGTAGATAAGCTTGGGACACAGACTTACCTCTTTGACCGAGTATTCTCTTTCATTAGTGTCGGAGGGGAAGTCTAAAGAACTTCAGTAGTCTGAAACAGTGAGCACAAGGCGTGAAGACCCTCCGAGATGGTGAGCGCAGGGCACGGACACCGTCGGAAACGGTGAGAGCAGAGTGTGAAGGCAGCATCAGGTGGGGCGCTCCGCCTGGGCACACGGGTCCCAGTGCCACCAGACACAAGCTCTCAGGAGTGACAGGGATCCCGACGGGATTGCCAACGTGGGCCTCCAATGACAGTCTTTTCAGAACTGACCAGGGAGCCTGTGGCCTTTACATTCTTGTGACATCTTGGTTTGAGTAAGGACTGGTGATAACATCTTCAATGGCTTATTTCTTTTTAGGGTCTGGTTATTCTTTGTTGGTCACAGGTAACTATCATAAAAAAAGACTCCCCTTCTGACACTTAGGGCAGGGTGATCTGGCTTATTCCCTCATCTCTGGTTTCCTTACACCTCTGCATTTGGGGGATTTCTGTGAGCCTGACCACGTAGCCCCCTACCTATTTCTTCCTACCTAGCCCCACCTGTCCCTTACTCACTCTGGAGAAACAAATGCCTTAACATTCCTTTAGGGAACCACGGCCTCTGTACCTGCATTCCTCCCCATGTACAAACCCTGCCACTTCTCCCCACCAGATTCCTAGACTACACATCAGGATGGAAACTAGATCTTTACTAGCCAAATTCCCAGCTTCGGTCTTCTATCTTAGGTTTCCAATAACATAATTGAGATATATGAATGCCTCAGACCACTCTAGATCCATTAGTCACATTTAAACTGTACATCAAAGCTCACTGGACTATTCTGCTAAACTGACACTTTAAAATGTTTTTTTTTAAGAATTTTTTTTTTAAGATTTTATTTATTTATTTGACAGAGAGAGACACAGCGAGAGAGGGAACACAAGCAGGGGGAGTGGGAGAGGGAGAAGCAGGCTTCCCGTGGAGCAGGGAGCCTGATGCAGGGCTCAATCCCAGGACCCTGGGATTGTGACCTGAGCCGAAGGCAGACGCTTAACAACTGAGCCACCCAGGTGACCCTTAAAATGTTTTTAAGAGAAATGCATTCTGAGGTCCAAATGTGTGGGTTAAACATGACTTCTTAACGGCTAATCAGCTAAGAAATTGTCAATGTTATATTATAAATATTCATGAATAAATCTAAATGTGTACTAAATAGAAAAGGTTGGACTTCCTCATCTGAATATAGGCATTATGAGAACTATTTCCTGAGGAATATTAAATTAGTTACTGCATATGAATGGGCCTGGTAGGATCTAGCATCAGCAGGTACTCAAAGGTGGTCATGTTTGAATTGTAAAACAAAAGTAGTTCATATGTTATTTATATTTTTAAAAAGTACAAGAAAAACAGTACTTGCATTAACCAGCTTTAAACTATCTCAAATAATTTGATTGCATTTACCAAGTGCATCGAGATTTATACTGAAAAATAAAAACATACCAAGAACTGCAGAGTTTCAAAGGTAAAAATGTACTTTACGTATTACTTTGTAGGTAATGTTCTTTTTTTTTTTTAATTTGCTATCGTTACCACAAAAATGAAAATGTCAAAACAAAGCTTTTGTAAGAAGTTCTAGAAATTGGCCCTTCTAACTTTTTTAATGCCCTCTATACACAGCGTAAGCCTGCGAGATGGCAGACAAGCGCTAACAGGGTGTTTACAGCGGGGCGTGGGGTGCATCTAGAGTACAGAAAGACTGTGATTTAGGGTCAGTCACCTCCTTACACTGTCTCCTCCCCTGCCCAGCCCTTCAAGTGATGTCTCTGAAAAATCTCTTTGCTCCCTCAGAAGAACATGATTCTAGAAACAGCTATATGGCAATATCACTTGCACTTGTAATTCTGTAGATGCAAATTTAAGACTGCAGGCCCAGTGCAAATACTCTGGGCCTGAAATCCCACTGTTTTCATCAGAAGTGCCTTTAATCAAGTGGAACCTAGTAGCACTACTTCTTTAAGGAGACATGTTCCTGGTATAAAATCTAGCTTATCCCTATCTCTGAATGGATATTTAGTGAGCAATATCAGGCCTTTCTGAGGCAAGGAACTGGCTTTTTTGAACTCTTTCCTCAAAATAATGAGGTCTGGAGAACAGTTTGTCAGTCATGGAAAGACATCGTCAAACATGGTATGATGACTTGAAACCTGGTTCTAAAAGAAAATTAAAAATTAAAGTAACGCATTTAACAACTTATAAAGTTTACAAGATCTTATCTGCTCTGAGACACAGACAGACTCAAATTATTTCCTTGGCCAGGGAAAACTCAGGTTCCATTTTTATGTCCTACTCTGTAACCCTCAGTCTGCCCTGCTGGAAGGTAATTATCAGGGCCAGAGGGATCGTCCCTGCTGCTTCTCAGAAGTAAACGCAGGGGGCTAAATTAAGGTACTTAGAGGTAAACTCGCAGGCTGTGCAGAGCTGAGCTGTTTGACTCCTGCAGATTCCAGAGCAGAACACTAACCGCTCATACTTACTCAGAGAGCAGGTACAGGAACACAGCTTCTCAGTCATCCCCTCCAGCTCCTGCTAATCAGTGGGAGCCACACAGCCCCCCGTGTGACACAACCTGAAGAGAGGGTCTTAAAATGCAAGTTTTAATGTTATTTCATTGTAGTGCCCTTGTACCAAAAATGTCTTTATTATGTAGTTTCCATTTTACCTGTATGTAAAAAAAAAAAAGACCACAGCTGGAAAGCTACTATTGTGAGAAAGAAGGACATAAAACTCAAGCAATGAATTAAAGAGGCAAATGAAGGAACTCTTTTCCTTTATTAGAAATAGAAGAAACAGATTGTGCTAATCTCCCTAGGGCCAACAGCCGCCCCGCGTGGAACTCAGCCAGCTTCAGACACAAAGCTCACTTAGGAGTTCTGCTCTGTGAAAAGAGGAAGCCAGATGGGCTATTTACTTTCAACAAGATAATTCTGGAGGAAATTGTTATAAGTCACAGAAACTTTTTAGCTTCATCTGCTATTTTAGCCTCTAAACTGATTCACAGAGTGGGGGGAGGGTGCCATTAGGAAGGAGAGGAGAGACCTGGGAAGGGAACAGAGGAATTAAGGAAAGTGCAGTGCAAAGCCTGGGCAGCAGAAGCCTCCAGGTCTCCCAGCCTGGGCTGGATCCACTCCCCGCCAGCCAGCCACTCACCATCCCCTTGGACAAACCAGTGGACACCTCTGAGCTTCCATTTCCTCCTGGGTATCATGGGGACCATACACTGTCCCAGGAAATTAGGAAGATTAAATGGCATGCTGAGGGTACAGCACTTAAAACACAACACACAACATGAGCTCCCAATAATCACTGGGCACCTATTTTTATTCCTGTTATTTTCTCTTCTATTTGCAAAATGTAAAGAGAATCCATCATTCACACACACACACACACACACACACACAACTAAATTCTCAAGAATATAGCAAGAGCTAAAAGTTATATTAATCTATTTATCATACTTGATAGAATTTATGTCTGAAAACAAGTTATTTTGCTCTCACAGAGAAAAATAATCCAAATAATTTTATCCTTGGGTCAAGAATTTCAAAGAGATTTTTCTACATAAAAATTATTTCAAGAGGGCACTGGCTCAGTTGGTTAAGCCTCTGCTTTCGGCTCAGGTCATGATCCCAGGATCCTGGGATCGAGTCCCGCATCGGGCTTCCTGCTCTGTGGGGAGCCTGCTTCTCCCTCTTCTCCCCACTTGTGCTCTCTCTCTCACTCTCTCTCTCAAATAAATAAAATCCAAAAAAATAAAAAAATTATTTCAAGAAAAATAGCTATGCAATTAATACAAAGAAGTTCATTTATCAGAAGCTTCTGATAAATATAAAAGACGCTTCCTAACTAGGAACGCAAAATTTTCCCTATCCAGCTGTAAATAACGGCAATCAGGACAAAAATCAAGATAATCCTGATACACATATACTATGGAAAATGCATCCAGCAGCCTTATTTTTTGGATATACAACTATTACTTACTAAGCAAAACTAAAAGAATTCAAGGCAAGTTATGGGATCATTAGGCACCCAAGTTAACCTACTTTTCTTTTTTTACACTTGTAATACTGCTCAATGATAACTGATAGCTCTCAGAGAATACAAGACACTCTCTGAACAAAGCAATATGCAATAATGTTCAGCCTACTAATGTACCTTGGCAGGAGAAAGGAATACATTTTTAGAAAGATTATTCAACATGAAGTACTAAAATAAAAATATTTTAGTTTTGCCTGGTTATCTGAATTGATTTTGAGGAACTCACAGATTTTTTATTTCATTGCCACATTAAAGAAACAGCATCACTATTTTTTGTAATATTTTCTTTCTGAAAGGGAAGATATCCCAAAAAAATAATCAATTTAATTTACGGGTTCAGATAAGACAAAAACAAAAGCAAACAGCATATTTAAAAACCAGAAACTCTAAAAAATATATATTACTGCATTTAATTTTTTTTTATATTCTTGGTGACTCAATCCACTGTGCCATAAGAAAATTGAATCAGTGTTTATGGCATGAACATTTGAGAAAATACACACATTCACACACACACAAAGAAACTTACAGATTTTATGCCCTAATTAAGACCAGAAAAATAAACTGAAAGGAGTCTGCAAGGAAAGATAAAAGAAGTGGAAATCATATCTTTAATTTAATTATCCTTTATAAAGTTAATATAAAATAAAATTTCCCTAAGTACTAGAGAAAAGCAAATAACAAAGCAAGAAAATTTTACATTTCAGTAAATTGGAAATGGGCAAGAGAGCTGATTTCCTTAGAAACAACCAAAGAGGACTTTAAGGCATTGACTAAACAGTGATGAAATATTAATTAAATATGAAATTGTCATCTTTCTCTCTACACCCAGAATTTCCCCGACTTTGAAAATATCTATTATTTCACTAACCCAAAAGCCAAAAATCTAAAAGGCCTTTGCCACAGGTCGAACTCCATTCTGGGCGGCTTTGGAAATAACAATGCCTGCCTGCTCTGATTCGGCATCAAGGAGAAGCTAAAAAGAGGTAATGTCTTGCTGGGAAAGCGTCTTCCTTGGGCCTCTTGCATGCTGCATATCTTACTGAGCAGGTCAAGACTACAAAGGGTCTGACTGCTTTTTACCTGGGCCTATTTCTCAGAATTGCTTTTGCAGATAAGTGATAAGGCAACCTCGCCCCCTAGACAAGGAACAGGTTTGATTACTGCTTGCTATAAAACCAGTGAATTCCCCCAGCTCAGAGATTCTCAGTTGCAATGCAAACTCATGGTACACAGCATCCATCTGGACCATGGGATTTGGGAGCGAGGCAAATGATACCAATATGCTGATATTCATGCTGCTGGTTTTACCTTAGTAATAACATCCTTTGTCTCTGACCCAGAAGTCTTATGTCTCTGCCCTGAAATAGTACTACATAAATTAATAGTTTGTCAGTAGGGTAACATCAAATCCCAAACATGCCCAGACCAGAGAGTTTGGGCAAAGGGAGGAATACTGACAGAAACATGGCTTTCTGAAAGAAGGAACGGGGATCACAAGTTGGATCTGGGGATAGGAGAAAACTTTCTGGGATCTATGAGGGAATGCTCTCACCAGAGTGCAGTGGGGGGACGGGGGGACTAAGGGTCCCCACTGTCCTGATCACTAATGAGGCTGAGAGAAGAAAGGCAGGATTGAGACAAGTTACAGCAATGGTACCTTGGTTGTTGCTCATTAATTCTCCTCCATGCAGGGGAGGAAGTGGGGGGGCGGTTATCGTGAACTGGGGGCAGCAAGGCCTTCAGCCTGGAGAAAGACAATGTGTGTGTGTGGGTGCTGAGTCAAGGAGTTCTCGAAGCTGTACAGTGCTGCCTGTAATGATGACCTTGCCACTGATGGTCTCTGGGAGGACCAACAACACTAGAAGTTCCTTTGGTTGAGCCCCAGCTGGGCAGCGGCTTGGAACCAAGAGCAAGTGTGCCTTGTTTACTGATATGAAAGAACCGTCTCCCTCTACATTACCTGACACCAGCCTTCCCCTCTATTCTGACTTAGGTGCTTTAAGGAGAAAGATGATCGGGTGGATCCAAGGTCTCCCTGTCCCCCAAAAGTACTGAAAGCCATACACACCAGTTCTGGTATGATGGGGAAGAAAAGGACTCAAACTGTTACGGCTCTGTTGGACACAGGAACCCAAGTGCCACCCTACCTATTCCCATGGACGGAGGGGACACTGAATCCAACTGATGGGGTTTGGTGCTTCTCAGTGGGTAAGGGAAGCTGAAGGAACCTTGTGAGAAGAACCTTTGGGATAATTCAGTGGTGCTGTCGTTGTGATTCCCACATCTGACTCCATAATCAGAATTGATATGTGCCATGTCTGTACTTCACAGTTCCCGTGTCAGAAGGGGTTTTCACGTTCAGGAACTGCTGTGCCTAGAGGTCCTCTCCTAGTACAACAGCACGCCTTCTTGATGGAGCCACAAAGTCCCTCCTTTTACCTTTTTTTAAAATAGGTAGCTATTAACATACAACTAATCTCTTGTGGAAAATAAACACCTGACATTCTCCTTTTCACGTATGTCTACCCGGACTCAACAATTAATGAGATGGGAAGGAAACGACAGGCCTTGATAGTCAAATAGAAATGGTATACTCAAGAGTCGAGCTCTTCCAGCCCTGGCACTGTCCCATTTACATAAAAAAATGGCAGCTACTCCTCTGGGGGAGGCTAGATTCCCTACTCCACCACATGACACAAAGCTGCTGGTCCAACAGGGCTTGCGCAGGTTTCTTTCAACCGCTGGGCCGAGTTCACTGAGAGCGTGGCTAAGTTAAAAGTGCATGGTTCCCCTGAGCAATAGTAGCCATCCAGCCCCAGTGACAGCTCTGGGGGTCACTAGTTGTGGTAAGGACCACTCACACAACAGTCTCAATGAAAAGCTACCACTCTTGTCTCAGATAATGCTCCTAAGGACCAGGAATTTTATATTTTTACAGACTCTCAGACAACTGCCAATGGCCTAGATGTCTGCTTGCCTGTCAATTGAAAAACTAGAGACTGGCAGATTAATGAGCCCCTCTCTGTAGGGCCACAAACCGTAGAAATAAATTGTGGCTGCTGATCAGTCTGGGTCACTGACGTAAGTGCTCATGGTAAGGGTCGGTTCTCTGACGAGACCAACTGGAATGAAGCTGTTGTTCAAGCCTGTGCTGCCCAGATCATTGCCATCATTACTGGGATCCACCATCATGGATGGAGCACAAAGTAAAGGTATTTTGGATGCAGAAGCTACTACTGCAAGTCAGACTTGTGACTCCTTCCAAAAGCTGGCCCGTTTGTTTTGCAGAGAAGGAGGCCATGTTTGCCCTGTGCACTCCCAGCAAAATGACCACATCAAACCTTTGACTCCCATTTTGAGATAATCCTAATGCTTTACCACTGTCAACAGTTTTTTGGGTTACTATCCAATCAGCTGACTTTGGTTACACCACTGTGGCTCTTGAAACTAAATTAGGTCATGTTCTTAATTTTGTCATACTATCTTTAGTCTGACAATGGGGTGTCTTTTGCCATAAAGACCACCTAACAGTGGGACAAGAGTCAAAGTAATCAATAGACATTTTATGACCTTTATCATCTACAAGTTGCTGTCATTACTGAGAGAGAAAAGGAACTTTATAAATCAATTCAAAAGGATTTCTGACTCTATCTCACTCACCACATCTTGATCTAGACACCTTAATAAGGCAGTTTGGCCACTAGATAGAGCCATCTCCAGAAAGGATAAGAGTTACACAGACTTACTGTGAAAATCTGAGATTTCTCCCTGACCACTCCTGGGCATGATGTGTTTTTCTTTCCCCTAACAGGAATCTCAGGCCAGGATAATTGATATGCCCTCCAGGTGGAAGCCCAATCAAAAGGGATCCCAGAAGATTCAAACATAAATTTGGTTCAGCCACCGGATATCTGTGTTGGACTGGCATGGTCCTAGATCCTAGATCATCAAGATAATGACCATTTGGGTTACTGAGTTGAGTACACTGCTCACCATGTATCTCTACGGTGGTCAAAGTGGTGGGCCTAATGAGTCTCTGTAAATTGTGTAAAAATGCCCTTATCCCACCTGCACTTGACCCTTCCAAACAAAAGCTCTGAATGGAAAAAAGATAAAGGTATAGCTACTGGGAAGTGACATAACCAATTCCCTGGCTATGGAGGGATAGCAGCAAATCTGGGAACTGGGAGGGATCATGTCAAATCCCAAGAGGTTTGAGAGGGTGTGATTAATGCTCTCTTAATTCTCCATATCCAGTACCTCAGCCTGGCAAAACAGTCATACGATCCACATGAGTCAAGTGGTAGTGATGACTGGCAACCTGACTCACTAACACACTTCTAAGCTTGTCATCCCCATCCATGGGCTACAAAAACAGGAAAAGTCATGTGAACAAGGCTGTTCCCAAACAGTTCTGCTGTGCCTGAGGCCATCAACAGCAGCTCCAAAACATGGACCATCCTCTCATACCTGTGCAAACTCCCGGACTGACACAATCTTATGTCAAAGGGATGGATACACATTCATAGGCTTGTCCAGATTCCAAAGCAGCCTTAGGGTGTGCCATCAATCAAGGCTGCAGCTATTCAGAATACTGTCTATGTGGCCTAATTAAACCCGTCTAACAGTGATCCAAATAAAGGGTAGCAGCAAATTCCAAACTAGAGTGACCTGTGCTCTCCATGTGAGAGAAAGTAGAACATGAAATAGCTCTCCATTGGGCATGAGGGTTACTTTCTGGACGTCTATTGCCTCTGTTATTATTATTGGCAGTATTATTCCAAACTTCCTTATATGGGTCATAATAGATAATAGATCCCATAATAATTAAAACCTACTGGTCTCCCCCTGGGATTTCTTCACATTAGGTGAGTCAGAGACCCTGACAGGATGGGGACAGATGGATATAGAGTCAGTATTGCAAGCTGGCCTCATCCTGCTGCTTGGGATCCTATCGATCACAGCTTGAACTAAATGCCCTATGAGACAAGTTGAATAGATTTGGTCCAAGTCTCTGTTGGCCCAATGAACCAGAATGCCCATCGTGTGGCATATTCATGTGAAAATTCATCACAAGCCAAAATGGTATATTAAAGGCTGCTGGGTATTAGGAGAGATAGTTTTCTTTAGGACTCACACTCCCCTACAAGTCTTGCTAAGTGGACCTAAAATGTATGGCCTCAATTTCTTTTACCTGGGCCATTTCTCAGGGTTGCTTATGCGTTCAACAACCTTAAGAAATAAGGTAATGTCTGTCCCCAAAGAAAAGGGTTGCTTTTTGCTTGCTATATAAGTGGCAGGTGCGGGGTGCCTGGGTGGCTAAGTCGGTTAAGCATCTGCCTTGATCATGATCTCAACGTCCTGGGATCGAACCCCTCATCAGGCGCCCTGCTTAGTGGGGAACCTCCTTCTCCCTCTGCCCTTTCCCCAGCTTGTGTGCTCTCTCTCTCTCAAAAAAATAAATAAAATCTTAAAAAAAAAAAAAGTGGCAGATGCTTCAAGTTCAATAAATGGCCCTCACCTGCAATGCAAGCCCACTATATGCATGGCATCCATATGGGCCAAAGCACATCACTCCTATGGGATTCAGGGCAAAGGAAATTGGTGTAAATATGATAACACTTATGAAATTTGCTGTGCCATGAGTAATAAAGTCCTTCTTCTCTGACCCATGAGTCTTGTGTCTTCTGACAGCATCCATGATATATTAGCAGGCTACTTACTAGTTCGCAAGTAGAGTAAAAATCAATTCCCAAACCCAACAAGCTTATCTCTGGCTTGAACCACCTCTGATACATGATATAAAGCCCAGTTCAGGCAACCATTCATATTTAATGGTCAAGTACAAACTGACATAGATGTCATAAATTTGAAGCTACTCATCCTAGATTATTTGATGAAAGCAGGAGAAAATCATTAACATATGAATGTAAAAACCTGGATCACCTCCTTAACTTCTAGAACCTAAACTTATGGATTCTCCTATTGGGCCTCCACATAAAACTGGAATTCTTCTGTTCAATTCCAGTTCCCCTGTAGCAAAATCCCTATGAAGGGAACTGTTATTACCACTTTACTACATTATGGTGTGGAGAGGAAATCTTAAGTTTATGAGATATCATTATATTCTCGTTTAGGGGAAAGAATGATTTGAAGTATGGCCTGAACAGGGAAGAAGTGAATATGGGGTGCTACTGGCCACAGACTATATATATATATATATATATATTATATATATATATATTTTTTTTTAATTATAAGCCTGATTTTCAAAAGTACCATTAATCAATCAATCAACCAACCACACAATAAGCCTACCCTCATGGAGGCAGAAAAAATGGCTAAAAGACTATTGTTTATAAAATGAGGTCTCCACCAAAGGAGTGGAAAAAGCAGGAAAAGTGTGCACGATTCAGGGAATAAAGAGTTAAGAAAGATAATTTTATTTTCCATTGTCAAAAATCCTACAAAAGCATTGAGGGTTCAAAATTCACCTTCAGAAATTTAATGAACAGACTCAAATGTCACAGAGTGATTTGTGTATGATTACTGCACAAGATTTGTCTACTAGTTATTATTCACTGTTACAAGCAAATAAAGAACTTGAGAAAGAGGATGAAATAACAATTTAGAAGCAGAATTATAAAAGTCAACATTCAACTCCCTTAGCGTTATGTCCAGACTTCAGGCTAAGTATCAAATGTGATCCGTAAATATTCCAGATTTACTGCGTTGTAATGCATGTGATTAAAACAAACTGTGCTAACAATTAGGAAAATCCACAAGCTCAGAAGGTAATTTCATATTCACTTGTCTCCATAATTCATTAAAAATAAAAATGAATGGTTTTTGAGAACAACCACAGACATGAATTTGATGGATGGCCAACCCCCCCCCCCCCCCCGGCCACCCCGCAAGCCACGTGGAGAAGGTAGCTATGTTTATTCATCATGGTCTGTACCCTCGTGGGGGAGCAATACTGCTGGAATGTCCTGCTATGCATCAGGATACACCCTGATGCAGACACTGCTGGGGGTGTGCTTGCTTACTGCAGAGACACAAATATGTCAAAACTATCTGTAATTTCCAAAAAAAAAAAAAAAAGGTTAAAATTTAAACCTGTCTTATAAATAACATGAAAGTACATCATTGGGACAATTATGAAAAAGAATCTGAGTTCAGTTCTTTGTGTTAGAGCTGGGACCTTTGTATCCTCCAGGGTCTTTGTCTAGCAGGGCTGAGAAGGAAGTGGGGTAGAGACTCCAGACAGAAAGCTGTACAGATGACATCAGAGCAGGTCAAACACTAAGAGAAGGGAAACAAATCTATTTTTCCCATTTAAAAAAAATCCCTCAGAATAATTAAAATGAATTCCTATCCAAATTAAATTGCCTTGAAGTTTTCTGAGCAAGGCTTTAGGCATTATAAACACTCCTTGACTTTGGCCTGCCAGGTTTCCTCTATCAATCATGCGGTAGCCTAAAATTAAATTGAAATGATTAGATCAAGGAAAATCAAATTTTTTAACATTTAGTTTCAGTAATGTGATTATGAAGCTTTTAGTGATATTGTAATTACTTTGAAGCTTTGAGCATATGTTTCTACTGAGAGTATTCCATGGGGAAAAGCTGCATTAGGGAAATAAGTAAATACAGACCCCAGTGAAGCATTGGGGTCTGTGTTTGTTGTAAAGTTAAAAGCTAATGGTGGAAAAGAGACAATGCATCCATGTGATTTACACTCTCAACGTCCTGCAGGGAGTAACCACTTTAAAATCCCCACTAAATCCAGAGTTAAAATAAGGGAATGGCTTCCCTCTAAGGGCAGCATTAGAGACGCAATAGGAGAAAAACAGTAAAGACCCGGGACAAAAAGAAAGAAGTCATCATCCTGTACTAGCTCCAGTTTTTGCACAGGAAAATGTGACAGACTAAGATCACTCTAAAATTAATAAATCTTTTCTCAGAATATGAAACATTTTAATGTACTCCGTCTATGCCAAAATCAAACCATATAATCACTATGCTTCTCTATTCTTTCATCCACTTCAGCAATTACTGGGATTATGCTCGGTTTGGGGGGTTACAAAACTAAATAAGATGAGGCCCCACCCCGCAGGCAAGTATCAGTAGAGACTGGATTCTTCCATGAGGTACTTCAACCTCAGCAACAGGAAGGGAGATTAGAGAAGACAAAACCAGAAACAAGACAATGGTCTCTCTTTTCATTCACGCTTCTACTCATTCAACGATTATTTATTAAGAACAAGCATACTTCTTCCCCCAAGAATGAGGCAGGTAAGTAAACACACAACATTAAAATGAAATGAGATTAGCTCTTTAAACTTTAGCAGGAAAATCATTCCAACGAAATAAGGTGAAGCACACAAACCTTGTGAAGGATTTGCTTACTCTGATTATCGAAGCACCGCTACATGTCCTAGCAGCTTGAAGATCCTAAGTGGGAAGCAATGCAACAGATTGGTGTTTACCTTAGATACTGCCCATTTTATTTTTTTATTTGAATTCACTTCTTACTTTCAGTCACAGACACTGTCACTTTCTACTGTCTTAGAAGAGCCCTGATTCATCAAGTTATATTCACCTGCCACCGACCCCTGTAGGCAGTCAAGTTTGCTTCCTCTACCCCAATGGGCCTTGGAATTCGACACAGAGCACCGCCTGTTGCACACGTGCTCTCTTCATTGCATGGGACTGACCAGATTCGTACTGTCATAACTTCTGTCATCCTAAACTGAGTGAGTGCGATTTAACTTGGCCCTGCGGCCAAAGCTAGCCTTCTGAAAATAAATCTGACCATGCCTGTTCTTAGCAATTAGACCAAGTGGCTCCTCATTACTAGCACAGCAAAACCTGAACCCTCCAGCATGGAACAGAAAACTGTCTAAGAAGGCTTCTATCTCTCTTCACCCTGATCCCTCTTCATTTCCTTCTCTGAGCTCCTTACACTCCGAGCTCCCATCCACTATTCCTCCTTCCCCAGCACAGCCTCCGTATTCAAAGCCCTCACGTCTTGCTCTGCTAGAAATGCACTTTAATTTGCCTGCTCAGGAGACCACTTATCCCTAAAGGTCCAGCACAAATCCACCTCTTCTCTGGAATTTCCCTTGTACAAGTAAACACACTTCCTTTGTAACTTTTGTTACTGCTGATCACTATTTTGCAGGTGTACGCAGCATCTTCACTAAGTTGTGACTTCCTCATTTGGATATGCAGAGTTGCAACCTGTGACGGGTCCTATAACACAAGGTCTCAATAAATATTTGTTGAATTTAACATTTATTTTCTTTCTTCTTTTTTTCCAAAAATAAACTTCTTATTTTCTTACAAATCCACTTCTACATCTATTTTAAAAATTCATTCCATATTTCCCTTAGAGTTTCTCCTAACTGTACTAACAATGTGTAATTGAATATTTTCCAAATATTTCAGCTAAAACTGCCTCATGAAACCAAATTCTATACTGACATCTTTTTAAAAAAAATTAGCGAAGTAAAGTACACAATTTCATTCTTTTTTGTCCTTCATAACTTTACTAGAATTTACTTACAACTTCTGTGTAATTTTCAACAAAGCCAGATTAGTTATTACTTAGGAAGGGCAGGACAACATTAAATTATTCCACAGGAGCATGAGGGGGTCTAACAATCATGGTGAACTGGCAAATAAGAAATCAAAATGTACATAAAATGGTTTTTGCTCCTGCTTTCCCTGATCATGTGTTGTTGTGTGAAGTCGTATTTCCTGTCAAAAGCATAACAAAGCTTCCCCTGCTCTACAGGATACAAATGAGCAACCTGGTACAGCAAATTACCCAGCTGTAATTCACCATCGCAGTCCTGGAGTGTAGCCACATGTTCTTTTGCCACCTGAGAGTTATGAGTTATGTCCTTGGCCAGCCTCATCAACTAGTCCACAAAATAAATATTAGGTTCCTCACGTGTGACATTATTGCAGTGCCTTTAAAAGACCTCAGAAAAGGCAAAATCAAGTAGCAGATTCACTGTCAATTCAACGCCCTGTATCTGTTATTCTTAGTTCATAATACGACACTTCAAAACTAGCTTTCAGGTGGTGAAAGCCTTAAAGGTAGTGGCGGTCAGCTGAAAAGAACCTCCTCAGGCTGGCCATGCCCTAGTCCCTGAGGCCTGGGAATGTGACTACGGGGCAAAGGGGACTTCGCAGATGCAACGAAATTCAGGATCTTGAGATGGGGAATGTAATCACAGGTGTCCTTACGAGAGGGAGGCAGAGGGAGATCTGACTACAGAGAAGCAGAAGGTGCTGTGGCTGCAGACACCCAGACTGGAGCAAGGCAGCCAGGAGCTGGGACGCAGCCTGCAGAGGTCCAAGAGGAGTCTTTGCTGGGGCCTCCAGGAGCTGGTTCCGCTAACACCTGATTTCAGCCCCTTAAAACTCGCCTGGGATTTGTGCCCTCCAGAACTGTAAGAGAATAAATCCATGTTGTTTAAAGCCACCAAACTTGTGGTAATTTGTTACAGCTGCAACAGGAACCAAACACAGTAACTGAGCCACCCCTCACAAGTGTATAATACCACTTTTATTTATTTATTTTTTAAGATTTTATTTATTTATTTGACAGAGAGAGACACAGTGAGAGAGGGAACACAAGCAGGGAGAGTGGGAGAGGGAGAAGCAGGCTTCCTGCAGAGCCGGGAGCCCGATGAGGGGCTCGATCCCAGGACCCCGGGATCATTACCTGAGCCGAAGGCAGACACTTAACGACTGAGCCACCCAGGCGCCCACCACTTTTAAAAGTTAGTGAAATGATGGTGCTAATCTGCCTTCTAGAAAACACTACTTTTATAACCAGAACATGAGTTACTCGATGCCGTGACTGGTAATTTATCTGACATAATTTGTCACAGAAATACAGTCAGTTCTACATGTATTATAATGGTGATACATTTGTCCAATCCTTAAGACTATGTTTATAACATTCATTGCATTTCTGTATTTGCAAAATATTATATGCTTAATGTTGAACATCTGAAAAACACAAAACCACAATGCAAAAGAATTCCACAATCCAAAGATAGTAATTTGGGGGGATAGTCTCTGAAATCCTTACATATATAATGCTATCTACTTTTCAGTTATGGCAACTAAGCTCTTATATTAATATTTTTTAAAAATATTTCTTAACTACTGAAGAAGTCACACATATTTATGAGGCTTAGGTCATAATGTTAATATTGTTATTATCATCATTGCTTGAAGGAAAAAAAATCATGTCACCTCCAGAAATCTGACCTCAAATGGCATCACGACCCATTCTCTAACTTTACCAGCTCAACTTGCATTCTATCCAGCATAAAATGATTAAATTGGCCGCAGAAGCCAGAAGGGATTTTTAATAAATTTATACACAAAGAATTGTGACAACCATGACTAGACCCAATAAAGAAGTTCCTCATATGTTAGGCCTCAAATAAAAATTATTCCACAATGCCCCCCCCAAAAAAACGGTTACAAAATGTACAGTAGTTCTGGCGTGCCCAGCAGTTGCCAGGGTATAAAGGCAAGCATATACACCTGGAATAAAATCATCATACACTGAGAATAAGATTATTTGGTGAATTCCTTGTAATTAAGCCAAGGGGGGAAAAAACAATACATTTGAGAGAAATTTTGCATGTAGTGAGAAACTGCAAATGCCACGCACGTACATAAAAATGGACCATGAAGAAAAGAAAACTCTAGAGAGGACCACAATAAAAGAAGAAACGCCCTAACCTGCCAATGGCTGGGCATCTCACCAATTCTTTTTTTTTTTTTTTTTGAAGATTTTATTTATTTATTTATTTGAGAGAAACAGCATGAGAGGGGGGAGGGTCAGAGGGAGAAGCAGGCTCCCCGCCGAGCTGGGAGCCTGATGCGGGACTCGATCCCAGGACTCCAGGATCATGACTTGAGCCGAAGGCAGTCGCCCAACCAACTGAGCTACCCAGGCGCCCCATCTCACCAATTCTTAAATGTAGAATGGGAAGCAAGTATCAGACCTCCACTATATATTACTTTCTGTTTGTGTCATGCAATTATGTCTAAATTGACTGCACCAGTCAATTTGCCCCAGCAAAGACTCCTCTTGGACCTCTGCAGGCTGTAAAACACTTAAAATTCCTATCCGATACTATTAACTCGGGCATCTTCACTTAAAAACATGTTTTGATGTTGTCCCACATAATTATCCAAGCTTGGTGAATGCGACCTACCGCCTTGCGCAATCTACGTGTGTTTGTGCTCGGCAGCCCAGGGAAGCAGCAACTTGTGGAGTGCTGCCTCAGTGTGCCTCCATCTGTACCTCTCACCCCCCCCTCAAGGACACGTCACGCAGCTGGAAGGACTCCAAGCCAGAGTTCAAGGGTGGAAAGAAGCATGCTAGAGCACGAATTACTCTTCTTCCACCCTCATTTCTCCAGGCAGTAAGCCTAACTGGTACCCAATCCTCTGGTCAGCCTAAAGCTCCTCACTCCCCAAAACTGGATCAAGGAATAAAGTGTATCCAGGACAAGATTCCTAAGAAAGCAAAATGCAGAAACAAGGCCTGTTTGCTGTAGACGGCTCCCTGTGTGGGCAAGGACCCTGGTGGGCCCCAGTCTGTTAGTCATGCCATTCCCATTGTTACCCTCAGAAACACTTTCACAACCAGTAGTCAAGCTCTGTGGAAACCAGCAGCAAGTCAGGAAAGAGCTCCCTTCTTAATTATTCAGACAACAGCTGCTCCTTCGAGTTGAAGAATGAAATGTCAAAACTCCAGTTTCTGAGAAAATGAAGTAATGTTGGGAAGAAAAACAGTAAGACACAAGGAAAGGGGGAGTGCACGTGGCTTCTCTGAAAGAGAGACATTGCAAACTCAGTCCTATTTCTCTGTGTTACTCATGCAGAGCGAGCTTCAGGCATGTATCCTACCTTTCCATGTTCTGGAAAATGCATCTACTCTGCACAATAAGCTTAAAAAAGCACAATGTAGCTACAAAGGGCTTCATCTCAGGTCACCTAATTTATGTACTGAAACTCCAGAAACATTCAACAATAGGAATAACTGGTATATCCATTGATTACATAAATAATGAAATTGTCTCAACTGGAACACCAATATTAATTCCCTAATCACTTTTTTTTTTCTCCCTATTTGATGAGGGTGGGAATAGGGGTTTGAGGGACAGATTAAGGTTGCTATATATTGTACATCTCAAGCTTTTTCCCTCTTCCAATGGTAAGGGCTCTAATGTTAACCTTTATGAGGGACCCTGTTCAAGTCTTACAGGAAAAGTGAATTGGAGAAATCATCAAGAACCTATCAATACTATTAAAAATACAAACACTCGTCCAAGGATGGTCTCAACACGTGACCAGGTGTAAAAATACAAACACTCGTCCAAGGATGGTCTCAATACGGGGCCAGGTGTATAAGGTATGCAGATATTGAAAAGGAAACAACCCTACTCTGCACTACGCTGGGTCACTCAGGGCCTCTGGGTTTGGCAACAGTGTTCTCCCCATCTACGGAACAAACTATAAATAGAAACCTAAACATCATGTGCTACATATCAAAGAAGGACATATAGAGTACTTCTGAAACATGAATAAATTTAAAGCTTTAATAACATGAAAAAAAAATACTTGTCAATGAGAGATATTTAATACATTGTATAAAAATGAGGACTTGTTTTTTTTTTAAATGCAGCCCTTCATCAAAGATGAATTACTGACACCAGAAATGCCGCCAGGCCGAGAAAAGCCATCTCCTACCCTACAACTACCCTCTCTCTTACTGGAAGGCCATCTCCAGATTGAGAGGGAAAGGAAGCTGTTAATGCTTACCTGGACTTCTAGGCACTGTTCCACTATACTGCGGCTTTCCATTCCTGCCACAGACATCTCTCTAAAATGTAATCCGTTCATAATGCACTTCTGGATACGATGGATCACTGACTCCTCCCACCGTCCTTGACCCTGCTTACCGTTGACAGACCATGCCCTTCTAGCCTGGGGCCAGCCTGCTTCCTCTGGCCTCTGCCTCAGGGCATGCTCTTCGTTCCACTCTTCCCTCTCCCTGCCATGCCTCAGTTCATGTCTAGAACTCTGCCTTCGTCTAATGAACTCCTAGTTGTCCTTCCGTGCCTCTAGACACAGTGGATCCACCAGGCTCTGTTAGTTGCCCTCTCCAGCAGTTCCCCGTGTAAACCTCTATCATGATATTTACAGTGTAGGATTGCAAATCTTTATTTTTCTGTACACCTTCTACACTATGTGGTGTTGCTAAGCTCTTGGTTGATTCCAAAGGAGGAGCTAATTGCTTCAGATTGAGAAATGTGAGAACTGACACACAGGTGGGGATCTTAAGGAAAACTTGATATAAAGTTTGTGTCATTTGAAATGGATCCAGCAGGATGAAAGGTAGTTTCCAGATGTACAACAGAGAGGAATAACGTCCAAAGCTGAGAAAATAACATGTGCAGAAGAGACCTGAAAATCTGTGGTGTGATGGTTTGTGTGTGCGTGCTTGTGTGTGCACATCTCTTTCTAATTACTCTGCTTCTGTTGGGGGGAGGATTCTTACCCAAATATATGTCTTATCAGTCCAACTAGATCACAGACTCGTCTCGGAGAAACAGTCTCACATTTCCCCGTGTCCTTCCCTGGTGGGCGATAAACACACACTTGCCACCCACCTGGACCTCCCCCCCTGCACAGCACCACCCGATCTAGTACCTCGGAAAGAACGGACACTGAAATCATTAGTGCGAGCTGAAATACCTGTTAATTCAGAGAAGAAAGGTTTCTATTTAGAGAAAATAGATACAGGAATAAACCTGGTAGAAGTCCCAGATAATTAGGACATACAGTACTGGGGGAAATATAGTAACCTTACCACAATTCTTTTTAACCAAGACTCTCTCCTATAGGGGGAAGTAAATAAGCCAGGAAGGTGAACTACAACATAAATCAGCCAACTGTCATAAAAATTTCCTTCTTTAATATTACAAAACCTAAGAGAGAAACCATTCAGGTTACTACAAAGAAATATTTAAAATGAGCTCATTAAATACAAATTAAAACAGAAATACTGAATAAGCACTGGGCCACAATTAAAGGCTGAAGAAACAGCAGGTAAGAAACAATTTTCATTGATCAAAGAACTAAAAGCTAACAGAATATGGACTATTCTGCATTGAAACTGCTTTCATGAATATGAAGCATTTCGATGTAAGATTTTTTCCCCATTTTTCAAAGAAGCTTTGGAGGTAGAAATGGATCTGCATATCTTAATATAAAGTACTTTCACTGTATCATTTTCAAGAAATGAAGCTATGAAGTTTCAAAAAATGTAGATTTCAAAAAAATCCCTAGAAATCATTCCAAAATTGAAAAGGGCATAAGGTCATCATTTTAGAGCCTTTGGACCCAAAGAAGAACTGTACATAATTACACAAAATCACCTATGCAAAGATTCAGTAGAATTTCCTTTATGACACAATTGTACTTCGTCATAACTAGGAGCTTTTAGAGCCTATCTTGAGTACTTCGAAGTAGGGTCACATTTTATCTAAAATTATTGAAATGGCAAAGTAGCAGTACACAGTACATTCAACTAGAAATATAAACTCTGTAACTTTAAAATTCACCACGTATAAGTTTTAAAACAAATGTATAGATTTGTAGGCAAATAGTAAAGTTAGATTGCACATTCATAAATAGCAAGGCCATTTTTTTTTTCTATTTCTTTCACTTGTGTATTCCTGGCACCTGGAGCAGTACTAGGCACACAGTAGGTGCTCAATTATTGGATCTGGTTTCATGAAAATAAAACAATATAAAATGAAAAATGAGAGGGTTTTTTCTTATAAATTCATTTTAAAACTTAATATATACGGTTTTTAATTTAACAGGAAGGCAAAAATAAAAATATTTTATGGTACACAGGGGTAAATGGGCATTCTTATAAACACTGCCAGAGCCACCAAGCACAGCTGTGCAGCTTGTGCACTGCTCAAAGGCACTAAACCTGAGCGGGGATGGAAAGAGGCAGGGAGAAAAGAAAAACCCAGCAGATGCTCTGCTGATGGATATGAGTCAGTCTTGAGGAGGATGTCTTTTTGAAATTTTTCAGTCCTGAGCAGCAGCTTTTACTACCTTGTTACACTAGACAGAAATGTAAAATAGGGTCACTTACTTTAGAACAATTTAGAAATACCTAGAAAAAATTCAAAATCTACTAATTCTTTGACTAGAAAATCCACCCAGAAATTGTAACAAGATTTTTACTTTACATATATGCTTATATATGCAAATAAAGAGATATGAACCCAAACATTTCTGATGATAGCAATCTGTAAACCTACTGAATGCTCATTTATTGAAGAGTATTTGCGTAATTTGTGTACATCCACAAAATAAAAAAGTAGGCAAGAATTACTGTGCAGGTGGAGTTGTAGAGGTAGATATATATATTTTCTAAGAGATAATTTAAATAATATACAGATGTGACTATGTTCTAATTGTTATTTTTAATCAAAAATTTTTAAAGAATTAGATATTGAAATTTGAATTCCAATATTGACAACACTATTGTATACAGATCCATGCACTTTAATATCTGATACTACTCAAATACCTAAATCCAGTTCTATAGAATTAGAATATACCACAAATATCACTACCAAAATTCAATTTTAAATAAAAAGACTTGCTGATTTTAAAAGGGTGAAATATGTTTTTAATAATGATGCCAAAAATTGTATTTTTCTAAAGTAGAATTTTCTTAAGCCTTTCTATTCTGCTTTATATCATCTTGATATCCTTCCCCATACTTCTCACAGTCATAATCACCAACTTCAATTAAACTATGTTTCTATGGCTGTCTGGGTCAGGGCATTTAACAGATCAGTCATAAACCAAGTGAGAAATATAAGTACTTTTGAAACAGTTCCTGTGCCAAGAAGGAATCCTAAATTTTAAGAACGTAAAAGGAAGGTTAATACTACTGGTAGTGAGGTAACACTCAATCCTCTTTACTCCTATTGTACCAAGTAACCTATTTTTGTTTTTCCTCAAAAGTAACCAAGATTTATATAAAGTGGAAGAGCACTATTTGCATTAAAGAGGGTGTAGCAATTAAAAAGAGCATAGACATAAAAGGCCAAGTTCGGAGTAGCGTAATGTCTTTAACAGAAAAAAACAATCCCAGATATACATTGATTTATATTTTGATCTCCAGCTTATCACTAGGTATAAACTATAATGCCTTTCCTGTCTCCAAAGTTTAGTCACAGAAACAGGAAACCCATCACTTCAAGACTTCTGTTCAATTGCCTCCACTTTCACTTACCTTCCAACATTGTCCTTTCCACACTTTCCAACACAACCAAGTATAAAACTGGCAATCAAGATTTTTATAAAAATGTGCCCACCAACAGAATTAGGCACACTCTCTCTTCCTCCACTTTCACTTACCTTCCAACACTCTCTCTTCTTTCCGCACTCTCCAACACAACCAAGTCCAAAATTGGCAATTAAGACTTTTATAAAAATATGCCCACCAACAGAATTAGGCAATGCAACTAATTGTATAAAATAATTTACTGCACATTGTCCAAATGGTTTTTGTATGTAAGGTACTTTTCGTGGGAGGGAGCATGTTGTATTTATGTTGTAATACACATTTATTTGCACTATGTAAAACACTATGTGGAGTATGAGAAAAAACATCTTTTAAAATCTACCTTATATTCTCCATGTAATTATAAGTTACTAATAACTGTCTAATCAAATCCAAAGATCATACTCTTCCTTCTCATGTCCCAAGTAAATGAATCCCACGAATCCCAAGTAAACTAAACTGCCTAAACATAGTTCATCCTAACAAAGTGTTTATATAGCCATGTATTAGATAATTTAGAATTGTGATTTTTAATCTTAAGTCCGTCTTTATATATAGCTTTACTATAAATTTGCTTTTAAAAGTATCCATGCACTATATTAAGTTGAATTAAAATAAAATTTGCACAACGGTCTTCAAAATAAAATATAAATTATTTTTTCCGATAAAATACTGACATCATGGATTTTGAAAATTTTCTTCTGCTTGGTTTTCTGATTCAGTTCAGAGTTGTGTTTATAGTGGATTATAAGTAATGGTCACCAAAAAGGTCTCAGAGGATTCATAAAAGTTTATATGAAAAATGTATTTATAAGAAAAAATGTCTTAATTGGATGACTCTCAAAACTCATTCACCAAAAGTCATACTATGCTAGAAAGGTAAGAAAAAATTGGACAACATCATTAGGTTTTATCACTGCTGCAAAGACAGTGTCAGTTAATCACTGGCTTGATTCTCCCAGTGAGTAGAACGTTTTACTTTTTAACATTAATTTCCTAAAAAAAGACTTAAGAAGCCTTTATCAGTGCATACAAACTTACATATTTTAAAAATCCACTTCTCATCTTTCTGGACAGACCACTTTTGACTTCAGATGCACTCATTGCAATCAAAAGTGCCTTGTAAGTGGCACTCATCAGGAATAAACCCCAAATAGGCTCACCAAATCTTCCATACACAATCTAGAGCGGGTCTCTGTCATAATAAACCCCCCAAATAGCAATGGTTTCTAATCATACTGTGCATTTCCACTAATTTCAAAGATTACCGTTAAAAAGAAAAAAACAAAACAAAACAAAACTTTTGTCTTAACAGCCCCGGAAGGGAGAAAACTTTGCTAATCTTACACATCACAGTGTTTATAATAAACAATTATAATAAACCATTCCCAAAGCTTTAACCACAAAAATGCACCTAGGTCATTTTGTGTTAAATAATAATAGTTCATTATGCAAATATCTAATGCTTGCTATTTACTCTTCTTTAATCTCAGCCCTACAATGAGAGATTTGAAAGGAAAAAAGGGAGGGAGCAAGACGTTTAAACCCCTTTGCAGGAATGTCTTTCGATCCTAACCATTACTGCAGGTACCTTCCACCAGAGTTTAAGGCTTCGCCTGGCTTTCCCCGCAAGTCCTACGGACTCTGGGTCCCAGGCTGTTCCTAACTGGAAGGCAGCTACCAAGGCGCTCTGAGGGACCTGCCAACGGCCCCCAGCAAGTCTGGCTGCGCAGCGCGCTCGCTGTGGGAACGCGCGACCCAGCCTTCGCCCGGGAGGTGCAGGGGCACCAGGGTCCCCGAAGTTGTGTCCGGTGGGAAGCCGGTCAAACCACGGGCGGGGCGGGGGCTTAGAACACACACACTCAGACTCCGGGCCCACGGCGGGCACTGGGAGGCCCACGGCGGGCACCGCGAAGCGCGCAGCGCGGGCCGAGGACGGACGGACGCGGCCGCCCGGACACTGACAGTTGACACCGGCGCGGACACCCTGGGGGTCCCTGTCCGCCGAGGCCCGGCGGGGCGGCGCAGAGGCTGTACCTGGCAGGCACCCACGTACCTATCATGGTCACTGGGCAGGTGGAGGCTGCTGGGCATGCAGGGACCTACGCGCGCACTGGCACCCACACGTGCCTCCCGCCAGTGCGGCCCCGGGGCTAGATCTTCCAGCACTTGCCTCCCCGGTGGCCGGCTGCCGGAATGCGCACGCGCGGACGGCGCGCCGCAGTGGCCTTCTGGGAGTCGTAGTTTTACCGCGTAGTTTCTCCTTACCCCGCCCCGCCCCCGCCCCCGCCCGCCGACGCCCGCCTTCCGCGGGCCGCCTTCCGCCGCCGTTCCGCGTTCAGGCCCAGGAAACGCACGTCACGGGGGGACTGGGCCGTTCGGCCGCAGTGTTGACGCGTCGCTTAGCAACCAGGAGGCTTGCCTTTGGAAGCTTGTCGCGGCTCTGGCCACGGTCCTCCCCTCTTCCCGCCCTTCCCCTCCCTCAACGCCCTTCACCTAGGAGCTGCCCAACATCTGGATCGACCTGGGCCCTCCGCGGGGTTGAATTTCTACCAGTCACGCGCCTTCTGACATTTTTCCCGAACTCCTTCTCACGTCCGTAAAACCCACTGATTCTTTTACCACACGTTTGATGAGAGCAAGACATTTTCTAGGAAGATGGTGGCAGAAAAAGAGACCCTGAGCTTAAACAAATGCCCAGACAAGATGCCGAAGAGGACCAAGCTGCGGGCGCAACTGCCGCTCCCGGTGCACCAGCCTCACTCCCTGGTTTCTGAGGGCTTCACAGTCAAAGCCATGATGAAAAACTCAGTCGTAAGTGATCTTCCTGCATTGGACGCACTCGCCCCGAATCGGGGGCACCAGGTTATAGATGCTGGCCGGCCCTATGATGGATTCTGAACCTGTGTCCCGGGTGGTCTCTGGCAAAGATGTCAGTTCCCCTGCAGACGGTGCCCGGCAGGGTGGAGAGGTCCCGGCTAGGTTGTTAGAAAGGATCTTGGGCAAGGGAGGCGCTACATCCCATTGATAAGCACCTTCCTAATAACTCATGGTGTCTAGACCACCCCAAATTACTCTTTTTTTTTTTTTTAATCTATTTATTTGACAGAGAGAGACACAGTGAGAGCAGGAACACAAGCAGGGGGAGTGG
>NW_023270812.1:6339466-6393725 GCF_011800145.1 Mirounga leonina
GAGCAGGGAGCCCGATGTGGGACTCGATCCCAGGACCCTGGGATCATGACCTGAGCCGAAGGCAGATGCTTAGTGCCTGAGCCACCCAGGCGCCCCAGAACTATAAAAACTTACATGTAAAAAAAAAAAAATCATTATGAAAATATTTTATTTATTATTTATTTATTTATTTTTAAAGATTTTATCTAGTCATTTGACAGAGAGAGACACAGCGAGAGAGGGAACACAAGCAGGGGGAGTGGGAGAGGGAGAAGCAGGCTTCCCACTGAGCAGGGAGCCCTATGTGGGGCTCGATCCCAGGACCCTGGATCATGACCTGAGCCGAAGGCAGATGCTTAATGACTGAGCCACCCAGGTGCCCCCACCCCAAATTACTCTTAAACGATTTACACGAAAATAAAAAAAGAGCCTCTTTACTTACTGATTCCTAATCGAGCGCCACTCAGCAAAGGGCCTTCTAGAAGGAGAGTTCTTAGAAATCATAAACTCTTGTAGAATTTGACATGTGCTGATGTACACCTAGAAGAATGAACTCATTAAATCATCTACAATATGAAATCTCATCAATTCAACCTAAGGATATTTTGGAACATCCCTGCATTTACTCTAACAACCCTCTTTCTGACAAATAGCATCAGCCTGTTAGAGCACTGATAGGCAATTTAATATGAAGTCTATTTCCAGAACTTTTAAATGATAAATTTTAAATAATCCAAGCTTCAGTTCAAGTATTTCTGGCTATTACTATAGTTCGTATTTAATTTCTATTATTTGTGGTAGTAAAAATAAAATATTCTCAATACTATTAGGGGGAAAAAAGGTTTAAAATGCACGCAGGTGATTTCGCTACATGCATGATAGGTTAAAAAAAAAACTTTCTCGCATTTGTTAAACAGCTTTAAATTTGGTATGCTAAACCAGGTTTTACTTCTGACTAAGCAAGCCCCTGTCTGGGAATGAGATATTAATAATAAATGCAGCTTTCAAATTCGTATAATTTACACTCTGGGAGCATCTGACTTACTGTATAGTAGTAGCTCATTATGTTAAATGAATAGTGTTGCTTTCAGTATCACATGATTTCTTTTACATACCCCATCCTTTACCTACATGAATGAAACCGCTTACCTCTAGATCCCTACGTCAGATTACCATATTACTACACAAAATGATATTTGGATTATTGGAATGTGTGTCAGTTGGTTTACAATAATGAAAATTTGTGGAAATAGACTAAAACTTCAGCTTGTTGTAGTTACAATCCTTTTGCATGGTTTTCACATACGTAGGTGGTCATGGGGATCAACATGACTCATTTATCAGCAGTATAGAATACCATAACCATTCAAGCTAATTATTTGTTTTTTCATTGACACAATATTTCTAATTATAATCTTGGTCATTTTTTCAGTGTTATATTTGTTCACAGACATGTAGAAAATTGGTCAGATTCTCTCTTTTTCTAAATTTATGTTTATAATCATGTTTATTTTTTAACATAGCCTTATACCTAAAGTCATAGTTTCTGGAAAATTAAGTATTCCAGTATTACCAAATGAAGTAAATATGCTTTCAAAACTTAAGTAACAAAAAACATTGATTGTGAAGCAGCCTTCTTTATAAACAACTTATCTGAGTTAAATATCTCCTTATTTTTGTATTTTTAGGGAAAGTCTCTTAGTGTAATAGCTATATTTCCATGAAGACCCTCAAAACAGGATGTGTCATTCTTCTACTTCATTTAATGGGAAATTACAATTCATAGATGCAAGCATTATCCACTTGTCTATTCATTCAATCAGCAACTCTCTCTCTCTCTCTCTCTCTTTTTTTTTTTTGGTTAGCTAAACTAAGAACTTGCTAATGGTAGGCACAGTTCTGAAGATTTGGGATCAGCAAAATAAAGTCCTTGTCCTTAGTCCTCCAAGGAAAACTACCACACAATAATAAAGTCTTGATAAAAAAAAAGGTACTGTTTTCTGAGCAAAGAGTTTAAATGTTTTCACCAAAGTCATGAAATAAAGCAATCTTGGTGTACAGGAAAAAAAAAAAAAGGTACTGTTTATACAAAAGAACTTCAGTGGTATAGGAAATAAAAATTTCCTTTTTATATCCAACATTTACATTTCATTATTTCTGTCTTCAACAGTATAAACCTTTTGGCTTAAAAAATCAGAATAGCTCTATGTCTTTCTTAAGGTTTATTTCTATTCAGAAAATAATGTGCAGGTCTCCAGCTTTTCTAAATTACAACCCCTGTCCCAAACCTGACACCCAAATCATTTTTCCAGTGTTGGGGCTCACCTTCAATTGCCTCTTTCAAACCCTTCCTAATTAAATGAGTCACCAACCAGTGCTCTTCCACAAAAGACATACACAGCTAAACCCTAAAGAGTTCTGTGGGCACTCTCGGTGTTTCTTTGAGAATGCTCTAGTAACATAAGTAAATACACTTGATCATAAACAGATTTGATCAGATGGGCTGTACAAACAGAAATCCTTATTTACACAGTCATAATCTATGTATAAGAATAAAAAAATTTCTAAAATAATAATAAACATAAATGGCCAGTTTTTTAAAACCCAATGTCAAATATTGTTCTTCCTTTACTTCCTTGAAATTATTGTTGCATTCTGTTCTTTTTTTTTTTTTTTTTTTAAGATTTTATTTATTTGTGAGAGCGGGAACGAGAGACAGAGAGCATGAGAGGGAGGAGGGTCAGAGGGAGAAGCAGACTCCCTGCCGAGCAGGGAGCTCGATGTGGGACTCGATCCCGGGACTCCAGGATCATGACCTGAGCCGAAGGCAGTCGCTTAACCAACTGAGCCACTCAGGCGCCCTATTGTTGCATTCTGTATGAAAACAAGTAAGGAGAAAATACCTGAAATCAGAGACTAATATTCAAATTCATATTGTTACATTTGCCTAAAAAGACTGATAGGACATATAGAATTTGAAGATTTTGTAGTCCATTTCCTTTTAAAGGCCTTGTTTCTTGGTATGTTAGAACCTATAACCAGAAACCAGTTGCTCAGTGTTGTGTTGGTTTAACCTCAACTGACAGTAGATGCTTTCTGTGCTATTACACTTTTCATAAAGCAAGTTAGGATTTGGACCCAAAGTTATGATTATACAGAAGTTGACTTCAACTGAAGCTTTGTACTGTAGCTTTCCTTTTCTATAGACTATAGATGTTTTATGTTCAAAGCTTAGGGGAATGGGAGAAATAATTCTTTAATATTGCTTTACTTAGAGATGTTTATACTTACTAATCATATATTCATTCAACACATAGTGGTAATGGTCAGTATTTATAAATTATGTATTAATATATCGATTTGGCTGCTTTAACAGAGACCAAATAACCGTGGTTGAACTAAGATGGAAGTTGTTTCTGTTATATAAGTCCAAGTTTGTTTGGCACTGCTTGTATATTCTTCCTTTGTATCCTGTAGGATGATGCCCTGGGTCACGGTGGGCTTACCAACACCAGGGTCAAATCCCTACCCTCAGAAAGAAGGGAAAAAAAGAAGCAGAAAGCTTCCTTTTAGAGGCATGACTCAGACACTACACCCCACTTCCATTCAAATACCACTGGCTAGAATTTGGTCATAGGCCTATATTTTCTCTTTGTACAAAAAACTTATGAAAAATTGACCCTTGATGCAACTCCCAGGCCCCTATATCTGTTTCATCAGGAAAAGGGCTACGAAAGTTACATAGTGCAAAAAGGCATAATCTCCAACACCTCCTTCAGGCATGGGGAGAGAAAAACGGGTAAGGAGCAGCCTACAGGAAGGAGCAGGAAGAAATGGGAGGACACGCAGCTTCATTAGGAATGCATGTCCCAAAAGTTGCACTTGTCACTCTCGCTCAAATCCATTGCCAAAACCTAGTCATATGACCACAACCAGTTGCAAGAGAGGCTGGAAAATGGAGTCTCTGACTGGTAGCTCTATGTCAAGCTGAAACTTGAGGCATTTTATTACTGTAATAAAGGGAAAAAGGGAAATCGGGGGATGATTAGAAGTGTCCACCGCCAGTGCTAAATATGCCATATTGCTAGTGAAAAGGAAACAGACAAGTAAATACACGTCTGTGGTAAGGCTTACAAATATTTACTCAGTATAGTGGAAGTACTAATGATGAGGGGACCAAGTGATAATAAACTGATTGAGGTCCTTATCCCCTTCTGTCCGGGTTTTTACAATATCATCCAAACTGGTCTCTAGCTTCCATCCACCAACTGATTGTTTGTTTCAATCATGTATCAGTATTATCACATTCATCTTTCCAGTACAAAATTCCCTTCCCATCAATGGTACCTCCACGGACCAGCAAGGTCTTCTGTGATGTAATCCTACCCCAAGGTTTTAATTTCATCTCCCCCTATTCTCACTTCCTTCCACCAAATTAAAACTGTAACTCTTCATTGTTGTGATGTCACTTATATTGTTCCCTTTGCTTGAATGCCCTCCTCCCTACATACCTGCACACCCACGCTCATTCAGACATAATGTAACAGATATCTGCTAATCATGGACTATGCCAAGCACTGTTTCAGGTGCTGGCAATTGAGAAGGCAGGAAAAGGCATCCATCCTGTCAAGGAGCTTTGATTTTTGTGGCCAGCTAAATGCCGACTACTTCAAGAAGACTTCCCTAATTCTCCCTCTTTGCCAACCCAGATGGAAAGTTATCCTTTACTCATTGTTTTCTACTGGGTATTATAGTTACTTTGACTCATGTTGTATGTCCTATAAATTCCCTGTGAGGGCAGAACCCATGGCTAACCAATTTTTTTCATCCTAACCAGTGCCTAACAGTGTACTCAGTAAGTATCTGATGAATTAAGGTAAGTAAATCTACCCTTTCTTCCTGTTTCATCTTTTCCCTCTCTCTTGTTGCTGTAATTGTTATGTGTCTTTAGTCTGGGTTTTTTTTTTTGTTGTTTTTTTTTTAACAACCCTCCCCCCAATTTAGGAGCTCAGAAGATCCCTTTAAAACTCAGCCAGATCAAGGCATTCCTTATCTCAAACCCTTCAATGGCTCCTCATCTCAGAGTGAAAGTTCAAGTTCTTATACTCCTATAAGGTCCTAAGTAATCTGGCACCTTTGCTTCTTTATCCATATATTTTAGGGTTTTCTTCCTCACTCATTCTGTTCCATCCACAGTAGCTTTCTTGCTGTTCCTTGAATATGCCAGTTGCCCAGCTGGCTCAGTCCCTTTGCCCTTTCTGTACCCTCTAGTTGAAATGCATTCCCCCCTTACATATCACCATCTCCTGTTACTTCAGTTTTTTGTCAAAAATTAATTTTTCAGTGAAAGCTTCCCTGACTATTTAAAATTTCAACCTCTTAATAATCTGTTCCATCCCTAGTCCAGCACACTCATCTTCTTTCCATTTTATGTTTTTCCATAAATTTGACCACCCTCTAAATTAATTTAGTTTATCCTATGTCTTCTTCCACTACAGAATTAGCTCCTTGAGAGCAGGGAATTATTACTATTTTACTCACTGCTGCATCTCTAGCTCTAGAAGAGTTCCCGGCACATAAGAGGTGCAATTTTTTTTTTTTTTTGGTCAGATAGATTAATAAATGACCTATCTTTTATACTATAATGAGACAATCATCTTTCAATTAGCAGCTTCAAGAAAATGCTAATGGTGTTATATAAATATAAAATATAGGAATTAGAATAATTTACAAATGTTTTATGCCATATTTTAACTACCTTATTATAAAAGTTGTACGTGCTCACTGTAAAATGTTAAAGTGGTAAGGTTTACAAAGCTTTCTCCTTTCTAAAAATTTTAGTTTTTTTACCCCCAAATCCTCTTATGATTTTAGTGTTCTATTTTAAAAAGCTTTGCTTTTTCCTGATTCATTTTTGTTTAGGAAGTGGGACAGACAGTTTGAATTTATTTTTTTTCCAAATGACCAGAGGGTTCTTATATGACCCTTTACATATAGTTAAACTAAATTATATAAAATATCTTCCTATTTAATTTCAATGACCTAGCAATGTTATATGTATATTAAATATAGTAGCTTTTTATATGTTTTAATATATGATAGTCATTTTTATTCCATCTGAGTTTCCAACCCATGTTATGAGGAGGCAGGGCAGATTTTTTTTTTTCCTCCACTTAGCATATAAATCTCAGACAACTTAATTTTTTGTTGTTGTGGTTTCAGGACACTTATTAAATGGTAGTGCAAGGAACGGAACTTAGATTTCTATATATTTCTGACTTGGACCAGTCCTCTATTGATCGCTTGTTTTTTAGACTTTTGTTAATGCATCATATGCCAACATAAGTGTATCACTTAATGAATATTAAACCAAAGACACTGGTCCAGCACCCAGATCATGAAACGTTATTAACACAGAACTCCCTCAGGCCTTTTCCAGTCACTGCCCAAATATACCCCCAATTTCAATCTTCTGATAACAGATTTGCATTTACATCCATGAAATCCTAAAGTCCGTAATTGTTTTGTGTCTGACCATTAAATTTGTGTGACTCACCCACATTATTGCATATGATTATAGACCCTCTATACTCATTCCTGTGTAGTATTTTCGGGTGTCTATAGAACATTATTTATCTGTTCTTCCACTGATGAGGATTTGTATGACTTCTAGGTTAGGATCATCACAAATAGTGTTACTAGGAAAATTTTTTTTTTGGAGAAAATATGTATAAATGTCCAAGAATATATTCCTGAGAATTTCTGAGTCTTGGGGTATGAATATGTTTGCTTCAGTAACTACATCAAAATCATTTTCCAAATTGATTTTTCATGTTTAAACTCTTGCTAGCTCTACATGAGAGTACTATTTGCTCTATCGTCTAATTGCTGTTCTCTTTATTTTGCATTTTAGGTATTCTAGTGGGTGTATAATATTATCTCTTGAATTTAATATTAATTTTTATTATGACTAATGAAGCTTAAAACTTTTAAAAATGTATTTATTGGTCATTTGATTATCCTCTTTTATGAGGTGTCTTTTCAAGACCTTTGGGTGTTTTTCTCATGACTTAATTTGGCTTATTTATTTATAGTACTTTTTAATTTTTCATATTCTATTCTACATGATATAAGGCATTTATTAAATGTATATATTCCAAGTATAGTTTCCTACTCTGAATTTCCTTTCCATCTTCTTCTTTTTTTTTTTTTTTTTATAAGTGAGAGAGAGAGTGGGATGAGCTGGGGTTGGGGTGGGGAAGGGGAGAGAGAGATGGGCAGAGGGAGAGGGAGAGAGAGAATCCTAAGCGGCCTCCATGCCCCGTGCAGAGACTGCCTCAGGGCTTGAACTCATGACCCTGAGATCATGACCTGAGCCCAAACCAAGAATTAGACCTTAACTGACTGAGCCACTCAGGCACCCCCCTTCCATTCTCTTAATGGTGACTTTCCCTCTTTTTTAAAAATATATACTTTGTGTGAAAAACTTATCTCAAATGTTTTGTTTATGTATTTATTTGTCAGGTGTTCCTCAACTAAGTTCAACAGTCTGACAATGAAATACATATACATTATGACACAAGGCTTCGAAAATAAATTGGAGTTATCAGAAACAAAATAGAAGAAACAATAGTCAAACAATGAAATAAAATATAATTAAACTAGAAGGCCTGAGATAAAGGAGAATCAGTTTTGCCATTCATAAGGGTCAGTGTATTTATTGATTGATGTTCAGATTTCATTGTGAGCTTCTGGGCATTGGCTGCTCAGAGGGGAACATTATACACTTGTTATCACACAGGAAGTAGCCTATCAATCTCTATAGCGTATTCAAGCTTTCTCCGCGCTGAGTTCTCAGAGAAATTGATGTTGTAGCAATTTTTAAATTTTTCTTTTATTGAAGTATAATTGACATATAATATCCTGTTAGTTTCAGGTGTATAGCATAGTGATTCTACATTTTTATACATTACAAAATGATCCTGGTGATAATTCAACTTATCATCTATCACCATAAAAAGTTGTTATGTTATTGACTATATTCCCTATGCTGTATATTACATCCCCATAACTTATTTTATCACTAGAAGTTTGTGCCTCCTAATCCCCATCACCTATTTTGCCTATCCCCCAGGTCCCCCTCTGGTAACCAACAGTTCGCTTCCTGTATCTATGAGTTTGTTTCTGTTTTGCTTTGTTTCATTTGTCTTGTGTTGATTTTGATTCAATATATAAGTGAAATTATACAATATTTGTTGTTCTGTCTGACTTATCTCACTTAGTATAATACCCTGTGGGTCCATCCTTGTCGTTGCAAATGGCAAGATTTCATTATTTTTCATGGCTGAGTAATATTCCGAGAGAGAGAGAGAGAGAGAGAGAGAGAGAGAGAGAGAGATCTCAAATCTCCTTTATCCATTCATCTATTGGCAGACACAGGTTGCTTCCGTATCTTGGCTATTGCTATTGCAAATAATACTACAATGAACATACCAGTATATATATATATATCTCTTCAAATTATTTTTTCATTTTCTTTGGATAAATACCTAGAAGTAGAGTTGCTAGATCACATGGTAGTTCTAATTTTAATTTTTTGAGAAATCCCCGTACTGTTTTCCATAGTGGTTGCAGCAATTTACATTCCCACCAACAGTGTATGAGGGTTTCCTTTTCTCCATATCTTCCCCAACACTTCCTATTCTTTGTCTTTTGATAATAACTGATCTGACAGGTGTGAAGTGATTATTTCATTCTTGTTTTAACTTGCATTTCCCTGATGATTATTACATTGAGCATAGAACACTGAACATCTTTTCATGTTTCTGTTGCCTATCTGTATGTCTTCTTTGGAAATATGTCCATTCAAGTCCTCTACCCACTTTTTAGTTGGGGTTTGTTATTGTTGTTGATAGTAAGTTGTATAAGTTCTTTATATATTTTAGCTATTAACCCTCCTTATTTCATATATGTTTTATAGATATTTTCTCCTAGTCCTGGGTTGCCTTTTCATTTCGTTGATGGTTTCCTTTGCTGCATAAAAGCTTTTCAGTTTAATGCAATTACATTTGCTTATTTTAGCTTTTGTTGCCCATACCTGAGAAGACTAGTCCAAAAAGTATCGCTAAGACCTATTTCAAAGAGCTTATTGCCTGCGCTTTCTTCTAGTGATTTTATGATTTCAAGTCTTACATTCAAGTCTTTAATCCATTTTTAATTTATTTTTGTACATGGCATAAGACATGTACTGGACATAAGTCCAGTTTCATTTTTTGCTTTTACTGGTCCAGTTTTCCCAGCACCATTTATTGAAAATACTGTATTTTCTCCATTGTATTATCCTTGCCTTCTTTTTCATGGACTATTTGGCCATATGTGTGTGTGTCTACTTCTAAGCTCGTCATTCTATTCCATCGATCTACATGTGTGTTTTTGTGCCAGTAGCATACTGTTTTGATTACTACAGCTTTGTAATATTGTTTGAAATCAGGGAGCATGATGCCTCTTGCTTTATTCTTTCTCAAGATTGCTTTGGCTATTTACGGTGTGTTGTGGTGTCATACAAATTTTTGGATTTTTTATTCTAGTGTTGTGTAAAATACCACTGTGTTTTGTTGGGGGTGGCATTGAATCCATAGGTTACTTTGGGTAGTGTGGGCATTTTAACAGTATTCTTCCAATTTATGAGCATGGTATGTCTTTCCATTTCTTTTTTTTAAAGATTTTATTTATTCATTTGACAGCGAGAGACACAACGAGAGAGGGAACACAAGCAGGGGGAGTGGGAAAGGGAGAATCAGACTTCACACAGAGCAGGGAGCCTGATGTGGGGCTTGATCCCAGGACCCTGGGATCATAACCTGAGCCAAAGGCAGACACTTAATGACTGAGCCACCCAGGAACCTTGTGTCTTTCCGTTTCTTTGTGTCATCTTCAATTTTTTCCCATCAATGTCTTATAGGTTTATTTTTTTAAGATTTTACTTATTTGAGAGAGAGAGTGATAGTAAGAGAGAGCAGAGAAAGGGGGAGGGGCAGAGAGAGAAACAGGCTCCCCACTGAGCAGGGAGCCCAATGTGGGGCTTGATACCAGGACCCTGGGATCATGACTTGAGGAGAAGGCAGATGCTTAACTGACTGAACCACCCAGGCACCACAATGTCTTATAGTTTTTAGAGAAGAAGTGTTTCATCTTTTGGTTAAATTTATTCCTAGGTGTTTTATTCTTTTTAATGCAACTGTAGGTGAAACTCTTAATTTTTCTTTTTGATGGCTCATTATTAGCATATAAAAACATGACCAGTTTCTGTTAATTTTGTATCTTGAGACTTTATTGAGTTCATTTATTAGTTTTAATAATTTTTTGGTGGAGTCTTTAGGGTTTTCTATATAAGTATCATGTCATCTGCAGTTTCTTTTTCCTTGTCAATTCAGATGTCTTTTATTTCTTTTTCTTGCCTAATTGCTCTGGCTAGGACTTCCAAAACTATTTTGAATAAAGATGGTGAAAATAAAGTGGGCATCTTTGTCTTGTTTGTGGTCTTAAAGGAAAGGCTTTCAGCTTTTCACCATTGAATTGATGTTAGCTTTGGGTTTGTCATATATATGGCCTCTATGATGTTGAGGTACATTCCTTATATACTTTGTTGGGAGTTTTTATCAGAAATGGATGTTGAATTCTGTCAAATTCTTTTTCTGCATCTATGAAATGATGAAATAATTTTTTTTTTAGTTTTGTTAATGTGGTATATCATGTTGATTGATTTGTGGATGCTGAAGCATCCATGCACTACTGGAATAAATCCCACTTGCTTGTAGTGTATGATCCTTTTAACACATTGTTGAATTCAGTTTGCTAATATTTTGTGGAGGATTTTTTTATTTATCAAGGATATTGGCCTAAGATTTTCTCTTTTTGTGGTGTCTTTTTCTGGTTTTGTCATCAGGGTAATGCTGGTTTTGTAAAATGAGTTTGGAAGCATTCACATTCCTTTCTCTTTCTTTTGTTTTTTAATGATTTGAAAAGGATAAGCACTAACTCTTTCTTAAACTATTGGTAGAATTCACCTGTGAAGCTGTCTGGTCCTGGTCTCTTGTTTTTTTGAGAATTTTTAAATTAATGATTCAATTGTATTACTTGTAATCAGTCTCAAGATTTTCTGTTTCTTCATGATTCAGTCTTAGAAGATTGTGTGTTTCTAGATATTTATCTATTTCTTCTGGATTTTACAATTTGTTGGCATATAATTGTTTATAGTAATCTCTTATGATCCTTTGTATTTCTGTGGTACCAATTACAACTTCTCATTGGGTTTGGCCAGCAAACCCTGAAACAGCGAATGAAAAGATTATTCCAGACACCTAAGTAGGAGAAAGGAGAGAGCCTGGTGAGAGGCCTTGAGTCAAGCTCTACCTCCATTTTTATTATGCATGTTATTGTTACATCAAAGAATCAAGATTAGAAAGGAGTGTAAAGTTTTAATATCTAGGGCAGTGACATTTACAGGCATTGTGTGATTAGAACTGTGTTCGTGACCTGCAGGCAGGGAGTAGGTGACTATTAAGGATTTATGCTTAACCTAAGTTAAGCATCTGTCCCCTGGGAGATTGTGTTGAGCCACAATGAGGATCTGGCTGTTTTCAGCCCAGAAATCTAACAGGAGGCCCAGTTTTCTGGTCACTCCTCCTTTGCTTCTCAAGTAACCTCTCCCAAGGAGGATTGTGTTTGTCATACCTTCGCTAGCCAGGCATTATGAGTTCCCACATTCCCCCCTCTCTTATTCTTTGTAGGTTGGAAGTCTTGCTGCAGTTGTGCCAGGTTCAAATCTCGAGTTTCTCCTATTGGGGAAAGTGCTGTTTTTCCGATTTTGCAGACTACAAAGAGAAGCAATAGACAAATGAGTAAAATAATGGACAGTTCAATGAGTCCCCATTTGCTATTAGAAAACCAGTTTTTTGGATTTAACCATTGTAGATTGTCAGAATACCCCAGTTTTTTTGTTTATGCTCATGTTCATTAATGGTGGTGAGAGAAGATAAAACCTGTTTCTTTTTAAGTTGTGAATGTCTGAGGTTAAATTGTCTCAAAGGGAGCCTTGAAGATGTTTTTTTAATTTCTCCCCAATCATATTGAGTACCGTTCCAGTGTAAAGGGGCCTTCTGGGCCTTCTGGGCCCCATCACAATTAAGATTCTGGCGAAAATCCAGGGCCTCCTGTTTTTCTCCCAGGTATTCTATTGCTACTTCCATCAGGTGGAGTCTCCGCAACAATTTTTTTTTTGTTGTTGTTAAGATTTTATTTATTTATTTGACAGAGAGAGACACAGCGAGAAAGGGAACACAAGCAGGGGGAGTGGGAGAGGGAGAAGCAGGCTTCCCGTGGAGCAGGGAGCCCGATGTGGGGCTCGATCCCAGGACCCTGGGGTCATGACCTGAGCCGAAGGCAGACGCTGAACGACTGAGCCACCCAGGTGCCCCTCCCCAACAATTTTTGATCGATCGTCTGTTGTAATTGGAATTCAACCGGAGTTCAGTTGGAATTCAGGTTGCAGTATACGCAATTTGATCAACATGTTGGGCAGTTTGGATGGTGTGGGGAGAGCAGGTACAGCCCTGCTAGTGGTCCTCAAAATGGAGCTAGTGCTGCAGCGCCTGCTCTCCGTGGGCCTAGAAACCTGCACGGCCTTGTTAAGTCCTGAGTGCCTGATTAAGGATGCTGAGCGATTTGGATTCCTCCCAAGGCCTGTAAGATTGACAGGGATACAGGCAAAAGGCTGTCTTTTTTAAAACAAAGATGTGAGTAGCTTTTTGGTTAAGTACTGTTGTAATTATTTCAGCAGGCTCCGTAATAATATTGGAGGTCTTGATAACGTAGAGCCCATCCTCCTTAGATAGGGATATATTGGCTCCAAATAAGAAAACATAAGGATGTGGTATACAGAGTTGAATATAATCAGTAAAGTTCTTATGAAAAATCATGGAGTAACTACCTGAGGAATTGTAGTATTCTTTTTTTTTTTTTTTTAAGATTTTATTTATTTATTTGACAGAGAGAGACACAGTGAGAGAGGAAATACAAGCAGGGGGAGTGGGGGAGAGAAGCAGGCTTCCCGCCAAGCAGGGAGCCCGATGCGGGGCTCGATCCCAGGACCCTGGGACCATGACCTGAGCCGAAGGCAGACGCTTAATGACTGAGCCACCCAGGCGCCCCAAATTGTAGTATTCTTCATGCCACACAGAGAGGGGGCGAAATACATGTCCTGGCTTCCAGAGGGACGACTGAATCGGGAGAGTTAAGGCCTTTGCACCAGATAATAGGAGAGGCTGCTCTGCCGATCCAGCCTCCATTGCTAGCTGGATGGATCTTAATCTCTGTCTCACTAGCTATTAAATATCCTCTTGGACTCCAGGCCTTAATAGTATGATTATCTAGATGAAGGATATGGGGATTAACAGCTGGACATGCCTCCCACGTTACCCTCTCTGAAGATGGGGTCCATTTAGTACTTTTCCCCCCCGAAGATGAGAAGAGTGGCTTTTATTATTTGTCTGATTGCCCTGCCAGATAATAACCAACAGAGTTTAAGATTAATTGAGTCTTTTTGTTGGTGCCTTTATGCACAAATATAACCAAATCTGGGGGGAGACAGTAATGCAAAGAGGATCATACAGAGAAGCGTATATGGGAAGAATTGTGGCATATAAGTTTACATTAGATGGTATGGAAGCCCAGAAGGAGCCATTAAGCTGGGGTTGGGAAAAGGAGAAGGAGGTTCCTCCTACCTAGTTAGAGTTATTGTTGGACATAGAAAGGGCACATCAACCCACGTTAAGGGTTTCCAGAAGGGGGAGTTAAGCATGTATGCCCAATAGTTAGTGGCCATAGCTCCTGGAATAAGACAGTAAAATATACTCACCATGACAGAAGTTGTACTTACCACTGAGAGCATGGCCAGGAACATGTTTTCAGGGGTGGAGGCTTATCCTGTGCCCTGTAGGACTTCTTCGGCTATCTGAGTAGTTTTCTTCAGGCCTCCGCAGGTCATTCCTGGTGCTTGCTGTGCTCTCTGTAGCAGGTGACTTGGGGGTTGGGGTTCGCTTAACTTCAGCTGACTCATCTTTGGGATTGGGTTTGGTCTGTGCCAAGCCATGATGTGGCTTGATATTCCACTCCAGGAGCCAAGATGGTCCTTCCTGTGAGGAGATACAAGCAAGACACTTCCCCAAGTGATGAGTTCATGGGGGTCTTGCTGCAGACTTGAGTTAGGGTCTTTCCATAAGACTAAGGGACATGGCCCCGGGGATTCTTGTGTGAAATGTTTTAATGCTGGGGTTAAAAATTGGTCATTCAAATTAAAAAGGTTTAGACTTAAGAGTGCCTTATATAATCATGAGGAGGGGTCTGGATTACTTAGACCTATATTCCCCCTCTTTTGTTTATTTAACAAGTCTTTAAGGGTGGAGTGTGCACATTCAATAATGGCTTGTCCTTGTGGGTTATAAGGGATGCCTGTATGATGCGTGATTCCCCAAAGAGTGAAAATTTTTTTTTAAAGCTGGTTGGTCATATCTGAGTTTATGCATGTCTCTCTCAAATATGGTATTTTAGTCAAAGCCTTGGTAAAATAACCAGTGTTTTCAATGGTGTCCTATTACAAGGAGAACAAATTGTTACTGAACTTATGCAAATGACTAGGATTGCCTTGGAAAAAATACTGAGAGACCTTTGAATTTCAGACCTCTGAGTTTTAGAGACCTTTGAATTTTGGTTCAGGTAGAAAGAAAAGTTAAATGCTTTAATTTGTTTTATTATTATTTCTGTATATCACTGATGTCTTAAAAGAGAAAGTCTCCTTAGTCTGGAAGAGCAAATAGAGAACCAGCAATGTTTTAAGTAAGAGTCACAAAAAAACTATAACTATTTTTTCCAATTCACTTAGTCCCATGATACTATTCTTGTTTAGTTTGAATGCAGCTCTAGTTAGTTCTGGAAATTCTTACCTGTTTTAGTTTTAATCTTAAAGATATCAAATACCTGTATTTGTCCTAAAAGTCCCTTATATGAATTTCCTGGAAGATGGAACAATAATTATAAATGACAAAAATTCAGAATGGACATGGCTAAAGATCTGATGAGAGTTTACAATATAGCAATAATCAAAATATCAAGTGATGACCTTATATTAAAACATTAAAACTTTAGGAATTGCGTATAATCTCTAGAATAGTTATAGCATTTACCCAAATGTAACCTAAGGCTTATCATTTGTTTAACAATGCTTCCAGAGTAACTTAACATACCAAATAAAAAGGCCTCTTGGGAAGTTTGTTAAAAAACAAACAAACAAACAAACAAACCTCAGAAAGTTTAAGCATATGCCTAAATAGGATTAGGGATTGTCAAAGACCTGATAAAGACAAAACATAGAAACTGGCTTTTTGAGCAGACAAAAGAGAAAAAGAAACCTTTATTTACACTTTCTTATCAAGAGCAGACCAACAATTCTAGAAAACTTTGACCTTTTAACAGAGAGTAAGGGGAGTTTTATTCTTATACCAGCGTACTTTAAAATCCATTCATTTTAATCTTAGTCCATCTTGACCACACCTAAAATTCCTTTCCAAAGATTTCCCTTTACAGACTTTTACAACTTTCTTTTGCATTCAGATTGTGTGCCAAGCCATTTTCCCCAAACAACCACCTTATTTAGGACAAAATTACGATCTTTTACCTTCAACAAAAATGCATTCCCATTCCTTATATCTTTCTTACATACCTCCTACTTTTCTACATATAGAGTTGTTTCCCTTATTCCCACCAGTCTATTATAATTACATTTAGCAGAATTTTCAATCCTAGAAGCCTTAGTCCTCATAGTAAAAACTAAGCAGTAAACAATTGTGAACTGTTACATCAAAATTCTTTAGATGGCAAATTTTTTAATTAGTTAAGCGTAAAGCATGTTTACCAACAGACTCAAGTATCTTTAGTTCTTTTGCAATAAGAAGTCAAAAGCATGAACCTACATCCAGTAATCAATCAATGCTTTAGCACTTTATCCTATTTGGAAAAGACTTAGATGTACAATGAATTTAATCCCATTTATCATCCAAGGAAAACTTTACAATTTCAGGTTACCAAAGTCTTTGAAAGCTATCCTAACAATTACCCATGAAAATTTTGAGACAATTAACCATCATTTTAGTTATCTTTTTATTAACAAATTGCAACAGAGATAACATGAACTTACTTGCCCTTTAGCAAACCTCCATAGGATAAAGTTTTACATTTAGTGTTGATAACTTTAAAGACATGTTTATCTTAATTAAACCAACAAACTTAAATTAGTTTAAATACCAAATACATCTCACCTGGGCCCACTTTTTCTTAAAAGTCAATCAGTTTGTTCCCCATTGTCAATTTTTACCTGAGACACTGGTGGGGAAATCGCAAGAGGGTAGGGTTGTTTTTGTTTTGTTTTGTTTTTCTTTGATGCATAGAAATTTTAAAATTAATTTTAAGTATCTATAGTTACCAAATTCTCTCTTTATGGTTTGTATATTTTCTGCCTAGCTTCAGAAATATTTTTTTAATCCTGATATATATGGCTTTCTTGCATATGTTTTCTTCTTATGATGTTCCATAGATTATTAATTATTCAGTCACTAATTCATTTTTTAAGATGAGAGGTAAGGCTTTAATTTGGTCTTCCATATGGAGAACCACCCATCCAGTACCTTTTATAAATAGTAACTGTGGACTCTCTATTCTGTCTTATTGGTCGATTTATCTAGCACTGGGCCAGTATCACACTGTCTTAATTGTGTAAGTTTATCCATCTTGATATTTGGTAAAGTAAGTTTCACCAATTTTCACCAAGAATGTGGTCTCTTGGTCTCTTACCCTCTATAGGGATTTTAGGATTAGTTGTCAAATTTCGTGAAAATCTCTTTTGGGATTTTGACTAGAAAAGTATTAAAGTGTAGGGTAATTGGGGGATAATAACAGTCTATTCTTAATTTGCTAAGTGTTTTTCTTAATACTGAGTATTATTGAATTTTATCAAAGACACTTTCTGCATCTTTTGAAATGATTATAAGGTTTTAATTCCGTCAGTCTCTTAATATTAATTTATATAACATATACATAGATGATATTATAATGTTACATCATCCTTACATTCTTGTATGTGATTCAGACATGATGTATTTAGCATTAAAAAACAAATGTAAGTCATTGGCATCTCTTTCACTTACCAGGTAGCAAAATTGTTCCTAGTAACTTACCACAGTCTTATAATATCACCCCAACCTAGGTATTAATGTTAAGGGGGTGTTTTAAGTTAGCTGTGGCTGCCATAAGAAATACCACAGACCAGGGAGGGTGGCTTAAACAACAGAAATTTATTTCTCATAGTTGTGGAGTCTGGGAAGTCCAAGATCAAGGTGCTGGCCAGTTCAGTTCCTGGTGAGGGCTGGCCTGCAGATGGTGTGACTTACTTTGTGTCCCCACAGGGCCTTTACTCAGTGAAAGCACACAGAGAGACTCTCCTACTCTTCTTTTAAAAACAAAAAACTGCTAATTCCATCCCAAAGGATGATCTCATCTAACCCTGATTACCTCCCAAATGCCCAATCTCCAAACACCATCACCTTGGGATTAGGGCTTCAACACAAATTTTGAGAGACACAAATATTCAGTCCATAGCAAGTGGGGATGGGATTGCTGAGTTTGACTCATCTTTGGGGGCTGAAGGAGGGGCCTATCTTCCTGGAGTTCTTTACTACTAGAACAAAGTAATGTTTCTATAAACTAACAGAAAGCTAAAACTTTCCTTTAGGAGGAAAATTAAATATGTGTACTACACTTGCATTCTACAAAAAATAATTCATTGGATTTAATGTTTTTCTTTTAACAATGTGTTTTGGGGGGTGCCTGGGTGGCTCAGTCTGTTAAGCGTCTGCCTTCGGCTCAGGTTATGATCCCAGGGTTCTGGGATCCAGCCCCATGTCAGGTTCCCTGCTTGGTGGGGAGCCTGCTTCTCTCTCTCCCTCTGCCACTCCCCCTG
This sequence comes from Mirounga leonina, assembly GCF_011800145.1. NCBI lineage: Eukaryota > Metazoa > Chordata > Mammalia > Carnivora > Phocidae > Mirounga > Mirounga leonina. Next base: position 6,357,513 of record NW_023270812.1, read on the forward strand.
CTTGTGCTCTCTCTCTCTCTGTCAAATAAATAAATAAAATCTTAAAAAGAGAAAAAACAATGTGTTTTTGAACAATTATTTTAATTATAAAAGGGAAAAATTCTTATGTAGAGATTTAAGAAAATACCTAAAAAAAAGAAAAAGAAAATAGATATAAAAATCCCTTTCTTTAATGTTAATCACTCTTTTTTTTTTTTTAAGATTTTATTTATTTATTTGAGAGAGAGAGAATGAGAGACAGAGAGCATGAGAGGGAGGAGGGTCAGAGGGAGAAGCAGACTACCTGCTGAGCAGGGAGCCCGATGCGGGACTCGATCCTGGGACTCCAGGATCATGACCTGAGCCGAAGGCAGTCGCTTAACCAACTGAGCCACCCAGGCACCCCTAATGTTAATCACTCTTGAACTATTCCTGAAAAGCATCTCTACTTGCCTTTTGGGTAAAATTGGAATCATATCATACATATGTTATTAATATATTTTAAATTTTGATACCTGCCATTGTATTCTCATTGCTATTTTATTAATTTTTTTTATTTGACTTATTTGTGATTTGTTTGGCTTTTTGTTTGTATCTTTGTATATTATCTCCTGAATTTACATATGAATTCTTCTGGTTTTAATAATAGATTTATATCTGCTCTTGCATATGATTTTTGTTCTCTTACCCCCCCTTATTAATTTTCTTTACTAAGGTTTTTTTCTTTTTTTTTTAAGATTTTATGTATTTATTTGACAGAGAGAGACACAGCAAGAGAGGGAACACAAGCAGGGGGAGTGGGAGAGGGAGAAGCAGGCTTCCCGCTGAGCAGGGAGCCCGATGCAGGGCTCGATCCCAGGACCCTGGGATCATCACCTGAGCCAAAGGCAGATGCTTAATGACTGAGCCACCCAGGTGCCCCTTTACTAAGGTTTTGATTGGGATATTTATCTCATGTCTTTCTTTTTAATACCTTTATTTTTAATAGAGATTATTATTCTTGTTATTATAAAGGTATGTAATTGTATTTGTTTTTACTTTCATATGATTGTTATTTATGAGTGATTCTTTTTCCCATTGGTTGGAGCATTATGATCATGTTTTGAATATGATTTTTTTATTAATAGATTTGTTGCTTGATGGTTATGTAATTTCGTTTCTATAGTTATAGTTGCTTGGGGTTTATTAGTTATCGTTGTGGTCTAGAAAAGATATTTTCTGAAAATTTTCTTTGGAAACTTGAAAATAGACATTTTTTATCCATAGTTATCCTGGATTGTTAATTGCAGATAATTTATTTTACTGCAGCTTATTACAGAAACCATCTATGTAAACACATTTTCACTATTTGATAATATAGATCATAAATAATAAGGCTTAGATCTATCTTAAACAAATCTGAAATAGGCTGATAAGGTTTGATATTTCCTCCTGTTTCTTTTCTATATCCATATTTAATAGTCCATAAAACAGTACTTTCTTCTAGTTTATCTGAATGGAAGATTTAAAAACACAACTGATTGCTAAAACTCCACTCATTAAATGTTCTTGGTTCTTGTGATATTTTGATAAGTAAAGAGAAAAATGCAAAAGAAAACAAGTTACAAACAAGAATTAGAAAACAATGGAAAAACTACATCAAGATGTATTCTTTTGCTTCTCCTTAACCTTATCAGGGGACCTACCAAATTCCTGTTTCAGGAGTTCCTGAAAATGACCTAATGATAGCTAACAATCTTTATTCAAATTTTCTTGAAGGACCCAGAATTCTAGAACTTGTCTATAGTATTCCAATTATTTTATTTTTTGGAAAAAAACTTATTTATATTTTCAGTATGTATATTTCATAATCTCTGGCCTTAAAATGAAAATTTTGAGAGAGAATTCAGGAAGACCTATTGATTTTGTTACTGCTTAATAAGAACTGACTTAAAAATAAATCTGCCACTTTGGGGGCTTGTGCAGATACATCATTGATCACACAGTGACCAAGTATTGGTGAGAAGCATGCCAAGGTTTAATACATAGGGTGACCCCTGCTTTTGTAGGAGATAAAAAGTGAGGCAAGAGGAGTTTAGGTTTAACATTTAGCATCCAAGAATTGAAACTCTAAAGCATTTGTAAGGTAATTCAGTTAGTCTATGGTAGAGAAGAAGTGTTATATTCAGGGAGAGATTTATTTTTTTTTTTTTTTTTTTTTTTAAAGATTTTATTTATTTATTTGACAGAGAGAGAGATAGCGAGAGCAGGAACACAAGCAGGGGGAATGGGAGAGGGAGAAGCAGGCTTCTTGCCGAGCAGGGAGCCCGATGTGGGACTCGATCCCAGGACCCTGGGATCATGACCTGAGCCGAAGGCAGACGCTTAACGACCGAGCCACCCAGGCGCCCAGGGAGAGATTTATTTTTTAAGTTTTCCATACACATGTAAGAGTCATAGCCTAAAAAAAGCTTATGATATCATTACCTATGAATTTTATTACTTACCAAAGTCACTGCCATTTACAAAAAAGCATGTGGATTTATTATATTATACAGAATAAATTGTGTTATATAAATAATAATTTATACTTTAGAATTATCTTCCAAAACCAATTGAAGTTAAAGTCATCAGTGTAGCATAGGTTAGAGAAAGTAAGACTAGAAAAAATATGATTATATAATAAATGTCAAATAAAATAATGAGTAAAAGATAGATTATAGCTAACTACCTTCCTTTGGTGGTTTTACTTAGAAGAGAATCTATGGAGAAATATATATCACAGATTATTTATTCTAAATTAAAGTAGCTGTGAATAAATAATCCCTGAGACAAACAGTAAATTCTTAACCAAATCTTCTGTGTCCTGTACTTTGTATAAAACAAAATCAGTTATTTTACGAGATAAAACTGTAACTTTATTTCAAAAATAAGCAGAGGACACACTGTTAAATGCTTTCACATGAACATAAAAAATATTTGAATTTAACCCATATTATATTTAAATATATTTTAGAATTTATATAATACAGTGATTATTGAAACAGCAAATATTGTATAAAATAAATATTAGTAATTTTTTATTTATTTTTTTAGAAAAAAATCACTTATTTTTTTCCCAAAGAGTTATTCATGTATTTGAGAGAGAGAGAGAGAGAGAGAACGCACATGAATGGGAGGAGGGGCAGAGGGAAAGAATCTTCAAACAGACTCCCCAGTGAGGGCAAAGCTCCACATGGGGCTTGATCCCATGACCCACGAGATCATGACCTGAGCCAAAACCAAGAGTCAGACGTTCAACTGACTGAGCCATGCAGGTCCCCCAAATACTGGTAATTTTAAGCAATAATGAGGCATGCCTTTGTGTATGCTTTATGTCCCTATGGAATTTCTTGAATAAATGATATATCGTATTTACTCATGATTATACTAGATTATACACACATCCATAGTGGTTTACATATACAAAATTATCTTCTGTCATTGTTACGAGTAAATAATGAAAATCTTTCAGTTCATCAAATATAACTTTATAAGATAAAGTGGGAAGTATAAATGGCCAATGTCTTATATTTCTTTCTCTGTGCCCCTCAATGCTTTGCACAGTGTTTTAGACATTGGAGATGCTCAGTTGTATTTCTTGATTGTTTAATTGTAACTTATTTTGTGAAAGTAATTACACTTTGAGTGTCCATCTACACCTGTTATACATTCCTTTCAATTCATCACATAGGAAAAAATGTAGGGGGTTGATTAAGAACTTCCTTATGGATAGAAGACCCTTCTCTAGATCAAATTTGACCTCCTGTTTATATAAGTAGAAGATAATTTGATTGAGTTAAAATTTGTCAGCACTTGATACTTGGATAAGAACCACAGGAAGGGGTTTTGTTTTTTTTTAACTCTTTTGAATTTTATTATGTTATGTTAGTCACCATACAATACATCATTAGTTTTTGATGTGGTGATCCATGATCCATTGTTTTCGTGTAACACCCAGTGCTCCATGCGGTACATACCCTTCTTAATATTAGGAATAGGGTTTTAGATTAGGACTTATAAAACCAAAGGAATCAAAAACCTTGGGAGGATCTCAAAGGCATGAATCAGCACTAGTGTGTGGAATATATTGGACAAGATTGAATTACCTCCAGTGACTTACATAGTAGAAACACCAAGGTTATCCAGAGCTAATGCTGGCAAACCCAAAATCAACCAGATCCAGCCAGGGTAGGCCTTCATGTAAGAGACCCAAGAGACAGCAGAGGCAGACACTTGAGTCAGAATCCAAACCTATGGTCCCAAAGTGAACTGAGTTCCAGCCAAAAAGATTAGTAACAAGAGGCAGAGGCTTGGGGAACACTGAAGTCTGATCTTAAGCCAAAGAGATATTTAAAACCCTTAGTCTCGGGGCACCTGGGTGGCTCAGTCAGTTAAGTGTCTGCCTTCAGCTCAGGTCACGATCCCAGGTTCCTGGGATGGAGCCTGACATCCGGCTCCTTGCTCAGCGGGGAACCTGCTTCTCCCTCTCCCTCTGCTGCTCCCCCTGCTGCTCCTCCTGCTTGTTCTGTGTGTGTGTGTGTGTAAAATAAATAAATAAAATCTTTAAAAAATAAATAAATAAAACCCTTAGTCTCCTGTTAGGAAAAGCACAGGCTAATACCACCCTGGGAAGGGTAGGGAGCATTCTGGAGAACAGATGTTAGGCAGCCTAAAAAGTTATGTCAACTGCCAGGCTTATGTTGACAAGTTGAACTTGTTTCAACTTTTAATATTCTGTAAAATAATTAGTTAAATTTGTTAATGTTACTCTGTTTTGTAATAGATCTCACCTTTATTCCTGGCCAGTCACCCACAAATAAGTGATATTTGTCTCTGAGGAAAGTGGATTGAAGCGGATCTGCCAAAATTTATTAAAATATTGGAAAATGAACTCAGAACATACATGCAATTTATAGTGGAAGAGCCATATAATTTCCTTTACCTTTTAATGACTTTTCAAATTGAAAATTATTTCCTATAAAGTCTCAGTATGACAGGTGCACAGGTTGGCAGGTTAAGTTGCAGAGATTGGCTTATCAGGACTTATCAGACCCCACCCTATGCCTGCTCCCCAGGCCCAGATTCTTTCAGTTCTACCACTTTTAAGTATTTATTATTTTAAATCTCTAAATTATATGCTTGTACTACTATTTCTTTTTTTAAAAAGAGCTTAATTGAGGTACTGACAATAAACTACATATATTATAGAACTGGGTAAATTTTGATATACACATATACATGTAAAGCCATCTCAACAATCAAAATAATAAGCATATCCACCATTTCCACGTTTCCTTGTGCCTTTGTAATCCCTCTCACACTCCTTCCCCCATCTCCAGTCAACCAATGATCTCCTTTCCATCACATAGATGGGTGTGCATTTTCTAGAATTTTATATAAATGGAATTAGACAGACTATACTACTTTTTTTTTCTGTTTTTTTTTCAGTCAGCATAATTATTTTGAGATGCATCCATGTTGCATGTATCGATACTTTATTCCTTTTTGTTGCTAGCAACATTCTACTTGTGTGAAGATAGCACAATGTGTTTGACCACTCACTGTTGATGAGCATTTAGGTTGTCTCCAGTTTGTGATTGTTAAAGACTGCTGCTACTTGTGCATTGGGGCACAAGTCTCTATGTGGATATGAGTTTATCTCTCTTGCTTAAATACCTAAGAGTAAGCTAGTTGCACCAGCTGTCAAGAGGATCAAAACCACATCATGTCAGCCCTACCCCAGCTGGTATGAAGTTATTAATGGCCACGGCAAGCTCATCCTTGTCATCTTTGAGACATTCAAAAGATCTCACAGAGGTTGTATAAGCTTGCTTCTTGCATGAGGGTTGTTCTTGTAGGCCTGTAATACATGGAATAAAAGAAAAAAACATTGTTCTTACTTTAATAAACCGTCAGTGTATACAGCACCATTACTGAAAACATCCATCCTTATGTATGGTATTAAATATACAATTATTATATGAGCTTTATTGAAATATTATTAATTACATTATGAAAACAAAGTCTTTATAATTTTCTCCATTAAGTATATTTATGTCTGCATTCACTTTCTCTATCGTAAGCTACCCAACACATATTAATGTTTAGGATTTCATTAGAAGCTGTGATAGTTAGTACTTAAATATTTTGCTTCATTTGTTGAGATTTATTTGTTCCTTGTCCATAAAACTCAATTTTATGTTGCCTTCATTTATTTTCATTCAGAGATGTCTTAGGAATCCTTCACATTTTATAAGGAACCATAAATTTATTTCAGCCAAGGGCCAACAACTAGCTTTCATGTTGACCCAGATGCATATATGCAATTTAGTCAGTCAATTTTGAAAATTTGAACGATAGCACATTAAACTGGAATAATGAACCAATAAAAATTTTTATAGCACTCAGAAAAATTATTTCTCATTCACACTATCATTTTACTCATTAAAATTATTCTAGGATCATAAGGTAGACCATGAATGTATTCCGAAGGCTTGAAAAAATCAACAGATCTTCTTTTCTGGTGATCAAATGACCCAACCTGAGTACATGATGATGATGTTTTTGGAGAGCTAGATGAGGCATTTGTAACTAGATTATCCATCTTCAAATAATGGAGTAAAATTTTTGGAAAATCTTTTATATGGTGTCTGTAATGCTCCTCATGTGTTAAATGCTATGTATGGTTTGTCAATTAAAGCTATTAGCTTCATATAGTCCATGCCAGTGTGTACCATTGGGTTTAAACTTGCAAAGCCTCAAATGCTTCATCAGCAGATGGAAAAACTACTACAATTTTAAGGGGTTTTCATGGAGATTAAAGAAATAGTGCAGTGAGTATAGGCACATGCTCAGCAACATGGAAGTCCAATGTAGTTAAGTGCTCACAGGACGGTGGTTTTATATTTTTCACAAATCTGCTAACATGTAATTGGCCTGTCCTATAAAGCAGACCTTTAAGGATGTTATAGGATTCTAATCTCTTTGATGCGTTTGCCACTTGTGGTAGTGAGTTATGTGCTCAGGAAGGCATAGTAATGCTTACGAGTCACTAAGGTGCTGTTTCGTGTTGGTCTAATCACTTCATTGGCCTTTACCTTGTTTTACAAATGTACTTAATTCAATAAGGAAGAATGCGTTTCCTGAAGTTTTTACATGGGTGAAAAGTGTTTCTAAGCCATACAGATCATTTTACTTGGGGTGATATATGTGATTCAAGCAATTTTATAGATGATTTTTTTTTTTTTTACTTTTGAAGGAAGCACTTTAAAATTAGCGTAACATCTAACCATGTAGATAGGTATTCCTGTTTTCCGTTAATGAGAATGATTCTTATATTCTGAGTTAATATAAGTAATAAAAATCTTAGAAGGAAAATTTCATATCTAAGTATTTTAGATTGCAATTTGGCAACTAAGTGCATTAATCCAAATAGATAGAGATTATAGAGATTATTCAAGTTCCCATTAGTCATTTGGACATTTGTGTGTAAATGTCATTTTTTCTTCGTGAATTCAGTTCAACTGCTATAATTAAATGATACTGTTCATCCAGCAGCAGTACTGAAATCTTTTGTATCCTTGCAAAACATAGTAAAAAACAAACAAGTTTTCTATAAAATGTAGTTTACCTTCAGTTAGAAATTTTTATTTTAAGTTTTTAGCTTTATCTTAATTGTGACTACCAAATAGAGCCTCTCAGATTAGTGATATAGGCTAATTTCAAATTTTCTCTAAATCTACAAATATACTCTTCATTTTCCCTAGTCTTGGCTTAAATTGCTCTGCTTGCATTTGTTATCAGAAATTGATTGGGTTGCTGTGGAAACTGGAAAAGTATGTTGCTAATTGAAGACAAAATGCAGTAGAAGTACTGTTATCATAATTGTCCACTATCCTAAATGCCTATCAGTCTGAACAGTACATTGATAAAGCGTTCACACTCCAACCCTAAAATGCTTCTCTTCAGAATACTGCTTTGTGGTCAGTATTAATCCTCTAGATGGATTTTTATAACAACCAGCTTTGTTACATATTTAATTTGTTTCCACACTGAACTTTTTTTTCTTACACACAAAATATGAAATTAGTTTCCATTTTATTCATACTTATAAGGAACATCATTGGAAAAAAACCATGAAGCACAGTAAAATATTAGTTATCTAGAAGCCAGCATCTGAAACATTTCACCTGCTGATCATAAAGACATAAAATGAGTGCAAAAAATCAGCTGAAGCAAGAATTTTTTTTTAAGATTTTTTTTTTAAAGATTTTATTTATTTATTTGAGAGAGAGAGACTGAGAGAAAGAGCACATGAGAGGGGGGAGGGTTGGGAGGGTCAGAGGGAGAAGCAGACTCCCTGCCAAGCAGGGAGCCCGATGCGGGACTCGATCCAGGGACTCCAGGATCATGACCTGAGCCGAAGGCAGTCGCTTAACCAACTGAGCCACCCAGGCGCCCTTTTTTTTAAGATTTTATTTATTTATTTGACAGAGAGATAGACAGAAGAGCACAAGCAGAGGGAATGGCAGAGGAAGAGGGAGAAGCAGGCTCTGCACTGAGCAGGGAGCCCAATGTGGGGCTCAATCCCAGGACCCGAAGGCAGATGCTTAACCATCTGAGACACCCAGGAGCCCTGAAGCAAGAATTTTTAACATATGGTAATAAAGGGCCAAGAGGAAGTGAAAGTGTATTTTATATACAAACACACAAAGACACAAAAGCAATATAAAGTAGTATGCATTTTACCATGTGAAAGCAAAGATGAATTCTACATTTATTTATTTATTTATTTATTTTTGAATTCTACTTGTCTTTAAAGGTTTGTCTTTTGTATGAATGTTGAGAGAACAAAGATTGGACAAAGGGAATGAAGAGGAAAATCAAAAGAAGGAAGCACCAAATGGGCTCAGAAGTAGGAATTATGGGATTATGAGGGTTGAGAGCACATATTGCAGTGGTACCAATTCCCATTAATACCAGCAACTTTTCTGGAGACTTCCATTGTTTCCTTGATTTCAACAAGAACAAATGCAAAAAATCATCAGACTTCCAGAGTTTAAAATAAAATATCCCAAATCCCTCATAAATATTAAGAAACCAAGGGTCACAAAAGAGAGCAACCTACTGAAGTTTGACAGAATGTAGCATCTACGTAAGGTAAGACCCGTGTTGGAAGCAACTGAATTTGGAGACACACCTCAGCTCTGGAGTGTCAGGGATACACAAAATACCGTACTTACTTTACTTCTATTTTTATAAATAGTTCCAAACCATGAGCAGATAAATATGCCTTAGGAGAAAATATTAAAATATATAATATGTGTGACATAGTCTAAATGATGTATTACCTACTTAATGTATTGTTGAGATTTGGATGCTAGTCTTGAGTACTTTGTTTCACCATATACTTCAGAAAGAAGTTTGAGGGGCGCCTGGGTGGCTCAGTCGTTAAGCGTCCGCCTTCGGCTCAGGTCATGATCCCGGGGTCCTGGGATCGAGCCCCGCATCCGGCTCCCAGCTCGGCGGGAAGCCTGCTTCTCCCTCTCCCACTCCCCCTGCTTGTGTTCCTGCTCTCGCTCTCTCTCTCTCTGTCAAATAAATAAATAAAATCTTAAAAACAAAAAAAGTTTGAAACCATTGAGCATGTTTTATGCACGCATAGTTAGACTGTATCTTTAGAAGTGAATCCTTGTCTTCTTTCTAAGAACTGGAACATGGGCAAAAAATATATATATATATAGCAGTTTTCATATACTGCACACACTGAAGAACAATTAAAATTGCTTTGACACATTAGATTTGTTAAGTTAAGCAGAGGGGAGAAAAACATTTGTCTAGATATATGTACTATACTGTACACTTTTTGTTGTTTTGAATAGGTAATAAAAAATAGTTTAAAAGTCAGAAGGGCATACACTAAAAAGTCTTTCAATCCATTTCTCCTTTACAGAGGCAGCCAGATATCTGTATTTTACAGAGCTATTTTATGCATTTTATGCAAATGTGTATGTATATGTTTATTATTGTCAGATTTCTTAATCTGAGCAAATCTAGGGTTTGTATACTATGATATTACAGTTTTATTTTGCCTTTCTCTCATTATAATCAGGTTAAGCAGCTCTTCATTTGTCTATTGGCCACTTCTTTATGAAGTGCTGATTGTACTCTCCTACGCATTTTTCTATTAGGTGCCTGTTTTGTTTTGTTTTTGTTTTGTGTTTTTTATTATTGACTTGTGAGAGCTCTTTATATACTATAGATCTTCAGATCTTTTATTGGCTATATATTTTGTAAAGATCTCCTCCCCTTCTGTGGCTTGTCTTTTCACTCAATTAGTAGAGTCTTCTGATAAACAGAACTTATTTTTTTTTTAAGATTTTATTTATTTGACACAGGGAGAGAGACAGCTAGAGAGGGAACACAAGCAGGGGGGAGCGGGAGAGGGAGAAGCAGGCTCCTGGCGGAGCAGGGAGACTGATGTGGGGCTCGGGTCCTGTGATTATGACCTGAGCCGAAGGCAGACGCTTAATGACTGAGCCACTCACGCGCCCCTGAACAAAACTTATTTTAATGTAGTCATATTTATCAATCTTTTCCTTCATGATTAGGGCCTTTTTTGTATTGATTAAGAAATGATTCCCTGTCTCGAGGCCATAAAAATATCCTTACTTTTTACATTTAGACCTACAGTCCACCTTGAATTTGGGGTTTTTTTTTTTTTTTTTTTGAGTAAACTGTGAGATAGGATCAAGTTTCATTTTGTCAGTCTGCGTATCTGATTGACCAGGCACCATTTTTTTGACAATACTACCATTTCCCCATGTTTCACAGTGCAACCTTTATCATAGATTAAGTATTTATGTTTCTGGACTCACTGTTTTGTTTTACAGTCTTTTGTCTTGCTTATGCTAATTTTACATTGTAATTTGCTAACTGGAAGAGTTAGTTAGTCCTCCAAAATATTTTTCTTCTTCAGGGGTAACTTGGCTATTTTTAGCACTTTTCATTGCCGTATATACTTTAAATTTCCTTATAAAATTTGCCAAGTTACCAAAAAAGAGTTGGATTTTGATTAGGATTGCAGTGATATGTATCCATCAATGGTGAGACTTGGCATCCTTATTATATTGAAACTTCTAAGCAATGAACGTGGTTTATCACTCTATTTAGGTCTCCTTTAATTTCTCTCTATAAAGTTTTATAATATTTTCTATAAGGGTCTTACATGTAATTCTTGATGTTTATTCTTCATACATTTTTGTGACAATGTATATGGTCTCATTCTTGAGATTTTTTTTTGTATTTTTGACATATAAAATTATTTTTTAATATAGGAAACTTGTGAATTTGCCTAATAATTTTAATAATGCACATGTGAGTTTTTGGGTCTTTTGCAGACATAATGATATCATATGTGAATGAAAATTTTATTTCTTCTTTTCCAATTCATATAACATTTTTTTTTTTTTTTTTTTTGGCCTTACTGAATGGGGTTGGCTTTCTGGTTCATTGTCAAATAGATATAAATAATACTGGGCATCCTTGCCCTCTTCTTGATCCCACAGAAGAGACTTTAATAATTCTTTGTAAAGTACAATATTTGTGATGCTTTTATTTAGATTTCCTTTATAAGATTAATGCAATGTTCATCTATTTCCAATGTGCCTAAAGTTTATATCTTAGATGTTGATTTTATAAATTTACATCTATTGAGATGATCATATGCTTGGAATTGGTTTGCTGATATATTTTGTTGGTGAATTTTATATTTGTGTTCATAAATGATACAGACCTATATTCTATTTCACATTATCCTTTTTGTATATCTCTGTATATTGTGAAAATTAAAAAAAAAAACCCTACCATGAACATTAAAAAACATATAGTTCAATATATAAATAGGACATGTTTGCTGTGTATGAATGAGACAGATATAGTGGCTTGGTTGTCAATACTTTGATACTAGTTTTATTTTTAGCTTTCTCAACAAACAGCTGTGTACTGTTTTGCAAGTCATTATTTTCCTTGATCTCATACCTTCTTTGTAAAATTAGGCATTTAAAATGTATTATTTTTAAAGCTTCTTCCAGCTCTAGATCCAGGGATATGCAAACGGTTAATGCTTGTGCATGACTCTAAATATACATAAACTTAGGAAAAGTTCATGTCTTTTCTCCTGACTGTATAGCATATTTTCAGCCTATGTGTACGATTTTAAAATCAGTTTCTATCTGATCTGACTTGCCCAGTTCTCAACTAATTTTCACATGACTACTTATATCGTTATTGATAGTACTTTGTATAGACCCATAGATAATTGTCAATGGGGATATGCACTATCCCACAATCATTTTAAGAACATGGACAGCCGAGCCAAATTGACTAGCTTGGAAATCCTAGCTATACTATGTGTTAAGTGAGATATTTCTCTCTTTCCCAGTTTTTTCACCTATAAAAGATGATAATAAAAGTTCATACCTCATAAGAATATGAGGATAAAGTAACATAATGCATTCGAAACACTAAGACCAGTGCCTACTAAACATGTTTGCTCTTTTTATTAGTATAGATGTCTATACCATGACTTGATAATAAGCTATGTTTAGCCTTAAACAAGTATAAAATAATCATTTATCTATAAAATTTAAAAATCTATTTTTCAATAATTTTTTTTAAAAAGGAAAGTAGCATTGGAGCACCTGGGTGGCTCAGTTGGTTAAGTGTCCAACTCTTGATTTCGGCTCAGGTCATGATCTCAGGATCATGAGATGGAGCCCCGACCGGCTCTTGGTTCAGCAGGGAGTCTGCTTGAGATTCTTTCCCTCTCCCTGAGCCCCTCCCCCTACTCCTGTGCGTGCAGGTGTGCACATGCATGCTCTCTTTCAAATAAATAATCTTTAAAAAAATAAAAATAGTATACATTTTTAAACATGAATAGTATTTATGTGTCTTTCACTCAAAAGATGATATGCTTCTGACTCAACATGTAGAAAAATTTTAAGCTTTAGGGAAGTTCTCTTTTTAGTGTTAAAATAAAAGCCTTTGTGTTTCTTCCATTGAATAAAACAGGCTACTTCTGCATAAATTGACATGGAATTTCCTTTATTACTTATATGAATAGAGTACATAGAGGAACATTCATTGAATAAGGATAAATAGGTCCCTAGAATACAGAAATGCTCAGATGATTTCCACTGATAACAGTTGATCTTATTTATTAATTTTTAAGACCAGATTTCATTGAATAAAACAATAAATTGGTGCTATTAAGAGTAAGAATACTTTTGTTAGTCAAGGACATGGACATGCCCTTCCATTTTATACACTGTGTTCTCAAGAGGTATTAGGTTAGGATTTTGGCATCTGATCTAGCTATGGTTCCTAGATTATGAGAGCCATGAGAATTTTCACATTACTTCATGTTTCTGAGAATATTCTTGGTCAGTGAGAAAATAAACAGAAATAAAATCTACATCTACCACCCATAAGAGTAGGATTGTGACCTGACACATAGGAAGAGAAATAGTAGGTATCATTCATTTAAACAAATTTTATAAAACAGTCCAAAATTTTATTTTCTTAGGAATTATCCTTTCGGATTTACTGATAGTTATAATAGCTAATGTTTTTCTCACCACTTTGACCAGGTCTAAATATACTCTGGGGGACAAAAGACATATGTTTCTTGGTCATACAGTGAAAGTAAATCTACTAAAGAATCTACAACTAAAATTACTGAAAATGTACTTAACAGACTGGTTAAGTATGAGTTATTATTTTTGCCTACAGTAATACAAATGCAACTTCAAGTATATTATTTGTGTTTAACACAGTGCTCTAAAGATCCAGTATTTTGGACTGTTTTTCTTGAAAATAAACCTAAAATACATATGTGTGTCTTGATTGCCCAGAAGTATTACCTGAGGCAGGGATTCTTGTGCAAGTAATTTGTGAAGGGAGCGCTTTCAGGAATCACCTGCAAGGGAGTAAGTGAAGCAGGAGAGGGAAGGAGAAAAACTAGCAAGGATATAGCTTCAAGGGAGATCTAGCCTCAGCCTGATCCCATGAAGAGTTTGCTCCAAAAGTTTGGTCCTGACTTGAGGCAGAGGAGTGAAGCATTTGTGCATGAAAGCTCTTCCTGCACCCTGCTGCAGTCAGTCTGGTTACTGACCAGGCTATTCCAGGTGGCGGGCACAGCTCCCACGCACCTCTAAGCAGGACCACTCCAATTTCCCAAGTGCAGTGCTCCTGAGAAGGTTGCAGATATGAGCTGTTGGCAATGGCAAACTCAGGGTCCCTGGGGATCTGCATGGATCACCAAAAGCCTACCACAAGCAAAGGTGGGACCTTCATGGTTTCACATGTGAATTGCTGATGGAGTCCATACCATGGCGATCAGTGGAGGGGAGATGCAGGCACACTTTGAGAGGCAGGAATGAGTGTGGAATGCTTGAGGAATACTGAGAGGGACATTGTGAGAGGATAGTGGGGACAGGGGCAGTTACCAGAGAGCCACTCAAGGAGATAGAAGAGGAGCAGGGCACCAAGAGCCTTGTGTGCCAAAGGAGTGGAAGGGTTGTTTTAAGCATCATGCAAAGCCAGTGGAGATAGGTCATGGCTTGATAGGATGGGGAACCACAGAAGGCCCGAGTGGCTGGAAGAGAGTGAACCAGCTAGAAAGTTGAAATGGTAGGAAATGAGATGAGAGAGTAGAAATTTAGAAAGTGTAAGGACTCCTAGGCCTTTGGAAAGGCTTGCCATGCTTTGGCTTTGGCTTTTTCCCTGAGTGGGACGGGCTGTTGAAGGATTGTGAGGGAGCATTGATCTGGTGAAAGGATCACCATGGTTGCTGTGTCCAAGCAGACCAGAGGCTGTGTGAGGGCTATGTCCAAGCAGACCAGAGGGCCGTGTGAGCAGAAAATGGGAAGACCTTAGACTGGTTGAGGAAAGAAGTGATGGTGTCTTTGATGAGGTGGTTGCACTGGAGATGTGGAGAACTGAGCATACTCTGGGTACATGGTCTGGCTGATGACATTTGCTGGTGCCTTGGAAGGGCAGGAATAGGGATGTGTGTAAGGAAATACAAGAATGAAATCCTCTGTGGCTCTCGTTCTGGCCACTCATCTCTAGAGCCTTCCCCACGTGGCTGAATGCCTTTGCTCTCCCTGCTCCTCTGTGGCTCAGACTTCTTTCCCATACACTGTCTCTAGAAAGTCGAATTCCTTTACTTAACCCAAGAGCCATTTAGCTCTGGGTTGGACTTGTCCCTGCTTCCACCTCTGCATATCCAAAGACTCATCCTTTGTTTGCCCGGCTAAACCAAGCCATTTCAGGCTGAGTCTCACCCTTTAGTGACATAGATGAGTTAGTAGATTTTTTTTTTTTAATTGTCTTTTTCTCTTCACTACAATTATTTTTAAGTAGGAAGGAACAGGATCAAGATTTATTTTCCCACCAATATGAAGTACTCTATTACCTTTAGAAATCATAGTATGTTTTGGTTTTGAATAATTTTTCGCCCCACTCCACCATCAGTGCTAAGCACTATACTAGTTATATAACTCTTTTAATAGAACAGTCACATGTATCTGGTGGTAATATCCCAAATTTATGGGTAGGGAAGCCGCTTCACAAAGGTTAAGTGAACTGCCTAAGATAAAAAGTTCAGTAAGGTAAATTTCAAATTAAGTGAACTGCCTAAGATAAAAAGTTCAGTAAGGTAAATTTCAAAAGCCTGTCTGAGTGAAGCTAAATCCACCTGCTTTGGAATGTCTTTAAAGATACAAGGAAACAGGTCTGATAGAAAGCTCAGTGTAGTCAAGGAACTATGCTGTGTATCCATTGCCACATTAACTGGCATGTAGTTGTTGTAAGTTCTCAATAAATAATTGTTGAATTAATGAGTGAATCCATCTATGAGGCATTATCAACATGACACTGAAACTGTGGAGGAAGGAGAACTTAACTCTAACGGGGAGTTCCTTAGCAGATGTGGTATTCTAAGGGGTCTTTAACGCTGAGAAGGATTTCAGCAGGTTGACAATGGGAAACCAGTTTTACCCCAAGCCAAGAAAACACTGAAAAAAGCCAAGGAATTGTGTAAGGCATAGTTTCTCTTCTGTGGAAACATTGAGAATCAAGACTGGAAAGCTCATTCATGATGGATCACTTAGGGCTTTGATCTCCATGAACTTCCATTTCTTTCCACATTGGACAGCCTTTTTCAGGGGGTGGGGGCAAAGGGGGAGTATTAAGGAGTAGGAATCATGTGGGCCTTGGGATTTCTTTATATTATTTGTGGGTTTTAGTTTAAAAGATTAAAAGATAAGTGTATGGGTGTTTTTTTTAAAGACTTTTAAAAACTACATTTTTTATCGTAAGTGAGCTTAATATGGTAGAGATACCTATGGACTTCAGACTATGTGTTCTTTTTATCATGGTTACTAATTTACATTATGTGAATAAGTTACTATTTGTATCTTGTTGCATGCTAGAGATATCAGATTTCATTTTTTTTTTTTTTAAGATTTTATTTATTTGGGTGCCTGGGTGGCTCAGTTGGTTAAGCGACTGCCTTCAGCTCAGGTCATGATCCTGGAGTTCCGGGATCGAGTCCCATATCGGGCTCCTTGCTCAGCAGGGGGTCTGCTTCTCCCTCTGACCCTCTTCCCTCTCGTGCTCTCTATCCCTCATTCTCTCTCTCTCAAATAAATAAATAAAATATTTTTAAAAAAAAGATTTTATTTATTTAGAGACACAGCGAGAGAGGGAACACAAGCAGGGGGAGTGGGAGAGGGAGAAGCAGGCCTCCCGCTGAGCAGGGAGCCCGATGCGGGGCTCGATCCCAGGACCCTGGGACCATAACCTGAGCCAAAGGCAGACACTGAACGACTGAGCCACCCAGGCACCCGAGATATCAGATTTCAAAATCAATTTTACATGTACAGCAGTGAATAATCAATTTAGGAAGCAGATTAGTTTTGCATTTTTCAAACCCAATCTTTGCTTTTCATTCTTATAGGAACTCTATTGATTTGAGTATAATGTTATACTATATATAGGTTCTGTTTTCATGAAACTAATTAATGATCCTGGCAGGTTCTCTATTTTTTCTAAATTTTAGGACTTGCCTCAAATCAGAAGTCTTCTGGGTTTCATATTTATAATATGCATTCAAACCTTAAATGCCCTTGATTAATGAAAATACATGTGACAGCAAAGTATAGCTCAGCTTTTAAGCTGTTAGAGAGAACATAAAATGATTATGGCTTGCAGTAAACGTTATTATGGTCCTAAGATGTTTCCTGAGGGATTCAGCAATCTCCCACACTTTCTTTAAGACTGACCCTCTCTCCTTGAGAAGCAGACAGGAAGGAGAGCTGCAGAGGCAAGACCACTGCTGGGTCACCTGTCATGGCTCTGACAAGCCTCTGATAGAAAACCTAATTTACAGTTTAAGAAGCACATCCATTATCCTTCTGATTTTAAAATAGAACATACATCAGCAAAATGATAAAAGAAAGTGCTTAAGAATTATGAAAGTCAAGGACTATTTCATATCATAAAGTCACAACCCTTTTTGAATATTACTTTAAATTATAGCCAGGTCTAATGATATTCATGCGTTCTGCCCTCTGAAAATTAGTATCACAGTATTCCAACTACTGATAGTCTAATAATCATGGATTAACTGTTCACTCCCTTTTCTCCCTTTTAGGCAGATGATATTGCCGGTATTTAGATACTTCTTTTTGAAATAGATGTGCACTAGAACATTGCTTGGAGAACTTCAATAATGAATGTTTTTCTGTTTACCTACATTAAAAATACAGCATTGTTTTATTTCAAATCAAATGTCAATTGGCAATGTTCCTATTACTTTCTTTCTCACTTCTTACTCTTGTTTCTCCAGTTATTCCCAAATAATGAATGATATATGAGAAAATCCCAGTATTTTTTAGAACTACTGTCCTCTTGAAATGCAAATAAACTCTTTTAAAGTGTCCATATAAGAACCTTGGATTTTCTTTTAAAAAAGGGTATTCCATATTACTATAATCATAAATTTCATTGCAGTAATTGTGTTATAACAATTAGTGGTATGGATTAGATAGTTTGAATTTTTCTAGCATTCTCTTCCTATGTTCTTATAATGGAAACAATATGTAAACATTTTTTTATAATAGGCTAACTTATTAGAATACGATTTGAGATTTGACACTTCAAAAGCAGAAATGTTGAAATATTTGCTTTGTACTCTATGCTAGTGAAATTCAGGGTGATCATTAACTTGCCCATATCCAGATTTAGAGGCAAAAGACTGAAACAAGTAGTAATTTATCTGCCTCTTACCAGTTTCTCCTATATTAACTATTTACTGGCTTTAAGATGAATTGTTCTCCCTATCTCTGCTATATTTTGGTGGACTCTGCTTAGCTTATCTCCTTCCTATCTAATTTTATTTGAAATATGCATTAATATTTAAGATACAAATAATAGAAATAAAAATACTGTTAGACTAAAAACTTAAGAATCCACACTTTTACAATATGTTCACATAAAGTACATTCTTTCTATCCAACTATCTACCTACCTACCTACGAACCTACCTAAATATTAGAACTATTTGGCCCTACAAGGTGAGGTACCACTTTAATTTGACTACTGGCTTTTTACCAGTCTGCCTATCTCATAATAAATTTTAGTCACCGCTTCTGAGGCCTCCTTATGGGGGTGAGGGGAAAACCTTGAAGTCCCTTTTTCCCCACACAGACTCAGTAGCCAGTTACTTTTCCACTCTTAACCCTCCCCTTTATCTTTTCACCCAGCCCCAGGACCATACAATTTCGGATCCTTTTTTTAGGACTCCCTCAAGAGTGAGATGACCCCCCTCCATTAGTGCCTGTTCCCTGTGGGAAAATGGAGCAGGGAGCAGGTTACCCTCATGTTTATTCCATTGCAGTAAGTCATTAAATGCTTAACTCTGATCCTTTTGACTTTTTGCTTTAATCTTCTGGTCCAACACCTAAGAGCTCTTCTCTCCCTCCCCAAATCAGTGGAGCTCCTGATATATATATATTGATATATATATCAACACATTATTATTTTTATATCTATATTGATGAGAGAGATTGGTGTATTATTTTTCTTCCTATTCCAACTTTTTGGTCTGATTTTGGTTTCTAAGTAAGAGTCACCTCAGAAAATTAGTTGCGGTGTATTCCAGGTTTTTCCCTTCTGGAAGAGTTTGTGTGACATTAGAATAATCTTTCCTCCCAAAATTTTGCAGAACATTTCAGGAACATTATTGGGATGATTCCTCATATAAACATTTATAACTAATATCTTATATAACTGTTTAATACTTTAAGTGCTGTGGGAGGATTCAATCTTGGTATTTCATCTGAGTCGGCTTTCTAAGTTATATCTTCTACTTATCTGAGTTTTCAAATTTATTGGCATAAAATTATTTATAATTTTTAATTATTTTTAATCCCTGATATATCTGTGATTATGATGATCTTTTCATTTTTGTTGTAGTTTATTGTGTCTTCTGTTTTTATTCAGTAATCTCAAAATATCAGTTGATTTCATTAACTAACTTTTTGTTAATAACAAATATTTGAATTTGTAGAACCAATTTTTTAATTTATTCATTTTATTTATCTTACTCTTGTATTCTATTTCATACATTTCTTCCCTTATCTGTATTTCATACTTATTTCTTACTTTATTGCTTTTATTATGTTCTTTTTAAACTTAAGTTGAGCATTTAACTTACTAATATTTAGTTTTTCCTTTCTCAAAAAATACAAAGTGATAAATTTTTCTCTAAGTACTGATTCTCAGACATTTCTTTCTATAGTAGTTTCTTTACTCTTCAGTTGTCAGAGTTTTTACATTCCCATTGTTATTATTTCAAAGTGTTAATATTGTATTACTGTCATTATCGTCATTGTTGTCATCATCATCTGTGATGATATATTTGCCCATATATCTGAGTTGTTATACATTTTTTATTTGTATATTATCAGGTGATTGCATTAGGCCCATAATATTCAGAATCATTTTTCTGGTGATTAAAACTTTTTTCATTATGCAATAACCCTTTCTTTCCCTAAATATGTTTTTTTCTACCTTAAAGTCTACTTTGTCTAATATAAATAACCCACCTTTTTTTGTTTAATGTTTTCCTGAAATATATATTCCCCTCTTTTACTTCACTATTTTTTTTTAAAGATTTTATTTATTATTTGACAGAGAGAATGAGAGAGAGAGCACATGATAGGGGGGAGGGTCAGAGGGAGAAGCAGACTCCCTGCCGAGCAGGGAGCCCGATGCGGGACTCGATCCCGGGACTCCGGGATCATGACCTAAGCCGAAGGCAGTCGCTCAACCGACTGAGCCACCCAGGTGCCCTACTTCACTATTTTTAATTCCTCACTTTGTTTGTGAGTTTGTTTGGCAGCTCTCATAAAAACAGCATATAACCTGGGTTTTATTTATCATATCCATTCTGACCGTTTGGGGGAGAATTTAACCATTTATGTTTATTGTAATCATTGATATATTTGGATTTATTTCTACCTTATTAAGTTTTGTTTCTCTTATTCTATGACCATTTATTGTTTATTGTCATTTTAATTGATTATTTTGTTATTTATTCTGTGCGTTATTTTACTTTTTGGAGGATTTTAATACACTATTTCTATTCTTTTAGTTATTGCCCTTAAACTTTTACCATTCATATTTGCCTTAATAAAACCTAAATTTAAACTATTTTCACTTCTCTCTTCAAGACTGTAGGTTAGCAGTGGCTCAGTTGGTTAAGCATCTGACTCTTGATTTTGGCTCAGGTCATGATCTTGGGATCATGAGATCAAGTCCCCTGTCCAGGCTCACTCACTGGGCGTGGAGCCCACTTAAGATTCTCTCTCTCCCTATCCCTCTACATCACACCCCCAGAAAGACTGTAGGTTATGTTAGAATACTTAAATTATGATCACCACTCTCAGACTTATGTTCTGTTTTTCTCCAGCCTTTTTGTTCTTTTTTTAACCCCATGAATTAGACATTGTTTTTTATTATTTTAAAGATTTTATTTATTTATTTGTCAGAGAGAGAGAGAGAGAGAGCATAAGCAGGGGCAGCAGCAGAGGCAGAGGGAGAAGCAGGCTTCCTGCCAAGCAAGGAGCCGGATGTGGGGCTCGATCCCAGGACCCTGGGATCATGACCTGAGCCGAAGGCAGATGCTTAACTAACTGAGCCACCCAGGTGTCCCAAGTTTTTATTATTTTAAATAGATAATTAGATATGCATGTATGGTTAGTATTATAGTTGCTCACCATTCCTTTTGCATCTCAGACCATTCTTCTGAAATCGTATTTCTTCTTGAACATGCTTTACCACCTCCTTTAATGAAGGTCTCTTGGTAGACTGTACATTCAGGTAAATGTTTTACTGTCATTTCTGAAAGAGTGTTCTGGGAATGTAATTATAGGATAATATTGATTGTCTCTCAGTTCTTCAAAGATATTACTCAATGGTGCTCTTATTTCTGTTGTTGAGAAGCCTGCTGTTAGTCTAGTTATTGTTTGTTTTTCAATGATCTGCTTTTTTTCTCTGGATAATTTTATAATCTTATCAGAGTGTTTTCAGTTAAGCAGTTTTACTTTGAAATTGAAACAGATTTCTTGTCAGTTATTGTGCTTGGGACACACTGGAAATGTTGTTTCTTAAATCTGGATTTAGAAAATCACAATTGTTTTCAAAAATTATATCTCCTACATTCTTTGGGAATTTAAATATCTGTTATACTTTCTCATTCTCTATCTCTTTTAATTTTTTAAATATTTCAGCCTCATTTCTTCATCTGTATTTGCTATATCAGTGATTCTCTCTTCAGCCTAGAAAGACTAGATTGAGAGAAGGGATATGACCAAAATATTTCTGGATTTTTTTCACTAAATTCTAAAATATCAATATAGAGTGCTTCTTGTCTCTCTAAAATGACTTTGTACCTTTCTTATTTTCTTAATCAGATTGTCTAACTATAACCTAAATGCACACATTTGATTGACATTGCTTACTGTAAGTCAAATTCATTTGGGAATTTTTAACTCAGAAGTGAACTTCAACATTGATTTTTATGGGAAGCCTACCTTGACTACCTTTCATGGTTGTTGTATACCTCCCCTGTCTGTTCATACAGAATTCTGTACTTGATCAACAGGGGTTGATTTTGAGGTGATTTCTTACTGCTCCATGACCTAACTTATCTTGGCTACTACAGTTAAGTGGAGGAAAAACATTACTATTGCAATTTTACAAGTGAGGAAACATTGTTAGGCTAGATTGTCTTACCAAAGCCTAGATATTCTTAAGCATAGTTCTCTGCTCTTTAAACCATACTTTACAGTTTTTGTGCCTCCTCTGTGAGGAAAGTGGTTTTTGCTCCAAAGGAGGTGCCATAATGATGGAGAGTATATTGACAAGGTGCTTGTAGAAAGAAAGAGCCTATGTAAGTGAATATCCAAACGTTGATGGATTGTGAATGATGATCTGCACTTTAGCTCTGAAAGTCTGAGTTTTACTTAGAATTATTTAGCAAAGTAGATCTATATGAATCCAACCATTGTTTTAGTATATTCAGGCTGCTGTAACAAAATACCACAGACTGGGTGGCTTATAAACAACAAGAATTTATTTATCACAATTCTCGAGGCTGCTGTAACAAAATGCCATAGACTGGGTAACTTAAACAACAGAAACTTACTTCTCACAGTTTGGAGGCTGAGAAATCCAAGATCAGGGTGCCAGCATGGTTGGGTTCTGGTGAGAACCCTCTCCCTGGTTTGCAGATGGACACCGTCTTGTGTCCTCACGTGGTGTCAACAAAGATTGTCCATCTCTCTTCTCTCTTCTTATGAAGGCACTAAACCCTTATGATCCTATCCCTATGACCTAATCACCTACCAAAAGCCTCATCTCCAAATACTATCATGTTGGGGATTATAAATTTGTGGAAACCCAAACATTCAGTCCATAGCATAGGCTTTTTAAAAATTTTTTAACTTTTTTTTTTCAAATTCCCTGTAGTCTATGATTAGAAACACAACCAGACTATACTTCCTTAAAAGTTTATAACCTAAAATCTATCTGGTTAGTTAGTTGGCATTAATTGCCCTTATTCAAATCAGGAACCTTGCTTCATTTGTTTCCTTTATTATCAGAGACATCACAATGCAATATTTTTATTGTATATGACATCTCCCCTATCAGGGTAGAACTTCTTGGGGATAAGAGCTTTCTCCTGCCTGTCTTTGTTTGGCTGGATGTCACCTATATACTGGGCATGTAGCAGAGGCTCAGGATTTACCCAACTATAATCAAGAGTTGATGTTTGACTTCTGCTCACCTATTATCAATGAGCAAACCATTTTAGGACCCTGACAAAGAGAATTTTGTAAGTGTTAGAGATATATGCTTATCTAATTTTAATTTTTATTAATTTCATATAAGATATCATATATATGTTATAATATAGAATATATAACATATATTATTAGCATATTATATAATATACAAATCACATTTGCTTTTCAAAAGACTTAATGCCCTTGATAGCTATATAATTGAGAACTAAAATCAATTACATAATTTATCTCAAGCGCCTGTAACAGAGTGTAGAAGAGGCTTAACCATAAAAAGTAACAGGTTTTATAATGCATATACTTCAAATTATGTGCACATCAAATGTTGATATGTAAAATAATGTTTTTCAATGTCTATTATGATATCAGTGATATTTTATCTTCCTTTCATTTTTGGAATCATTTTAAAGGAGACTTATGTATCAGTTTTGTCTTCCTTGCCTATTAAACCTTCTATGATGTAGTTAATTAGTCTAAACTAATACTTCTAATCATATATTTTAACATTGAAAAGGAGCTTAGGAATAATCTGGCCCAACCACAACTGTATTTTTAAATATGAGGAAACAGGTGTGGAGAAGTTATAAGACCTGTATAAAATTACTACAAGTTTGGGCTATAATCAAAGCTGGATCTAGGGTTTCGTGAGGCTTGAAGCTTATATAGTTTAGGAAGCCCTTGTTAAGTAATGGAATAACCAGTTAGATAAGAAATTTAATATTGACTTAAAATGAGAAAAGAATGGGGTGCCTGGGTGGCTCAGTCATTAAGCATCTGCCTTCGTCTCAGGTCATGATCCCAGGGTCCTGGGATCGAGTCCTGCATCAGGCTTCCTCCTCAGCAGGGAGCCTGCTTATCCCTCTCCGACTCCCCCTGCTTGTGTTCCCTCTCTCGCTGTGTTTCTCTGTCAAATAAATAAATAAAATCCTTAAAAAAAAAAGTAACTTTTAAAAAAAGTGAGAAAAGAAATTAAGAAGCTGACAAATACCACAAATATAATAAAATCCAGAAATTAACATTTGGTATTAGGGTATTAAACTGTCTCCTAGACCCCCACAGTACTTTTCTCCCCATATTTGCTAGCTGTGTAATCCTTGGTCTTCTTTTCATGACAGCAATTGTATAATGTCATTTTCTATAGAAAACAAAGAAAGATAATCAGACTCCTCTGTGGCATGGTTTATGAAAACTTGGTTTTTACTTTGAGCTTTAGAAAAATACCTTTAAGCTTCATAACTCCTTGTTGGTATTGCCACATCTCTAACTTGCTCTCCATCTGCATGTCCTTCCTCTGGCCATGGGAGCCCTTGGGGAACCGCTTTTAATGTCTTTCAGCAAGCAAGCTCCTGGACCCTCCACCATCCTCAAGGCCCAAGATAACATCTGGACACAGAGAAGCAGGCTGATTCTGGTGCACAGACCACTAGGGACTAGTGCTGGCTGCCCCACCAACCTGCCTCAGGCCAGGGTCAAAGTGCAGAGGGGACTAGCCTCCAGCCCTTGCAGGTGATTGACACTGTTTCCAGAAGGACCCCATACAAGTGAAGGGGCCCCAAAGCTTAAGCTTCATTAATTCCATTGTGTATCTGCCTTGCCTATGGCACATCCTTTGCAAAAAGTGAAGATGTTTTCCTTTTTACTAAGAATTTAGAACATTCTAATTGACCTGCTAAGTACTAAGGTAAAAATCGATGATGACAAATATTAAGTTTAGGAAGAATTTCAGGTTTAACCTGTGTGTCCTCAGGCCACATCTCCTTGAGATTGTATAGAGTTAGCATTAAATCAACCAGTCAAGTATTTCTCTGGTTCAGTGTTCTGCACATTTGAGCAAACCCTGATCCCTTTTTAAGAATCTCTTCTATGGGTGGATTCTAGGTAAAATTGGCAAAGGAAATCCCTGTGAGTCCTTGGATTTATTAATTAGTGCATGTGATTTGATAAGGAAATATTTTATTTTGTACCTTTATTTGAGAGATTGATCTCAAGTTTAATATTAGGAGATTCTGGAGCATCTTGTAGATGACTGTCTTGTAACTGAATCCTACCACACAGTTCAAGTGCATTTTGTTTGAATTATCACATTCCCTGTACTTGCCTTGAACTAATGGAAGAATAAGGAGGTTTCTTCTCATCCTTCCTTTCTTCCTTCCTTCCACCACACATATATAGTTAGTGTATTTTTTGGACCAAACACATTTGGGATCATAAGTATACAGTTGTGAGCCAAACAGCCACTGTCTCAGGCCTCACAGAGCTCACAGTCTTAATACGTAAACTATGCAATTGCAGGAGAATGGTGTCACAGTTTTCTGTATGCATGAGGGTTTTTCAGGAGCTTTAAGAGAGAAACTGGGTATGAGAATTGAATCTTCACACAGTACGTGTGACAAAGCTGTGCTGAATCTAAAGAAAGAGCAAGTCAGCACCATATTCCTGGTGTAAGCTCTCATTCAGCTTCTGTGGGACAGCTTCTGTCCCATTAAAATGTGTCATGGGATGGATAGGGGGATTTGTACTTTTTCTTGTTTAGGTACATGATCCCGGAACCTATTTTGTTTTATGGTTACATAAGTGTTATAACCCTAAAGAGCATCTACCTAGTGATCATATGTTTTATTTAGTTTTACTTATTTAGCATACACTCATAAAGCACTTAAAACACAAAGCACTTATTACACTTATACTCACAAAGCACTTATACTTATTTAGCATATACTCACAGAGCACTCACAAAGTCACTGTATTAAGTGACTTACAAATATCAACTCTTTTTTTTTTTGCATGTATTTTAGGTACATTGTGGTTAAAAAATAATTCAGTACAAACTTGGAGGTCCAGCAGAATACATTTTTCGCTGTTACGGAGTCACTAAAAGTGGAAATACCCTTCTGAAGATGAGGTACCTGGTGAAAAGATACTCAAGGAAACCTAAGTAGCAAATATTGGAACACAGTGACTCCTCCCAGCAAAAAAAAAAAAAAAAAAAAAGCATCTTCTTGCCTTTGTCTCTGAACTAAAAGGCTATTTGTCAATTCCTTCTTAGGAAGCTCTTTGGTTTCTAATGCAAATCGACACAATGAGCAGGATTCTGTCAGACTCCCCCCAAGCCTGGGCCAGCATAAACACTCAGAGGGAGCCTGGCTTGGGTTGGCCTCTGAGGCTCTGACATTGAATCTTTTTTAAAAAAAAAAGAGAGAGAAGAGTTCTGCTTCTAAAAGGACATGACTTTATCAACAGTGCTGGGTTGGTCTGGTTACAAGGAATTCTATTGAAAGTATATAGTCATTCTTATTACAATACTGTGTGCCTGTCACACTTCAGCAACCAAAAAATATATATATATATATGTGTGTATATATATATATATGTATGTATGTATATATATACACACAGAGAGAGAGAGAGAACATGCACCCTTCCTCTTCTTTGGACTACCTTTTGCCGCTCTGCTCCTTTCCTAGCTTGTTTTCAGCCAATTTCAAACATCATAAGCTTCATCCAGAATTCAAAATTGTAAACCATCTAAAAGAATGCCATAATACAGGCACCTGGGTGGCTCAGTCGTTAAGTGTCTGCCTTTGGCTCAGGTCGTGATCCCAGGGTCCTGGGATCGAGTCCCACATCGGGCTCCCTGCTCAGCGGGAAGCCTGCTTCTCCCTCTCCCACTCCCCCTGCTTGTGTTCCTGTTCTCGCTGTCTCTCTCTGTCATATAAATAAATAAAATCTTTAAAAAAAAAAAAAAAAAAGAATGCCATAATACACAGGTCTCAGAACTTGGAGGCCAAAGAAAAAATAAAGAGTCATGAGCCAAATACACCCTTTTCCCCTTAAAATAAGTATTGAGAGTATTTATTTTTATTTTTTATTTATTTATTTTTAATTTTTGTTTGTTTTATTTATTTATTCATGAGAGTCAGAGAGAGAGAGATAGAGAGAGGCAGCGGCAGAGGGAGAAGCAGGCTCCCTCAGGGAGCCCGATGCGGGACTCGATCCCAGGACCCTGGGATCGTGACCTGAGCCAAAGGCAGACCCTTAACCATCTGAGCCACCCAGGTGTCCCGAGAGTATTTATTTTTAAATGCTAATTCAGTAATCAATAAGGATGTGATTTCAAAACAACGTGTAATCCATTTCCAATCAAGAATGAATCACAGCAACTGAATTTTTCCTCCTACTTGAAACAACTCCAGGCAAAATACATAAAGCAATAGCACTCAAGCCCACTGGACATCAGGAACAAAGGGCAGTGATCCCTGAGAGATGGGAAATGAGGTGAACCCTACAATTGCCTCAACTTACTGTCTGGAGAAAGTTTCCATGCCATGACCCAGGAGGCTTGCTATAAACTGAATTGTGTCTTTCTGAAATTCATGTGTCAAAGCCCTAACACCTAATACTTAGACATAGAGCCTTTGAGAGATTAGGTTTAGATGAGTTCTGAGGGTAGGGCCCTCATGATGGGATTGGTGCCCTTTTAACAAGAGACACCAGAGACCTTGCTCTCTTTCTCTCTCTTTCTGTCTCTGCCATGTGAAGACACAGCAAGAAGGTGGCCGTCTACAAGCCAGGAAGAGCGATCTCATCAGAACCTGACCATGCTGGCACTCTGATATCAGACTTTCAACCTCCAGAACTGTGAGAAATAAATTTCTATTGTTTAAGCCACCCAGTCTATGGCATTTTGTTATGGTGGCTCAAGGTGACTAATACAGGGTAGGAGCCTAGTCAGAGCCCAGCTGTCACTTCAAGTTCAGGAGATGGCCTAGGAATTCAAGGAAGTCAGATCAGCTAGAGTTCACAGGACAGGGTCTGAGAGAGGAATGAGGTGCACAGGGAGAAACCTGACATCTGCTGAGGTCCCCCTCAAGTGGTTTGCTGAGTACGGTCAGTGTATTCTTGAGGAAGCTGGCAGAGGCTTCAAAAGGACCACCTGGAAGACAAAATATGACCAGGGCTTACCAAGGGGGGAGGCAATTCCTGATCCCAACAGACAGAGCAGGAAAACCTAGTAATTCCAGGGGCATTGGTTAGAGTACTGAGAGAGTCCTCTCATACTAAGGGAGGGGGTGGGAGTGAACCCTAGAAAAAATGATTTGGGGCCACCTAGCAGATCTTAAAGGTATCAAAGTGATCCTAAATATCCCAAATAAATTAACCATGTCCAGAGAAATCTCAAGAATATTTATGGAATTTTCAGTATCCAAAATTTTCAGCATCCAAAAAGTTAACATCCAAAATATCTAGCAACGAATAAAATATTACCAGACATGCAAAGGAGAAAAATACAACCCAAAATAAGGAGAAAAATCAATCCATTGAAACTGATCTAGAAATTACATAGAAGATAGAAATAGGACATTAAAATAGTTCTTATAACTATATTCCATATATTTAAAGAGCTAGAGGAAATATCTTACATGTTAGTAGGGACACTGAAGATATAAAAAGATCCAAATCCAACATTAATAGATAGAAGCCCATAATGTCTGAGGTGAAAAATACACTTGATGGGATTAAAGGCAGATTAGATGTTGCAGGGAAAAGGATTTGTGAACGTGTAGATAGCAATAGAAACTAGCCAAAATGAACCATGAGAAAAGAAAAAATTAAGAAAAAAATGAAAAGAGGATTAATGAGCTTTGAGACAGCTAGAGGTGGCCTACTATATGTGTAATTAAAGTAAGTGAAAGGGAGAGGGGTGGCAGACAAAATAATTGTTTAGGAACAATTGTTGAAATTTTCCAAAGTTGGTTAAAATTATAGACGTACAGATCTATGTTCAGTAAAATCCAAGCACAAGAAAAATGAAAACTGCACCGAAGCACATTATAATCTAATTGCTTAACACAAGTAATAGGAGAATCTTAAGAAGTTATAGGGAAAAAAAAGGCACCTTATGGACAGAGGAAAGAAGATAAGTATGACATCAGATTTTTTATGGGAAAAAAAATTCAGGCTATATAAAGGTGGATGAACATCTTTAAAGCACTCAAAAAAGGAAAAAAAAAAAAAAGTCAACCTATAGTTCTTTACCCTGGGAAATATTTTCAAAAATGAAGGTGAAATGCACGCTTTTTCAGACATAAATAAGTTGAAAATTTTTCTCATCAGCATTCACTAAAAGAAATGTTAAAAGAAATCCTTCAGGGGCGCCTGGGTGGCTCAGTTGGTTAAGCGACTGCCTTCAGCTCAGGTCATGATCCTGGAGTCCCGGGATCGAGTCCCACATCGGGCTCCCTGCTTGGCGGGGAGTCTGCTTCTCCCTCTGACCCTCTTCCCTCTTGTGCTCTCTGTCTCTCATTCTCTCTCTCTCAAATAAATAAATAAAATCTTAAAAAAAAAAAAAATCCTTCAAACAGAGGAAAATGAAACCAGAGGAAAACCTGGATCTATACAGAGGAATGGAGAAAACAGAAACAGAAGATATGAGTAAATACACTTTATTCTCTAATTATTTTAGATAATATCTAATATTTTTATTATTTAGATCTTTAAAATTAATCTACTGTTTAAATAAAAAGTAACAATGCAGTGTAGGGTTTGTAACATAAGTAGAAATAAACTCTGTGACCACAATAACATAAAGGCCCAAGGGGGAGTAAAGGAAGTACATGTTGGGAAGTCCTTTATATACTACTCATAAAGTATAGTATACTATCACTTGAAAGTAGACAGGGATGAATTTAAAATATTTACTCTAAACCCTAAAGCAAACACTAAAATAACAATAATTATAGCTAATAAGCTAAAAAGAGAATGGAAAACACAATAATAAAAAATTCTCAAGTAATCCAAAGGAGGGTGGAAAATGGAGAGAAAAGGAACAAAAATGAAACAAAAAGAAAAAAAATAGCAACATGTATATTTAGGCCCAACAATATCAATAATCCTATTAAATATAAATGGCTTAAAAGCCCCAATGAAAAAGCAACAATTAGATTGGATTTAAAAGCAAGACCCAACTATGTCCTGCCTACAAGAAACTCACTTCAAATATAAGAACATAAATAGAGTTCAATTAAAAGGATGGGCAAATATATAACATACAAAGACTAGCGAAAATAAAGGTACAGTGGCTAATATCAAACAAAGTAAGTATCAGAAAAGAGAATAACGCCAGGAGTAAAGAAGGTCATTTCATACTAATAAAGGGATTAGTTCATCTAGAAGACATGGCAATCCTAAACATTAAGCAAAACCTGATAGAATTGTATGGAGAAATACACAAATCCTCAATGATGGAGATTTCAACACATCTTTCTCAATAATAAATAGAAGAGTAGAGAGAAAATTAGTAGCCAAAGATAACTCAAACAATGCTGACAACCAACTTGACCTAATTGACATTTATAAAGCATTCCACCAAACAGCATGTGGAACACTTATCAAGATAGGCTGTATTCTGGGTCAATCTAACTGTTCATCAGCAGATGAATGATAAACAAAGTGTGTAAAAAAACAATAATATAGGGGCACCTGGGTGGCTCAGTCGTTAAGCATCTACCTTCGGCTCAGGTCGTGATCCCAGGGTCCTGGGATTGAGCCCCACATTGGGCTCCCTGCTCAGCAGGAAGCCTGCTTCTCCCTCTCCCTCTCCCCCTGCTTGTGTTCCCTCTCTCACTGTGTCTCTCTCTGTCAAATAAATAAAATCTTTAAAAAACAAAAACAAAAAAACAATAATATAAGGAGTGGAAAAAGTGATAAACTAAAAATAAAACATAAAGAAATAAAAAAGAGCAAAAACAATCCAGTTACCATAACAAGCTTTGACTATTGTGAAAGATTTAGAATATGTGTTGGTTCAAACAGAATTTTTTTCTGAATTGTATTTTCTCTAAGTGGGGAATAAATAATGCCATATTTTGGAGAGTAGAATTTAAGTTATGTGAGTCAGTCAGCTATTATTTAGAGAATTTAAATTTCAAAGTTTTTCTTTGTAAAACATAGTGCTTTCTCTAAAAGTCAATTTTCCAATGCCATATGCTTTACAAGGTTAAATTTTAGTAATAATTTAACTGGCACTGTCTATGCACATTTGTGGTTTATTTATATTATTTGGCTGTGCAACTTTGCTGATTTACCTAGTTAAGGGAAATTTCAGGGAAAAAAAAAGTGTTCCGGAAAAATGGGCCATATCAACTAATGCAGACTTTTCTATCCCAAAGTTTGTGTAAATTCAGAAATAATTTTTGCCAAATGCTTTTATGGAAGAAAACTTCTAGGAAAAAATATTCTAAATATTAATTTAAATGCAAATACTAAGAACTTTTAATATTTTATCTAATTTAATTCTTACAAGTTTGTGAGATAGGCATTATTTTTTTTTTAAAGATTTTATTTATTTATTTGACAGAGACACAGTGAGAGAAGAAACACAGCAGGGGGAGTAGGAGAGGGAGAAGCAGAATCCCCGCTGAGCAGGGGGCCCAATGCGGGGCTATGACCTGAGCTGAAGACAGGCACTTAGCGACTACGCCACCCAGGCGCCCCTGAGATAGGTATTATTATCTCAGTTTTATAGTTGATTAAGCCCAAGCTCATGGTTTAATAACCTACTGGAAGTAGCACAATTACATAGCAGCTGATAGAGATCTTCTAAATGTTTGTTCAATAATTTTTCAGTAACTTCATACTGAAAGTTAACACAAGACAAAAATTACCTAGATTCAGACCCAGAAATTACCACTCTTAACATTTAATACATCCAAGTTCTAGGCAACCATTGACTGGGAATATGAGTGATCTTTTTAGACTACGTAAAAGTTTACTCTCCGGGGTGCCTGGGTGGCTCAGTTGGTTAAGTGACTGCCTTCAGCTCAGGTCATGATCCTGGAGTCCCGGGATCGAGTCCCGCATCGGGCTCCCTGCTCGGCAGGGAGTCTGCTTCTCCCTCTGACCCTCCTCCCTCTCATGCTCTCTGTCTCTCATTCTCTCTGTCTCAAATAAATAAATAAAAAATCTTAAAAAAAAAAAAGTTTACTCTCGGTATTATATAAGCATTCTTTCACAAGTTCTTAATTTTTCCTCTCTCCATGTTTCTCTCCCCTCCATACACACACAAATATACCACTAATAAAATAAAATCATACTATATATGCTGTTTTTCATTCATCACTATGTATTAGCACTTCTTTCTACGTGGATAATTAATTTGTATTATACTTTTTAGTGGTTGTTTAGAATTCAACTTTAAGGGTATAATTTGCATAACCAGTCTCTACTTTAGAGGCATTTCATAGTTTTTCTGTGTTTTAAAATGTGGCATGATAATAATTCAATACAATACAGTAAATACAATAATTGTACTTACCTCTGTGAATTTTCCAATTATCTCATTAATATAAATTCCTGGAATTATAATGCTGAATAGTAGCATAATTTTTGAGACCTATTATCAAACGTCCCTCTACAAAAATTGTACTTCATTTGGAGTCCCTCTAAGAGAATATGATTGTAAATAGTTCTTTTATACCCCAGTCAACAATTGATATTATCAGTAATGCATTTTTGACAACTAGTGAAGAGGAAATGGCATTGCCTTTTTTTATATTAATTGAACTTAAGAGTACTATCTTTTCATATGCCTTGTTGTCATTTTTTAAATAATTTTCCTATAAGATATAGATGATTGTATGTTTTCTTATTTGATAAATACTAAATATCTAGCCTTGAGGCTGGCAAACTAAGGCCTATAGTTCACTATTTTTTTATCATTTTATTTATTTATCTATTTATCATGATAAGTGTACTCTTTAATCGCCATTCCCTATTTCCTGAATGCCCCCAGCCACTTTCCTTCTAGGTAACCATCAGTTTGTTCTCTATAGTTAAGATCCTGTTTCTTGGTTTGTCTCTCTCCCTGTTTTTTTTTTTTTTTTCTTTCTTTCTTTGTTTTGTTTCTTAAATTCTACATATGAGTGAGATCATATAGTATTTGTCTTTCTCTAACTTATTTCACTTAGCATCATACTCTCTAGCTCCATCCACGTTGTTGAAAATGGCAAGATTTCATTTTTATATATGGCTGAATAATATTCCATTGTATATGTGTACCACATCTTCATTATCCATTCATCTATCAGTGGACATTTTTAAAATTTTTATTTATTATTTATTTTTAGAGAGAGCACAAGCAGGAGGGGTAGAGGGAGAGAGACTCTCAAGCAGACTCCATAGTGAGCATGGAGCCCTATGTGCGTCCGATCCCACAATCCTGAGATCACGACCTGAGCCATCGTGACCCAGACATCCCTATTGATGGACATTTGGACAGCTTCCATAGTTTGGCTATTGTAAACAATGCTGCTATACACATAGGGGTGCATGTAACCCTTTGATTTAGTGTTTTTTTTGTATTTTGTGAGTAAATCACCAGTAGCAGGATTACTGGATCATAGGGTAGTTCTATTTTTAATTTTCTGAGGAAGTTCCATACTATTTTCCACAATGGCTACACCAATTTGCAAAAATGTTCCTTTTTCTCCACATCCTCATCAACATTTGTCTCTTGTGTTTTAGATTTTAGCCATTCTGACAGGTGATATCTCATTGTAGTTTTGATTTGCATTTCCCAGATGATGAATGGTGTTGAACATCTTTTCTTGTTGTCTGTTGGCCAACTGTATGTCTTCTTTGGAGGAATGTCTGTTCATATCGTCTGCCCATTTTTTAATTGGATTATTTGGTTTTGGGGTATTGAGTTGTATCATTTCTTTATGTATTTTGGATATTAACCCTTTATCAGATACATCACTTACAAATATCTTCTCCCTCAGTAGGTTGACTTTTAGTTTTGTTGATTATTTCCTTCACTGTGCAGAAAGTTTTTATTTTGAGTAGACGCAATAGTTTTTGTTTGCTTTCATTTCCCTTGCCTCAGGAGATATGTCTCCTGTTGCTATGGCCAGTGTCAGAAAGATTACTGCCTGTGCACTCTTCAAGAATTTTTATGGTTTCAGGTCTTACATTTAGATCTTTAATCTATCATATTTTTGTATGGTGAAGAAAGTGATCCAGTTTCATTCTTTTGCATGTGACTGTCCAGTTTTCTCAAAAAAAATTTTTTAAGAGACTGTCTTTTTTTCATTATATAT
Source organism: Mirounga leonina (assembly GCF_011800145.1). NCBI lineage: Eukaryota > Metazoa > Chordata > Mammalia > Carnivora > Phocidae > Mirounga > Mirounga leonina. The sequence continues at coordinate 6,392,044 of NW_023270812.1, forward strand.
TCATTCCTTCTCTAGCAAAGATTAATTGACCATATAATTGTGGTTTTATTTCTGGGTTTTCTGTTCTATTCTATTGATCTCTTTGTTTTTGTACCAGTACCATACTGTTTTAATTTAACTTGAAATCTGGAATTGTGATACCTCCCCCCCACCCTTTTTTTTTTTTTCTGTTTCAATATTGCTTTGGCTATTCTCAGTCTTTCTGGTTTCATACAAATTTTGTGATTATTCTAGTTCTTTGAAAAATGCTGTTTGTATTTTGATAAGGATTGCATTAAATCTGTAGATTGCTTTGGGTTCATGCAAAGAGACATTTTAACAATATTTGTTCTTCCAATCCATGAGCATGGAATGTCTTTTCATTTCTTTGCATTCTCTTGAGTTTCCTTCATCAGTATTTTATAGTTTTCAAAGTACAAGTCTTTCACCTCTGGTTAAGTTTTTCCTAGATATTTTAGTATTTTTGGTGCAGTTATAAGAGGGATTGTTTTCTTAATTTCACTTTCTGCTACTTTATTATTAGTGTATAGGAATGGAACAGATTTCTGTACATTGATTTTGTATTCTGTAACTTTACTGAATTCATTTATCAGTCCCAGTAGCTTTTTGGTGGAGTCTTTTAGGTTTTCTATATATAGTATCATGTCATCTGCAAATAGTGAGAATTTTACTACTTCTTCTTCTTTTGTTTTTTTGTTTTTACCAATTTGGATGCCTTTTATTTCTTGATGTTCTCTAACTGCTATAGCTAAAACTTCCAGTATTATGTTGAATAAAAGTGGTTAAGAGTGGGTATTCTTGTCTTGTTCCTGACCTTAGGGGAAATGCTCTCAGTTTTTCACCATTGAGTATGATGTTGGCTGTGGCTTTTTCATATAAGGCCTTTATTATGTTGATGTATATTCCCTCTAAGCCTTTGCAGAGCATTTTTATCATGAATGGATGTTGTACTTTGTAAAGTGGTTTTTCTGCATCAGTTGAAATCATCATATGATTTTTATCCTTTCTCTTACTGATGTGACATATCATATTGATTGTTTTGTGAACATTGAGCCAGACTTGCATCCTGGGAATAAGTCCCACCTGGTTGTGGTGTATGATTTTTTAAAAAATATATTGTTGGATTCAGCTTGCTAGTATTTTGTTGATTATTTTTGTATCTATATTCACGAGAGCTGTTGACCTGTAGTTCTCCTTTTTTGTGTGTGTATGTGTGTGTGTGTGTGTGTGCTGTCTTTATCTGGTTTTGGTGTCAGGGTGATACTAGCCTCATAAAATGAATTTGTAAGTTTTCTTTCCTCTTGTATTTTTGGAAATTGTTTGAGAAAAATAAGTATTAACTCTCTTTAAATGTTTGGTAGAATTCTTCTATGAAGCCATGTGGTCCTGGACTTTTTTGTTTTTTGGATTTTTTTATTACTGATTCAGTTTCATTGCTGGTGATTGGTCTGTTCAAATTTTTTATTTCTTCCTGTTTCAGTTTTGTGAGGTCATATGTTGTTAGGAATTTAACCATCTCTCCTAAGTTGTCCAATTTATTGGCATATAGGTTTTCATAATATTTTGTTAGAATTGTTTGTATTTCTGTAGTGTTGGCTGTGACTTCTCTTTCTTCCCTTTTTTTTTAAGATTTTATTTATTTATTTATTTATTTATTTATTTATTTATTTATTTATTTATTT
>NW_023270812.1:6393735-6395689 GCF_011800145.1 Mirounga leonina
TTTATTTATTTATTTATTTATTTATTTATTTATTTATTTATTTATTTGACAAAGAGAGAGAGACAGTGAGAGAGGGAACACAAGCAGAGGGAGTGGGAGAGGGAGAAGCAGGCTTCCCTCAGAGCAGGGAGCCAGATGTGGGACTTGATCCCAGGACCCTAGGATCATGACCTGAGCTGAAGGCAGATGCTTAATGACTGAGCCACCCAGGCACCCTGTGACTTATAATAATTTTTACTTGGATCCTCTCTCCCTTTTAATGAGTCTTGCTGGAGGTTTATCAATTTTGTTGGTCTTTTCAAAGAACCATCTCCTGGTTTCATCAATTTGTTCTATTGTTATTTTGTTTGTCTGTTTTGTTTTTGTTTATCGTTTCTATATCATTTATTTCTGCTCTAATCTTTATTATTTCTTTCCTTTTGCTGGGTTTCCTTCTTTTTCTTGCTCCTTTAGGTTAAGTTTAGGTTTGTTTTGTTTTGTTTTGTTTTGAGAATTTTCTTGCCGCTTTAGGTAAGCCTATATTGATGTAAAACTTACCTCTTAGAACCACTTTTGCTGTATCCCAGAGATTTTGGACTATTGTGTTTTTATTTCCATTTATTTTCATATAATTTCTGATTTCTTTTATTTCTTGTTTGACCCATTCATTGTTTAGTAGCATGTTATTTAACCTCCATGTATTTGTGTTCTTTCCAGATTTTTTTTCTTGTGGTTGATTTCCAGTTTCATAGTGTTCTGATCAGAAAAGATGCATGGTATGACTTTGACTTTTTTTTTTTTTTTAACTTGTTTGGACTTGTTTTGTGGCCTAATGTGTGAACTATTCTGGAAAATTTTCCATCTGCACTTGAAAAGAATGTGTATTCCACTGTTTTAGAATAGAATGTTCTGTATATGTCTGTTAAATCCATTTGGTTCAGTGTGTCATTCAAAGCCACTCTTTCCTTGTTGATTTTCTGTTTGGATGATCTCTCCATCAATGTAAGTGGGGTGTTAAAGTCCCCTACTATTATTGTATTACTATCGATTATTTCTTTTATGTTTGTTATTAACTGTTCTGGTGTTTGGCTGCTCCCATGTTGGGTGCATAAATGTTTACAGTTCTTATATCCTCTTGCTGGATTATCCCCTTTATTATTATATAGTGTCCTTCTTTGTCTCTTGTTACAATCTTTGTTCTAAAGTCTGTTTTGTCTGATATAAGTATTGCTACCCCAACTTTCTTTTGGCATCCATTTACAAGATAAATATTTCTCCAACCCCTCACTTTCAATCTGCAGGTATCTTTCTGTCTGAAATGAGTCTCTTGTAGATAGCATATAGATGGGTCTTTCATTTTTTTTTTCCACCCTGTTTCCCTGTGTCTTTTGATTGGAGCATCTAGTCTATTTACATTCAAAGTAATTATTGATATATATGTATTTACTGCCATTTTGTTACTTATTTTGTGGTTGTTTCTATAGATTTCCTTTGATCCTTTCTTCTCTAGCTCTCTCTCATGGTTTGTTTGCTTTCTTTAGTGATATATTTGGACCCTTTTCTCTTTATTCTTTGCATGTCTTTTACTGGTTTTTGATTTGTGTTTACCATTAAGTTTGTGTGTAAAATCTTATACATATAGCAATCTATATTAAGTTGATGGTTGCCCAGATTTAAACCCATTCTTTACCCCTCTCCATGCCACATTTTAGGTATATGGTATTTTTATTTTACATCTTTTTATTTTGTAAATCCCTTGACTGATTTTTACAGAAATATTTATTTTTACTGCTTTGGGGTTTTTTACTCTTCATACTCTCACTTATGGTCTTCATTTCCACTCAAAGAGTCTCCTTTAATATTTCTTACAGGGCTGATTTAGTGGTCATGAACTCCTTTAGTTTTTGTTTGTCTGAAAAAAACCTTTATCTCTCCTATTCTGAATGATGGGCTTGCTGGATAGAATATTCTTGGC
>NW_023270812.1:6395699-6567401 GCF_011800145.1 Mirounga leonina
ATTTTGCCTGACTTTCTGTGTCTATTTCTGTGTGTTAGGAAAGTCAGCTACTTCTCTTGCTCTTAATGATAATAGTCTTATGAAGAAGAGGTCCTGTAGTGCCCTGTAGTGCATTGTCCCCTGTTCCCCAGGGCTTGGCGCTTTAGAGAATGTCATCTATGTGTGTTGCATGTACTCTGCTATTCAGTATTGGCCTCTTTTTCCTTTAATCCAGTTGCTTATTGTGGGTAGCAAGGTGTGCAGTGATATGCTTGTGAAATGAGACCTGCCCCCACTGCCACTAGAACTGTGGTCCCACAAAACACACAGGTCAGGAGATGTGATGTTGGCAGGGTTTACACTGGTCTTGTGCAGGAGGTGCCCACAGCACTGGGATTCAAGTGCATGTGACTGGGAAGGGCAGAACCCCCAAAGGGGAGGGGGCAGGGCTTGGTATAAGCAAGTAAGGTAACAAATATCAACATGGTGCTGGTTCCCTCAAATGGCTGTTGTTTATGCTAGGGGGTAGGAGAGGGAAATGGCACCTGCCAGCTTTTTTATTCCTTGAGTGGTTGGTCTCCCCGTGATCCCTGTCTCCCCAGGCTGTGCTCTGAGATGAGCAAATCACTCTTCCTCCCATCTGTCCCTAGTGTTTTTCCAACTGCTGGTTCTATAGCTGTATCTGCAGGAGTTTTTTGTCATGCTGTCTCGTTAAGGGCAGGGACTCTGCTTCCTAACACCCTTCAGGCTTTCCCAGGGCAGAGCCTGCCGATTTTTAAAATTCCAGGCTTTAAGTCCTGCCAGTGTTAAGAATTTATGAAATTTGTTTCTGTCACTTTCAAAGACAAATATTATGGAGATTTGTCCTTCCTGTTTATGGGCTCCCTGCTGTGAATGTCTATTTTCTGACCTTCTCTGAGCCACAGACTCCCTCCCTGCCAAGGATGGCCATAGTTTGTTTTGTTCTCATACCATGTCTTCACTCTTCTTACCTTCTTCAACATGGCCTCTTCCCTACCTTTAGATAGAAGGCTGGGATATCTGCTTTGGACTTTGATCAGAAGAAACAAAATTCTGATGGGTTTCATGCAATAAAAGTTGATTGGGGGTTCGATTGTTATAGCACTAATCATTTTTTGCACTAATGCAATTTTTGTTAAATTTCTCCCTCTCACTTTTTAATGTTTTGGAGGTAGTCCTTGTGAGTGGTTCAAGGATCCAGTATAAACAAAGTTCATAAAATTTGTCAATGGCATTGTATCACTTAGGTTAATTTAGACTTCATTAAAAAAGAAATTAAAAAAAAGAAATCAAATGCATTGTTAGTGCAGAGTTCTTTTAAGTCAAATATAGTGCACAATGAACTATATATTGATTATAATTTCCAAATGACGTTTTAAATGACACAAAAGAGTAGCAGTTTTACAAGTAGAAATACTGAAATTTCTGCCATGAGTAATGGTTTATACTAGGAAGAAAAATAAGTATGTGATCTGCTCTTACTTTTGCATGATAGCAGATAAGAAGTGATTGATATTAGGTTATTCATTTATGGGTAGCTCATCTGTGTTTTATTCCTTGCCCTGTCATACTGAGAAGACCTACCAATTTTATTAGGGCTGCTGATGTACTCTGTACTTATAGTTTTATTACCTGGTGGAGAAGTTACAAAATATTGGCAGTGTTTAATAACAAGCACTTTATGTTTCCTTGTGTCAGCAAATTTCTTAGATTAATACCCTATGTTTGATTGATGGAGTTGTACTGAGGTTTTTTTTTTAAGTTTCTAATTTCTGTAAATGCTTGTAAAAAAAAAACAAAAACCTAACAGGAGGCCTAACATGTATATGTATGTAGCTACATATATACGTACACATATATGTGTCACATATATGTATATGTGTGACACACATGTGTCTATATGGCTACATGTGTATATATGTAACTACATGTGTGTATATATGACATATATATGTATATGCCTCTCTTTGCCTAGGTAAACCTTTGTCTGAAGCTGATATTAAATATTTGTCTGTGATTACAAGTACTCAGCATGTTGTTGTCTGTGTTATTAGGTTTGTAAAGTATTTTTAAAAACCCAAACCACAAGATTTAGAAAGAAAATACAAACCTCAGTTTTCTGGAGTTTGGAGGCATAAAGATGCTTATTCTTTAGTTTTTGTGACACTTACTAAAGCTAGTTCAATGTCAGTGTTGGACAAGTACTCTGAATTTTTAAAACTTTGAAATGAGAATCTTAAAAATTTAATTGAAACAAATATTTGATCTTTTGTTGTAAAACTTAAGATATGTTAGTTATCCCTCCCTTTCCCTGCGGTCCTCTGTGCTATTCCTTATGTTCCACATATGAGTGAAACCATATGATAATTGTCTTTCTCTGCTTGACTTACTCTACTTAGGATAATACCCTCTAGTTCCATCCATGTTGTTACAAATGGCAAGATTTCATTTTTTGATGGCTGTGTAATATTCCATTGTATATATGTACCACATCTTCTTTATCCATTCATCTGTTGAAGGGCATCTCTACTCCTTCCACAGTTTGGCTATTATGGACATTGCTGCTATGAACATTGGGGTGCACTTGCCCTTTCTTTTCACTACATCTGTATCTTTGGGGTAAATACCTAGTAATCCAAATCAGAGAGGGAGACAAACCATGAAAGACTCTGGACTCTGGGAACCAAACTGAGGATTACAGAAGGGAGGTGGGCAGGGGGATAGGATAACCCGGTGATGGGTATTAAGGAAGGCACATGTGGTGATGAGCACTGGGTGTTATGCAACTAATGAATCATTGAACACTACATCAAAAACTAATGATGTACTATATGCTGGGTAATTGAACATAATAAAAATTTTTTTAAAGAAAAAAAAGATATGTTAGTTATTTGCAAGGAATTTAGAAGAATGGAAAAGATATTTTCCCCTCTTTTGATCCTTGGATGAGACAGACTTTTATTTTACTTATTTATCTTTTTAATTTCATAACTTTTAAAGCTTAGGACATTTTCAGAATAACTGATCTTTGACCTTTGCTATAATGATTTTTGTAATATTTCTATCAAACAGTTGCTAGTTCCTCTAGCACTAGGTAACAAAGTTTCGAAGAAATACGTAAGTTTTTTAAATGTAGTTTTATAGCATAACTATAGGCATATCAAATATTTGAACATGTCTATTTTTGTAGGGGCCTAGAAACTCACCTTTTGAAGGAAAAAATCAAAGAAAATCACAAAAATCCATAATCATGTTGATTTTCAAGGTATAAGCTTGTTTTTTTTTTATTTATAGAGATAAAAAGGAATGCCTACTGTCTCAAATTATTCTTAGTTAAGTTATAGGGTAAGGTTTCTTACATCAAATTATGTTTAACTATTTGAAAATTAAATAGGTTCATTTCAAATCATGTGAATATCATGCATTAATTTACATAAATGACTTTAATTACTTTTCAATACATCATTAGGTATTAATTTAGGCTGTTCTCATAAGTCTCTTGGACTTCCTCAATAGAAAATAACTTCCCGTGAATTTGCACTAATTATTTCCTCCTATAAACGGGATGAGATAAGTATGCCAAAATGATTGGCCAGAGAAAGTGCATGTACCTTTATTTTTTTAAAGATTTATTTATTTATTTTAGAGAGAGAGCGAGTGAGCTCATCAGCAAGCAGGGGAAGAGGCAGAGAGGGAAGGGCTGAGGGGGAGGGAGAGGGACAAGCAGACTCCCCACTGAGTATGGGTCCGACTTGGGGCTCAGTCTCACAGCCTGGAGATCATGACAGGAGCCAAACCCAAGAGTTGGATGCTCAACCGACTGAGCCACCCAGGCGCCCCAAAAGTGCATGTTCATTTAGACACTCTTAAAAGTATCGAAGGAGAGCTTGATTATAGTTTAGCACAATTTGAATCATGGCCTACAAACCAGTATTTCTGTCTGCACATGGAGTAAAAACTTCACCATAAAATTAGCCTTTAACATTGATGGCCTACCATTCCCCAATATTAATATACTGATATTGGAAACAGATCTCACATAGTAGGCAATTCTTCTGTTTTATCTGATTAGAGAGTCTGTTTTCGTATGATTTTTTAAAGTAGCAAAATACGTATAAGTGATCTTTAAAAGTTTTTGGATGTAACATGATTGGAAGAAGTCTTTGTTCCCCTTGTATAATGTTAGCATGAACTAAATGCTCCTGAATTGGCAATGATGTGTTAGCACCAGGCCTGGGATTAAAAACGTGTATGTCATTAGAGCTCGATAATTCAGATGTGCACACTCATAGATTCTCAGGACCTTGTATAGTTCTCCCTTCTCCAGTCCGGTTTAAAGATCCTAATGGAGTGTTCTATTGTTTTATAACAAGTGAAATAATTTTCTTCATATATATATATATATATATATATATATATATATATAATTTTTTTTTTTTACTTAGTCATTCCATACATAGTTAATTCTTTTAATCTTTCCTCATAAATCAATGTTTCTGGCTCATTAATCATCTATACTGCCCTTTTAAATCTTACCATATATTTCCCTTTCCTCAATACCTTGTAAACCTGATTTTCCCTCCACACGAAATTTATTACACATTCTTAAGTAGGCTGAAGATATAAATTGCTTTCTGAAAGAATGGCACTTTAACATTAAAATGTCTCTAAGAGTAGTCTTATCTAGATCTGTGTTGATCCTGCTACATATCAAAAGACAACTTAAAGCCAGAAGAGATCTGAAAGCGTCTTTTAAATTACTTTGCACTTCTGAACTACTGAGTTACATTTGAATGGATAGCTCTAATAAAATGACAAGATTTATCACTTACAAAACCTTAGTCCAATATTATTGTGTATTGTCCAGGAACTTCTCCTAAAGGAGAAACATATATATTTAAAGATGTAGTTGAATTTTTTTATTAATATAAATGAGCATATTTTTGTTTGTTTGTTTGTTTTAAAGGTTTTATTTATTTATTTGACAGACAGAGACACAGCGAGAGAGGGAACACAAGCAGGGGGAGTGGGAGAGGGAGAAGCAGGCCTCCCGCTGAGCAGGGAGCCCAATGCAGGGCTTGATCCCAGGACCCTGGGGTCATGACCCTAGCCGAAGGCAGACGCTTAATGACTGAGCCACCCAGGCGCCCCAAGCATAATATTTCTAACCAGTTTTTCTTCCACTGGAATATATCATAGGTAGAATTAGCATGTTGCTTTCAATTTATATATGTGATCCTTATAAATTTAACATACTTCAGGATATGTTTTATAGTGAGTGTGAGATTTATAGAGAAACAATCATTCTACACATACTTAAGAGTATATGTGTGTGAACTTGCAAGTATTGAAAGCCAAACTGAAAAGAGTGGTTTCAGTGGATACATTTGCTCTTTTTCTGCCATCTGACTCTAGTTTACTTTGTGCTTATCTTAACTTTCCTATTTCTGTAGATCAGGATCAAGTTTAAGATCTTAGCATCATCTCTGACTTGTCCCTCTTTCCTCCCCCACCTCACATAGAAATTTTTAAATATGTCAGAACAATGTCCTCTAATATGTACTATTGTCTTATTTTAAACATTCATTTATAGATTGCTTGATCCTTCTATAATAAATTCTGGGAGAGCAGGGATCTTACCTGTCTTGTTCACTCCTAAATGCCTGGAACCTAGAACAACAAATGCTCCATAAATTAATGAATGTCAGTTGTGTTTGTTTTCCTTTTCTTTCAGACTAGCCCTGGCCTGGTGCTTTTTACCTCTATTTAAATGATTTAAAATAAATGGCATTCCTTTGATTTAAGCTTCACCATCCAGTACTCTGTTCTAGAAGGAAGATGAGGGAGTGCAGGGTGTAAGATGCAATTTTAGGCAGGGGCAGTCATGGAAAGCTGTAGTAAGGTGAGCCATGAGAAAGCATGGGTTCTGATGCACACCTGGCAGGAAGGCATGTATGTTTTACAGGTTAAGTGCATAGATGTGGTGGTGGGAGCATATGGAAATTCTCGATGTCATTTCTATTTTTCAATGAAGAAGAGCAAGATTATTAGCTATGCATGTGGGTGGGGAAGAGGTGCTAGAGGTTTGAGCAGAGAATAAATGACATGGAACAGTCGTGTATGTGAGTGGGGAGAAGGATTAGGGGAGTGTAATAAAGTACCATCTTTTAGGTGCATGGGTGTTAGCACAGAGTTGGCAGAGTGTACTTAGGCAGCATTAACCCGAGAAAGTGTTCAGGGAGTTGAGGGGAGTCCAAGGGACGAGTTGTTATACTGATCGAACCATGAAGTGCAGAAAGAGGGAATAAAGGAAGAGGAGGCAGATGATTGTTACAGTGAAGGGTTTTAGGGTTGGGGCTTCATAGGGATTGAGCTAGAAAGAGAAGAGATGGTAACCTTCGAGTAGGACACTTGAAGTATGAAATTCCTAGATTCCTAGGAATGCAATGGCAACTTTACCAGACAATGCAAATGCTTTCCAAAGTGACTGTATCACTCTAACCGACAGGAATGAGACTTCCTGTTCCTCCATATCATCTCTAATATTTAATATTTAAGTCTTTAAATCACATGGAATTGGATTTGTGTATGGTGTGAGGTAGAGCTCTAACTTTACTTTTTGCATGAATACAGTTGTCTTGTCACCGTATATTGAATAGTACAGCCTTTCCACATTCATCAGCAGTGTCTCCTCGACTGTATTATCAAATTAATTAATGCGTTAATGCAACAAATATTTATTGAACACCTGTTGTGTACCAGGCACTATTAATCTAATAAGGAACAAAACAAACAATAATCCACTATTAGAGTTTATAATTTAGCTTGGGTAGAAAGGCAATAAACAATAAATGTTATAAATACATTCCATAGTGTGTTAGAAGGGAGTGAACACTAAGGAAGAAAGAAAAACAGAGCTGGATAAGAAGGCTGGGGGCCCCAAGGTGGGGAGACTGTTCATATTAAATAGCATGATCACGGTGGATCTCATTGACAAGATTTGGGCAGGCACTTAAGAGAGGTAAGGGGGTTCATCAAACAAACATATAAAGGGAGAACACTCCAGGCAGAGGGAACAATCAGAGCAGATTTCCGAAGTTAGGAATATAACTGGTGTGTTCAAAGAGGAGCAGGGAAGCCAGTGTGTTGGAGCATGGTTAATTATGGAGAGTAGTAGGAGGGGAAACCAGAGAAGAAATGGTGGAAGCAGGATGTGTAAGGCTTTCTAGGCCATTGTATGGATCCTTTTTTTTTTTTTTAAGGACAGTTAGTGTTTCTTTTTATTTTTCATTTAAACATTTCATCCATTTGGAACTAATTCTGTTCTAAAGTGTGAAAAATTGATCCAGTTTTATTTTTTTCTGGATGTATACCATTGTCCCAATACCAGCTAATGAGTAGTCCATGTTTTCCCCATTGATTTGAGGTCTGCTTAGTGATATATTGAATGCATATAATTATTTAGATCTATTGCTAGTTACTGTTCTATTCTTGTAGCTGCACACACTGATTCTTTTTCAAAGATTTCCTACATAATCTTGTTGGCTTATTTTAACATATAAACTTTGGAATCATCTTGTCTATTTCTGAAAAGAGAAACCAGGTTGTATTTTTATTGGGATTGTGTTAAATGTATAAATTGACTTAGTAAAATTGGCCATTTCATGATGTGTAATTTTTCTATCACAGAAAATTGTTTTCTGATTTTGCAAGTCTTTCTTTTAGTCATATTTAAAGTGTCTTCATATAGATATTATACATTTCCTATAAATTATTTCCATATATTTAATTTTTCACTATTATAACTAAGGTCTCTTAGCTTATATCTTCTTTTTTTTTTTTTTAAAGATTTTATTTATTTATCTGAGACAGAGAGAATGAGAGAGACAGAGAGCACATGAGAGGGGGGAGGGTCAGAGGGAGAAGCAGGCTCCCTGCGGAGCAGGGAGACTGATGCGGGACTCGATCCCGGGACTCCAGGATCATGACCTGAGCGGAAGGCAGTCGCTTAACCAACTGAGCCACCCAGGCGCCCGACTTAGCTTATATCTTCTAATTGGTTGTTTTAAGTATTTCCCCCTATTCTTTTGAATTTCTTTTTTGAGGACTTCGGTTATGCATGCCAGTTCTCCTTGGCCAGACTATTTCTCTCACACATTTCCATTTTTCTAATAAAATCACTGATATTCTGTGTGTATTTTTTTTTAAAGATTTTATTTATTTATTTGAGAGAGAGAGTGCATGAGGGGGGGGAGGGTCAGAGGGAGAAGCAGACTCCCTGCTGAGCAGGGAGCCCGATGCAGGACTCGATCCTGGGACTCCAGGATCATGACCTAAGCCAAAGGCAGTCGCTTAACCAACTGAGCCACCTAGGCACCCATCTGTGTGTATTTTTGCAGTGTTTTTTTCCCCTTTTACCTCTTCCAGTTTCACCTGCATATTTTGAATTTTTTAATTCCTACTTGTTCTTAGAAGTCTCCAGCTTATGTTTCATCTTCTATCACATTGCTATTTCTTCTCTGTCATAATTCTTAATTTCTTACATTTCTACTTTTTGGTCTTCTACAGAAGTGGTTGCTTTCAGTTTTTTAAATTCGTGACAAAATATTTGGTTACAGTATTTATCTCTGCATTGTATTTTTCTTTAATTGGTAAGTTTCATGGCTCTTTGATACATTTTTTTTTCTTATAGTAATTTTGTTTTGATGCTGTGCTAGGTCGCATTTTAATATTCACAATTGAATGAGTTGGCTTTTCCTACACTATAACCTGAAGTAGGTTTCTGAGTTGGGATAGAGGGTAGCATTCTTCTGGGATTTATAATCCAAAATACTTCTCCTTCTCTGCTATCAAAAGAATGATGGTTTCCAGTGCTATTTGTTTATGTATTTATTTTGGGGACCCTTCTCCTCTGCTTCTCTGATCCCAAATGGATTTGAAAGGTCTTCTATGAGCCCTTCTTGCCCCCATTTTTGCAAACAGGAAATAAAGTTTGCCCTCTATGGGATCTTCCTCACCAGAAACATTTTTTTTCTGATGTTTTCTTAAATTCTTTAATTATCTCTCTTGTCTCACACTATAATTTATCTCTTCCCTTCCTCCCACATGACTTATGCCTTATCTTAGCTAACTTTTGTTTTTAATGAAATCCTCAAGGTCCATCCAGGTTGTAACAAAAGGTAAGATTTCCTTCTTTTTTATGTCTGAGTAGTATTTCATTGTGTTTATATACAACAGGTTCTTTATCCATTCACCCATCGATGGACACTTGTTATTTCTTGTCTTTTTGATGATATCCATTCTGATATGTGTGAGATGTTGGCTCACTTTTGATGGATCACTTTTACCCCTAATTTTATAGTAAATGAAATTCATATTATGTCTGTATGATTTTGGAATAAAAAGAAAAAAGTGTTCATGCTAGAAATAATTTTAACTTTTGAGATTTAGTACTTCATAGTTAGGAAGGAACTAAAGTAGACTAGGAAGGGGAGGGTGTTTTCTGGACTCTTCCTTACTTCTTCTAAAGGCAAAGTTATCTTATGTTTTATTCTATAGTAAAAACAAAGATCCAGTAACATGTTTCAAAGGGAAGACATGAGGAAACTGCTCACTGACTCAGGATGTGTGTGTGTGTGTGTGTGTGTATGAATTACTTCTATAAGCATGAGGAAGGTTTGTATAAAATTCTAATATCCAACATATTTCAAATCATGCCTACAAATTCTATTCAAATCATTACTTGCATTCATACATCTGAAGTAAACTATGGCTATGGAAGAATGAAAATTTCTGAATGTAAAGAAAGCTACTGATAAATCTGAGTGGGCGAGCTGTGAATGTATAGTTGGGGTTAGTTAGACAAATGGCCGAGATTGGTTTGTTGTTAATAGAGAAGAGGTGAAGAGTTTATTCTCCATGTGGGACTAGTTGGCTTTATTGTGGCCACAAGCTGGCTTAACTTCAGCTGGCATTCACAGATGAAGATCTTGGCTCAGGAAAAATGTACTTTATTTATTAAAAAATAAAATATGAGGTAAAGAAAAATTAAAAAACATATTACATCTGGATAGTGGATGAAGCATTACTAATTTTACTTGAGATGGACTACTTAGGTACACCTTAGATACTACTTAGGTCCTACTTAGGTATATCTTTGCTCCTTCCTCTTCTCCTTTTACATTCTTAACATTTCTTTACTGGTTGAATGAACTGTGGTAGAAATTGTGGTGGAAAAAATCCAGACTGATCAGACTCTAATCTTTTTGTTTTAATTAACATAATGCATTATTTGTTTCAGGGGTACAGATCTGTGATTCGTCAGTCTTACACAATTCACAGCGCTCACCATGGCACATACCCTCCCCAATGTCCATCACCCAGCCACTGCATCCCTCCCACCCCCCTCCACTCCCACAACCCTCATTTTGTTTCCTGAGATTAAGAGTCTTTTATGGTTTGTCTCCCTCTCTGGTTTTGTCTTGTTTCATTTTTCCCTTGCTTCCCCTATGATCCTCTGCCTTGTTTCTCAAATTCCTTATATCAGTGAGATCATATGATACTTGTCTTTCTCTGATTGACTTATTTCGCTTAGCATAATACCCTCTAGTTCCATCCATGTTGTTTCAAGTGGCAAGATTTCATTTTTTTGATGGCTGCATAATATTCCATTGTGTGTGTGTGTGTGTGTGTGTGTGTATACCACATCTTCTTTATCCATTCATCTATTGATGGACATCTAGGTTCTTTCCATAGTTTGGCTATTGTGGACATTGCTGCTATAAACATTGGGGTGCATGTGCCCCTTCGGATCACTACATTTGTTGTATCTTTGGGGTAAATACCCAGTAGTGCAATTGCTGGGTCATAGGGTAGCTCTACTTTCAACTTTTTGAAGAACCTCCATACTGTTTTCCAGAGTGGTTGCACCAGCTTGCATTCCCACCAACAGTGTAGGAGGGTTCCCCTTTGATCAGACTCTAATCTTGTTATTTATCATGTTATCTTCCAGTTAAGTTGCAATATGTGTGCTTTGTATGTGTGATAACATACATGTTTTTGCACATTCTTTTCCTCCTTTATCTGTCCATTAGAGTTTATAATTTATAATCAGTGTATTTAACATCTCTATAATTACATGAACTTTCAAAGTACTTTATTTTAGAGGGAGCCAGTAGATTGATGGGAAAGCAGAACTCTTTTTTACCTATATAAATATATCTTTTATTGTAGACAGTTCCAAAAAAATTTTTTTTTCTATTAAATAGCTAGTTGTTGTTGTTTTTTCTGGAGAATATCAGATTGGATCATTAGACACAAGGAATTTCACATTTTCTATTAAAACATTCATGATATGTAAGATGTGAATAGTCACAGTTTCTTCACATATACAAAAATAACATTTTTACTCTAATTATTCAGTAAGAAAGAACTCTGTTCCAAGACACAGGAGATGTGCATTTAGATATAAACTATTTACTACGCTTTCAACATTAAAGGTATAGGAGGAATAGAATGTATTTTAAACTCTTACCCATTTATATTCTCCTTTCACATTTAGCTCACTCATTTCTTTGGCCTTCCTGTTGGGTGTGACAGTGTATTAGCCAAGCTGTCTCAGGCATTCAGGCATTTTATCAGTTCTACAAGACAGATGCTAAACAGCATAGTCTAAATTGAAATCTCTGATGACTCTCTGGAGACAAGTTGATAGCAAGAATCACACTCGAGCACTTAAATATGTGGCCTTTTCCCATATTTAACTGCAAGGAGAGAACAGCTTTTGAGTAAACGTTTTTAGCCTTCAACTGTCAAGATTTCTTTTTTATCATTTGATTATTGCATCTCGTTTTGTTAGGAAAGGCTATCAATCTCCCTTTTTTTCCCCTACAATGGAGAATTTAAAGGACCATCGATGCCTATTACTTTAAACAAAACAATTTACAGAAACTGTGTAGTCTGATACTGCTTTCAGAACTATTTTAGGCTATAGAGACAACATTTTGAAATAAAATCTTAGTGCCAAGTGTGTTCCAGTTTAGTTGTAAATTTAAAATGACATAACCATAATATTCTCAGCTATCTTCGGGACTTCCTTATTTCATACAGTTGTTGCAGAAGCATTTTTAAATCATGTTATTGGATCGTAGCCTGAAAGAAGTCTTGAATTTATGAAACTGAGGTTGTTATAAAGGTGATAGAGCTGAGAAAAATAAGCCTTGAAATGTAAACAGGGATGTATTTCCATAGCCCCTGTGGATTCCAACAGGGAGTTTTTGTGCTTTTTGAGATTCCACTTAGCTCTACAGATGGGTGGATTCTCTGATAATATGTTTGTCCTTAATATTTGTTGAATTAATAAATACTCATGTCAGGTTATAAAGGTGTAGGAAGGATCTTAGAGGTCACCCAGTGTAATTTTTTATTGACCCATGAGAAAGCTGAGGCTCCAAATAGTACAATCACTTGCCCACAATGTATGGAACCAACTCATCTGCACCACGCTCATGCTTTCTTCTGTACTGCGTATATCTGCACGAGCTACCCTAGATCCTTTTGAGAACAAGGCAGGGCATAATTTATTGTCGATAAGACGAGTTAAGTCTAGTACTGAAGTCTTCGAGATTTTTTTTGATTGAAATATTTGTCATTTTATTCCATATTTCTATCTTTATTAACACCGTATCCTCACTCTACCTATCTGAAAAACTACATTATAAGTTTCTTGGGTTTTTCTTTGGGCGGGGATGTAATCATCATCTGACAATGCTAATTTAATTATAACTTATTATAATACCCACAATACTAATTTTAGTTTTTATTTATTCTAATCATATTTAAACTAGTTTCTATAAGCACTTTAGACTAAGTTATCTCATTTTAAGTGTCACACAAGCCTTAGATTTTATTTTTATTTATTTTACTTTATTTTATTTTATTTTTTTTAAAGATTTTATTTATTTATTTGAGACAGAGAATGAGAGACAGAGAGCATGAGCGGGAGGAGGGTCAGAGGGAGAAGCAGACTCCCCGCCGAGCAGGGAGCCCGATGCGGGACTCGATCCAGGGACTCCAGGATCATGACCTGAGCCGAAGGCAGTCGCTTAACCAACTGAGCCACCCAGGCGCCCCCCTTAGATTTTAATCAAAATTTTCTCATGTATACAAGTGAATTTCAAAAGAGAAAATGTGGGTTTTAATGTGAGAGGTTTTGCATAAAAAGAAAATATGTATTGGTCTCATCAGTAATGAATTTGCGGTCATAAAATTGGTAACATTTGATAGTTACTTAGATCCAAGAAATGTACAGAAAATACAAGCAATTGGTTCTGATTTAATCGTTAATAGCTACAAAAGTTGTAAATACACAAATCTGTGATACAGCAACCTTAATTCTCAGATAATTATTTCTAATCGAAATTGTACAGAATTCAAGTTCATAGGAAATTAAAATATATTTCTGCCTGGTTCCACTGAAAAGTATAGGTATTTTGCAAAACCAAATAACATTTTCTAATGAAAAGAAATAATGTCTTAAAACTGAAATGTTTTATTGTCTGAGTGTGCAGAATTCTATATATCTTTCTGTGGCATTTCTGTGGCATGTCACCTGCTTATTTCTATAGAAGAGTCTGGGGAATATTCTCATCTCTTTTCCTAAATGATATATGTCTTGAGGATAATATATTTGACTTACCTCTTTGTCACCAATAATACCAAGCCTAGTGACTTGGAAATATTATGTATTCAATAGATTTTTCAATAAATGAATGACATAAGCAGGATCTATTTTAGAGACAATTTCTTAACTCTGTTTCTAAGAAATATTTTAGTGTATATGACTATAGGTCCTTGAATTCAGATTTATGAGTTTCTAACACTGAAAAACCTATACTTCACAAGTTTCTCTGGCCATTTTAGATAATTCTAAAATCTATACCAGTTCCATAAGTGATTAAATAGTTTATGAATTCCAGTATTATATCCCATTAATATTTTTTTTCTTTCTCCATTTCCAATCACAATTAACTTTGCTCAACTTTAACAATTCTACCTTACTAGCAACTCAGATTTTGACAGTTCATGGGGTAGGGTGGCTCCCAAAGACTACATCTGGTTTCATGTTCCTCATTCATCCCTCAGTGCATTGTAGTCTATTTTCCATCCCATCATGCCAGTATAACTTCTTAATTTTCAGAGAACTAACCCTCGTCCTAATTGGCCCACTTATATCATTAAAAAACTTGTTACTCCCATTCATTGATTTCTATCCCATCCCTTCCCCATTTTCTTGCTCCCATTCTGACCATTCTTCCTATTCTCCTGTAGAATCCACTTATTATTAAGTTTTCAGGAAATGTTTCAAGTTCTCAGCCTTTTTCTCACTGTATACTTACTTTCTCTTTGAAAAAATTTGCCAATTTCTGTAGATTTAACCCACTACTTGACTACAGGCAAACTTTATAAACAGCCCGGATCTCCCTGATAATCTCCATACAGATTGTTCTGGTGTCTACTGTTAGTTTGTCCTTCAGGCATTCCAGGCCTAATGTGAAGAAGAACTTAATCCCACTCCAAGGTAGGGATATGGCCTGTCAGAAAAGGCTTCTTAGGATTAGTGAGGTTTGTGCTGAGTCATGAAGGTGATTGGTGGTTATTCAAGAGAAAAAGGAGGAGGAGTGAAAGGGATGAAGGAGTGAGGGAGAATAAGTGGCTGGTAGAACAGGAAGATCATGGAGCCTGAAGAGAGCAGGCCGTATTTGAGAACGGCCAGTATGGGGGCATAACTGATGGCGGAGCCTGTGAGGAGTAACCAGAGGCATCACAGTCAGCCTCCAAATGTCTGCACAGTGGGAGTGCATGTCAGTGGGAAATCATCTGTGGGTTTTAAGGAGATGAAGGACATGATTTAATTAGCCAGTATTCACAATATTCACAGCAGTCACAATATCCTGACAGAGGAATGATACAAAGAAGCTCAAAGTCAGAGACAAAAAGAGCAAGGAAAGAAAAAACAAACTTTTCTACAAAAAAAAAAAAGTAAAAATTTTCAATGCTAAATAAGTAAAAATGGAAAACAAAGAAGACGAGGAGATACTTACCGTAAATGCAACCAATGGTTAATATCTGTCGACAGAAAAAAATTCATACAAATTGATATTAATATGGAAAAGACATGAACATACTTTCACAAATGTATGCATGTAGCATTTATACTAAAATAAGAAAATATTCAGCCTCATTTGTTAAACATAGTAATCCAAAGGGAACAATAGGAGGGTGTCATGGACTGAATGTTTATATTCTGCAAACTTCTTATGTTGAAGCACTAACCCCCCAGTGTGATGGTGTTTGGACGTGGGGCTTTGGGATTAGATTTATGAGATGGCCCCCCTACGAGTGTGGCCTCCGTGATGGGATTAGTGTCCTTATAGAGGAGGAAGAGAGACCAGACCTGTTTTGAGCACTCTTTGGCATGTGAGGACACCTTGAAAGGTAAACAGTCTGCAAGCTAGGAAGAGGGTTCTCTTCAGAACCTGATCACGCTGCCACCCTCATCATGGATATCCAGCTTCCAGAAATGTGAGAAAATAAATATCTGTCATTTAAATCATCCAGTGTGTGGTATTTTGGTACAGCTGCCTAGGCAGACTAAGACAGAAGACCTGTTCTCCTTAGCAAATAATTTCATCAAGAATCATAAAATATAAATTTTGATTTTATTATCCCATATGATGGACTCTGTCTGAAGGGTGTAATATAAAATGGAGAAAATGTGATATCCCTGAGATGTTTATGATAATGTGATTACAAAAGGCAAAAGAAATCAAATAATATAAATTTCAAATTTAATTTCAAATGGTGGAATATTGCTTAGCCACAAAAAAATGAAATTCTCCATAGCAACATCAAAACATATTACACTACATGAAAAAGTACACTAAATGGAATGGACATAAAAATGAAAAATTATGATATTTGTACATATGTTCTAGAAGGAAAAAACACAAAATTAGCAATAAGTGGTAGAATTCGAAGTGATTTAATAAGATTTCCCTCCATCTCATAGTATATTTTTCATGTAAGTTCTCATGTAACAAATTGATTATTTGCATCTTTATTGTCAGAAGCCTATTTCATCTCTGCCTCTGGATCGCCTCATTCAATCAGTCATGTGCCCTAGATAATTCCCCTCTAGGTTTTTGCCCAAACCCAGCCTGCTAGTATAGTGACTAAGGACATGTCCTATAGAGCAGAAGCACTGGGGGTCTCTTTCCTAGTACTTACTAACTCTGTGATTTCTGCCAGTTTATTGAAGCTTCGATTTTCTTGTCCATGAGGATCATTTCATATGGATTTTGTCAAAAACTGAAACCAATAGTGCTTGTAAAACAATGAATAGTTATATTAAGAGATTTTGCTGTTGTTCTTGATGGTGTCCTAATTTAAGGCCTTTGCTACCTTGTGCTTGGACCACTGCAGTAAAGTTCAGACTCATCATCTTGACTCCAGGCCATCCCATTAGATCTCAGCAGAATAAGCTTCCTAAAATAGGTTACCCCCATCACTTGGATGTTTCCCCACCAACTGCTTAACCACAGTGCTTTCAATGAAACCAAATTTCAGGTTAAAGCTGATGAAAATAGGAATGGTGCCTGGGTGGCTCAGTCGGTTAAGCATCTCCCTTTGGCTCAGATTGTGATTCCAGGGTCCTGGGATTGGGCTCCCTGCTCATTGGGGAGCCTGCTTCTCCCTCTCCCTCTGTCACTCCCCCTGCTTGTGCTCTGTCATGTGCTCTCTCTCTCTCAGATAAATAATAAATAAAAATCTTTAAAAAAAAGGCTGATGAAAATAGGAAATTAATGTTTTTGCATCTTACTGTTTCAATGTTAGTAAGCTGGCTAAACAGACTAATTAGAATAACACAATATAGATTTCCCACTTGAAGTAAAGGTCATTTTTTTTTTAGCAGCTTCAGTTTATGCTAAAAAATAAAACTATTGACTAGAAAACTATTGAAACTATTGAAAACTATTGAAAAGTAAACTTTCAACTATATGATGAAGAATTTTAGAGAACCTTAAAATTCTTTCCTACTAATTATTATTAGTTTTTGTGACCATATGACAGAGCCTGTGCTCTACATCCTAAATCCATTCTAGCATTCAGTAAATGTAGGCATATAAAGTACTGTGTCATTCATAGTCACTTCAAAGTGCATTCAATATCTTGGTTCCCAAGTGCATTAGATTTTATTAAAAGCATTCTGCTGCGACACTCATTCTTCCTAATTGGTTTATGGACAGCCCCCCCCATTCAGGCAAATCCTAACTGCATTTTCCCACAAATCTAGTTTGATTTATGGTTCTTTATTTGTTCTATATTATTTATAATGAATTGGGGTAAAATTCTTAAGACATTAAATAAAATTTTCAGTGGTCCTCTTAAGACATTTAATAAAATGTACAGTAGTCCTTTGATAAATATGCAATGTACATAAGGATTATTAACAGTATTTTTGCTTATTTTTAATTTTATTTAGTCAACCTACATCCATCTGTGTGATTTCCAGTAGTAATATCTTTATTACCTTTCCAAAGATTATTATTTACTTGATTTTTCATGTAGAGATTTTTAGAATTACTTGGAATGTTGGAATGGATTATGTGTGGAATATAAAAAAATATTTTAGCCTTCTATTAGGTTAAGTAGGTATATATGTATTGGGAACAGAAAAAATATTATCCAGGGACAGTGACAGAGCATCTGCATACAATTAGATAATATCCATGTGGTACTAACAGGTTTAACCAGTCAGCTTTCAAATTACAACTTTGAGATGCCAAGAGTTAATTTGGAATGGGTCTGTAGGAAAATCCAAAAAAATAGTGTTTTAAAATGAGTAAATGGCAGAAATATAAATACAGAGGATAACAGACACTGAAGAAAGAATTTCCACACTGTTGAATGATTGCATAGCAAACTAAGTGAAGACTTTGCATGGAATTGTAGGCATGGAATCATTTCTGTAAGGAGTCCACGAAAACTTATGGGAAGAAAGAGGAAGTATACATTATCTATCAATAGTTTATAAAAAGCCCCCTAGGCTTCTTAGAAATATGTTCATTCTTTGAAAAGTCTGGACGATTAGAATTTTGAATTCAGAATCAGAAAGAATGGAGTATGTTTCAAATAAGAGACAAAAGGAAAAAGAGAAATTGATTTTAAGATAAATACAAAGAAAAGGGACAAAGATGGATACTATAGCAAAATTTTGGTCAATTAAGCAAATGGGAGGCTTGCTATCAACAGCATAAATGATAACTTGGCATCTAGAAAAATGGAAAGGATGGTTGGCAGATGATAAGCAGACAAAAGATCTACATGACGGTTGTAGCTGAATGTTTTCAATGAGGAGTTGAGCCTTTCATCCTTTACTGGAACAGTAAAGAGGACCTCAGCACCCACAGTGAGGGTAGCTTGGACTCTGACCGTAGCCAGCACTAATAAGTGCTTAGCCCTTTCTGCTGGGGTGCTGTCAGAGAATGCCTCCTAGTGGGGCGGGAATGTCATTCTTCACTGCCCAGCAGTAATGAGGCCGCCCCCTTCTGTGGTGTCAGTGTGGGCAGCAAGTCATGGGGCGCTCCTACTCCTCCCTGTCCAGGAGGTGTCCCTGGAGGCCTAGTGGTGCTGGAGCCCCCACCTTCACCCAGTATCAATGAGAAACTCCCTCTGTGGAGTCAACAGCAGCCAGGTCGGCTTCCAGGATTTCCACCCCGACCTGACAGTAATGAGCTAGTAACCCTTCCCCACATCTCCGCCAGAGATATGTTGGAAAAAACCAACTAAAACAGAAGGTTTAAGGTCCAGAGTCTCACAATCGCCAATGTCCAGGTTTCAATAGAAAATCAATTATCACACCAAGAATCAGGAAGCTCAAAAAGCGAATGAAAAAAGACAATCAGTAGATGTCACCTTTACCCTCTAGACCCTGGCAATCACCAATCTATTCTCTGTTTTTATGAGTCCGATTCTTTTAGATTTCTCATGTAAGTGAGATCACACAATATTTGTCTTTTTGTCTGACTTACTTATTCACTTAGTATGCCCTCAAGCTTCATCCATGTTGTCACAAAAGGCAAGGTTTTCTTCTTGTTTTATGGCTGAATATTTCATTTTAAGTGTGTATGTATGTATATACATATCTGGGTGGCTCAGTCGGTTAAGCATCCAACTTCTGATTTCGCCTCAGGTCATGATCTCAGGTTCCTGAGATGGAGCCGCACATGGGACTCCATGCTCAGTGGGAAATCTGCTTGAGATTCTCTCTCTCCCTCTCCCCCTTTGCCCCTCCCCACAACTTTGCATGTGTGTGCGGGCACGCACATGCACTCTCTCTTTAAAAAAGTAAAAAGTTAAAAAATAAACTCTAATAAATACCTTTGTGTTACCTCACTCTTCAACTCTAGTTCAGCATTTAATCATCTTAATATTTTAATACCCCACTCAGTTCTTAGTATTAGCCTTTCTATGTGCATCAGATAAAATGTATTTGTCATATTTGTTATATTACATGTATTTTTACATATTTCTTTATTAAAATTCAAATTTTTTACATGAATGTTAAAAATTAACATGATATCAAGTAACTTAAAATACTAAGATATTACATAAATTATTTGCTATTTTGTCCATATTCAGAATTAACAAGATAATCTGTTTTTATTAAACTAGTAAATATCTAGTATTTACTTTTTTTTCAGAGAAAAATAATCAGTGGTCTGTAATTTTCTAAATAGTTCACTAATCACTTTCAATTTTGTAAACTAATGTATTAATTCATATGTAAATAATGCAGATTTAAAAGATATTCTTCATATGAATAACTCAATATAAAATGTTTCTTCTTTGCTGTGCCTGGGTTTAGTATCTGCCTTTGGCTCAGGTCATGATCCCAGGGTCCTGGGATTGAGCCCTGTGTCAGGCAGGCTATCTGCTCTGCTTGTGCTCTCTCTCTTTCTCTCTCTCTCTCTGAAATAAATAAATAAAATCTTTAAAAAAATGAAATGTTTCTTCTTTGAGAAAATTTCAATTTGGGGGATGAAAGATTCTCACGTAATCTAATGTTACTTTCTCATAAATTCGTAATATCAAATGTATGCTATTATATATGCACATTTTCTTTTTAAATTCTCTTATTTGTTATAATTTTATATAACATTTTTATAGTTTTGTTGTTAATATTCACAACATGAGAACATATTTTACATTTTATGTATATAGAAAGATTTAAAGGTCATACTGTATTTTTTTTATTTATTTTAGAGAAAGCGAGTAGGGGGAGGGGCAGAGGGAGAGAGAGAACCCCTAGCAGACTCTGCTGAGCCGAGCCTGACATGGGGCTCGATCTCATAACCCTGACATCACAACCTGAGCTGAAATCAAGAGTCAGATGCTTAACTGACTGTACCACCTGGGTGCCCCTAAAGGTTGTATTTTAAATGTATTACTTTGGTATTCCACAAAGTATATCAGACCTGAGATTAGAATTAGCAATTATTAAAAATGTTAAAAGTTTTAACATTCTGAACTTAAAGGCCTCTATTAAAATTTTTACTTAAACAAAAGTTTAGACTTTTTTTCCTTATAATGTGATATTTTTTAAATGACTTTTTGCAGGAATGCTTTCTAAAGTAGCTTGAAGTAAAGTAAACCCTTAATGATTATAAAATAATTTTCTTCTTTAAATATTGTATTAGTGAAGCTGCTGTTGTCCATCATTAGACAGTTTGGTTTTTATCTTCCAGAATATTTTATATAAACTAAAACTTAAGAAAAGTCTTTTTACTGTGCATTTTTTGCTATTTTCCAAAACCTGATTCCTATTTTTTTTTTTTTTCTTTAAAGGTGAGAGGCCCTCCAGCTGCAGGAGCATTTAAAGAAAGACCAACCAAGCCCACAGCATTTCGAAAATTTTATGAACGAGGAGACTTCCCAATTGCCCTTGAGCATGACTCGAAAGGAAACAAAATAGCATGGAAGGTAAGTCAGGGCACAGCTGGGTGACCAGCTGGGCTCCTGGAGTGACATCTCCCAATGCCAAACAAACTTGGCTAAGTAAATAAACTGGAGTGATTTCTCGGTGAACGGAAGATGGTGGGTAAGCTCTTAGAGAAAGCCCCCCTGTGTCAGCTGTCCACCTTGACTAACCATTAAATTATAGCCTGCAAAAAAGAAAATGACAGAGTTGCTTTGCCTCAGAGAATTGTCTGCTGCCCAATTCATCTCTATTTTTATGAGAACCTGGCAGTGGAGCCTGTTTCAGGCAGTCCATCAAATGATGGAACTGGTGGCTGAATACAGAGAGCAATAGCCATTTATCTCCCCCAAATTTCACCTTCCTGCAGGACACTTCCAAATGGAAGCTTTAATTACCTAAATGGATAGGTCAAAATTGTCTGCTCCCTGGAAATGCAGAGTGGAATACAAAAGAAGGTTGCTTCTGGTCGCTGCACTCTCTCTCTCTCTCTCTCTCTCTCTGCGGCATGTGTCCACCGCGGTGGCCGTCATACGGGCCCGGTTAGAGGCTGACCTCCACGCTGAAACCATGACGGCACTGACATTCTTCTGACAAAAGGTTAATTGGCTTCAAAATAAATGTATTGCCTAATGACTCCATTCTAATGTGGCCGTGTTTCTTTCTAAAAGGCTCACTGATGTTATTTGTAAAAACTTGCCAATCTCTTAAGGGGAGAAGGCTTTTACATTTAATTTGAAAAACGAATGCTGATCTCTCACCAGCTTCTGCTATTTAATTATTTTTTGTTATCAAGGACCTTACTTTGGGTGATATTTATCAGCTAAAAGGGCTTCTCTGCCTGAAAACAGAGTGGCACATGTGTGTATCACATCAGGGTGAGGAACATAAGAGGTGTTTGTCAAATACCATCTCACTAAAGCAATTGACCCACTTAAAGTCCCACAGTAGTGTCTGCAGGTGAAGGCAGGAATTGTTTGTACTTTGTATAAATTTACATTAAAAATTAAAATGACCAAAGTAAAGAATTCATCAAAGTAAGTACTTAAATTCATCAAAATTAACCTTTTCCTTCCTGTATGGAGCAACTAAAAGAATTGTTTGCATTATTTCTGGTATGTCTTTAAATGTTTTCATAGAATTATCAAACATTTCTAAATCTTAAGCAGCCATAAGTTATTCAGTTACTGAACGTAGAATTACTACAAACTATTTGGTAATAGAAATCTGAAGGTGTCCCTGTTATTAAATTTTGTCATAATTTTTTTGAGAGGATGAAGGACATCACTATCTTGCTTTTAATCATTTCTATTAAAATGTGAATTTGTTATGTGACAATGTGCATATAATGAGGAAAAACTTATAGCAAGTATAAGTGATTCAGATATTTTAGTCTTGATGGAAGTACATATTCCCAGAATTTTACTGTGATTTTGGGTTTGTTTATATTTGAGTAGGTACATGGATTTTGTGTTTACTTGTCTTGGCTCCACTGGGAGCCACACACACACTTAAAAAAGACCCATTCCTTCGGAGTAAAAGAATATGCTGTAATTCTTTTTTAAAAAGCCAGTAGATTTTGGTGTTTTAAGCAATTATAGCCCCTAAAAATTATATCAATAAAAAAATTTATAGAATTAGTTTGACCTGCTCAAATAATCTTATGAGTAACTTTTAGAAGTGTCAAGAGACTCGGAAAAATTCATCTTAAAAATAATGAAAACGTAGGATGAATAATTTTGCTTTATCTTTGATAATCCAACAGTCAGAAGGGATATAAACATCTTTTCTTTTTTATAGTTTTATTAATTCTTTTAAGTTACTATTGACAATAGTCCTGATTCAGCAAGCTAAAAAGCCCAAATAAAAAGGAAGCAATTTATTGCTGCCAGTGGTAAAATAATAGCATACATTTAAAGAAACATCTTATCCTATAACCTGTAGGCTTCCGCCAACCACATCATTTGTACTACTCTAATATTGAAATTAAGATGTTAAAATCATTAAGGATAGGCCTGTAAACAGTCTCTCAATATATCCATATTTATTCCTTGGTACATGTGCTGTGGGGACAACCTGGTACTTGGTAGGGAGTAGAGGGCTTCTTTAGGACACCATACCTGAGGAAGGGGCCTTGAATGTTGAAGGAAGCAGGACTATTACCCCCTCCCCATGCCCCAGGAAACAAAAACAAAACAACCCCTGACCCTGCACTGTACTTCCTTCCTGTGTATGGACAGAGCATAGGTCTCGATGTCACAGTTCACCCCCTGGTGAAGTCTCCCGAGTAACTCTGTTTCCCAGGAAAATACTGGTCCCCTCTCCATCCTCCTTGTGACACCACTGGGACTCCAAGAGGTTTGTGAGTGCCTGAAATGGCGTGTGTAATTAAGTAGTAAGAAGTGGTATGTCTTTCATCAGAATTTCCTGTGACGCTGAAATCCTTAGGAGCCACTGTCCCGAAGCATGACGAAGGCTGCCGCAGCATCTGACACTCAGCTACTCTGTGGAGTCACTGATCCTTGCTGCCCACGACCCCAAATTCCCTGTCTACCTGCCCTAGATTTAGCGACCCCATCATCACTATATTAGAAGTCACCATATAGTCTTCAAATAACAAAGGCGCTCTGTGATAACAATTTACAAATGACTGGATAAAGTCAGAAAATAGAAGAGTTAGATGTAGGTAAATGTCTTTGTACGTTTAGATTTTTCAGCCCACATCCTGAACTGCCACCCTAGTTTAGGGCCCATGAAAATGGTTATTTGTTCCACATGCCAAAACAACAAGGCAGACCAAATGCCATAATCTGTGCAGTTCGGTCTATTCCTCATGGTATCGCTAAAAATCAGAGCACTAAGACAACTTTCTGCAGTGGTTAAAATGTTCTACATCTGCACTGTCTAATAATTACAACTAGCCATATGTGGCCATTAAGCACTTGAAATGTCCCTAGTGAGACTGAGGAGCTAAATTTTTAATTTTAATTAATTTTAATTTAAATAGCCACATGGTTACCATATTAGACAGCACTGCTCTCCACTAAGGTAGTGGCAGTCAGAAATCAATGCCCGAACCTGCTGGCCAGATAGAGGCCTAGAGCTCTGTGCAGATTACTATGAAAATGAAAAAATAGGACCGATACATGCATTTTTGTCATGGCTGTCTATGCTTATCATATATTCTTTGGTAAACATGAAAAAAGTTTTGCAAAATTTTTGTAGTGAAATTTTTCATAGACTGATCAGTGGCAAGTTAATTATCTATTAAAAATGAATAGATCTGATCTGGAATATGAAATCTACCAGGCAAGCTCTGGCACTTTTTTTTTTATTTTTAAATACGCATTTTCTAAATATAGCTAAATAATTATTAATTATTAATGGCTAAAGACATTAAAAAACAGTAACGACTTAAGCAAAAAGTTTTAAATGTTTCTTTTTTCTGCCTTTTCTTCGACTCTACCAACATTCAGGAAACATGACATTATTCTATGGCTGATATCTTCAATATCCAGAATGTAGGCAATAGAAGTAAAAAACAGCTAAACATTCCGGATAAGTTACAAAGCAGATAATTAGCATGAACAAAGGACATTCTACAGTTGTGTTTGTTTCCACATCTTAAATTTCCACATGGGAGTAGAAGACTTTACTGTGAACTGTCCTCTCAAGTCCGCCTCCCAGCATCCTCCATCCCCTCTCCCACACCCTTCAGGTTTCCTCAGAGTTGTCCCCTCCTCCTCTGCTGCCTCCTCTTGTCTCTTCCTGTCCCCCCTCCTCCCACTCCTCCCCCTCCCTTCCCTGCTCTCCCTCCTCCTCTTCCTCCTCCTACTTCTTCCTCCCCTTTCCCTTCCTCCTCCTTCCCTCTCTTCCTCCTTCCTTTCCTTTTTTGTTTGTTACTTCCTTGAATGTACATTTTTGCCTCTAGTTTTCCCATGGTCAGTTTTGGAGAAGGAACAGGAGACCATTCTAATTCTCTGTTTTGGGGCTGAAGTCATCAGGAGCAGTCACCCAAATGAATGTGAAATGGTAATTGTTATTTACACACTTAATGAGGAGCAGAAATACAAATCATAGGTAACACATGAAATTCACTGTCTTATAAATTCTGATTCTAAACCATCATTTTAAAATAGTAGGACAATACAAGTTATTTTAAAATAGCCACTTTTATATAGACCTTGGCAGAAGGAGTTGGAGAAAAATGTTGGAATCGCATTGGAGTTTTTAAAAATTAACTGTATGGTATTATAAACCATTTATTTATTTTGTAGAGCTATAACTACACTAAGGTGTCTCTAAGTTTTTTGGCATTTTGATTTAGTAGATACTGATAGAAATCACCTTTCTCCACCTGTCCATGGTATGCTCTATGACAGAATATGGCATATACTAAGAGACTTGTTTTCACTGAATTTCTGATGAACATGCCTGAAGATGTCCCAGGTATTAGATAGGTTCGGGTAAGAAATAGATAGCCTATAATTGTCTTTGCCAAATCAGGATATAATAGAAACCCTTTTTACAAATGCAACTCAGAGAACAAACAACCAGATTGTCTTAAAAAGGGAAAAGCTCAAAATGGGCTTTGTAAGCAACATATAATCCCTCATTTTGTCAAGGTTGTCACAGGCATTGTCCAAAGTGGCATTGCTTTGCGGCGCATTTCTTCCTTCTTGTTTTCTCATCCCTTATTGAATATGTATATAAATGATTCTAGTAACCTGTTATACTGAACTAAAATTAACAAAGCCAGAGCTGATACACATAGGCAGGTACAGGTGAGAATGGGCTTTAGGTAGCCTCTACTCACCACCAAGAATGTGATCTTCCTCACAGGTCTTTTGGAGATACCTGGGATGGCATCATGAAAGCATCCTTCCCCTGAGGTTAATGTATTCATTATAGTTACTCATTGGTCAAAACTTGGATCACACAACTTTGTTTTTCTATTAAAAAGTGACTTCGTAAATTGACATTAATTAGGTAACTAAAAACACATTTTTCTAATTTTTAAACAATGAATTATACATTTATATAAAGAACTATAAAATAGAGAAAGCGTATAATAAGAAAAGTGAAAGAAAATGAAAACCAGATAGGGACCTCCAGTGGAGCCAATATTAGGATTAATAAAAATGACATATTCTGAAGTCTTCTAAGGTAGGAATCTCTGTATTTCGGGTTCGTTTGCTCATTTTTCCCAGCGCCTAGAACAGTATCTGGCACAGAGTTGGTGCCCAGTGATATGTACTGAATGAGTGGAAAGCAGTCTAGAGTATATTGATTATCTTCAGGTTTTACTTTTCTAGACACTGTTTCATGATGTGTCTCTTACTCTGTAGGCTTTACTGTCTTCATCTGTAAGTGAAAACCATGTACTAGATGATTGGTATGGCCCCTTTTTAATTATGGGAGCTCTAAGAAATTTTGTTTCATAATTATAAAAATAACTATAATTTGCAATGTCCATGAAATATTTCAGGGAATAAATATTGACTAGAAATTCCAGTAAATTTGAATGCATAGTCCCCAGAGTTATATGCACTAGTTTTGGTGGTTTGGATTTTTTTCATGCAAATGCTCCTTTGGGGACGCCTGGGTGGCTCAGTTGGTTAAACGACTGCCTTCGGCTCAGGTCATGATCCTGGAGTCCCGGGATCGGGTCCCACATCGGGCTCCCTGCTAAGCAGGGAGTCTGCTTCTCCCTCTGACCCTCCCGTCTCTCATGTGCACACTCTCACTCATTCTCTCTCTCAATTAAATAAAATCTAAAAAAAAAAAAAAATGCTCCTTTGATTATATGTAAATGCTTTCCCAGTGAACTGATTTTTAAAATTTCTTAAATTTCAAAATTGCAAATTTTTACCTTTCTAAATGACTAAATATATATGTCCAATTTTAACATCCAAGTGAAGAAAATGCTGCACATAAATGAATTCTCAAATTCATTTTTTAAAATTTCCGACAACAGTGGGACCACACCCTCAATCCTAGGTTACTCTTTACAGTTTCTTCTCAGTATGTTCTTTTTCTCGGTTCTTTTCAGTTCTTAGCAGCATTGGTATTCATGAACTATAAAAAGCTCTGTCAATGTGACTGTTTTCATTGACATAACTGATAATTTCCTACTAGGAAAAACAGTTATTGAATATAATTATTATTAAAATCATGCACTAATTTTCTTACGATTAAGATCAGCCCCAAACCATGGTAGCTCATTATCTGTAAATAGTACTGCATTTTAAAGTAAGTCACTCTGTGATATGATACCTGATCGGTTAGTTCTCATTACATTGTTCTCAAAATTCTATAATTTTGATTAATCATTAGTCCTTTGGTGCCTTCAATTTCTTAATGTTTCAGTTTCTTAAGGACTAAAAGAAAATTGATGTTTTATCTATACCGACCCTCTACCCCCGGTAAAACCAATGTTGATTTTTCACATCTTGTAGGCAAATTTATTTGACAGTTGCATAATTTGTTTCACATGAAGAAGAATGAATGTTCTCTTGGAATTGTCCTGGGCTTCTGTTTCTTTTGATAACTGCCAAAGCTTGGGTTTGGGTAGCAGGCCTTGGTAGAATTTGTAAGGCAAATTTCACAAAAGAAGTGACAATTTACCTGATTTTTGTACAGGAGAGCTGCCACGTTTCCACTGTTAATTCCTCTGTGATTGATTAATAGAGCTTATTCTAGAGGTCTTGAAACAGAAAATAATCCTCTGGCAATTACTGTGCTGCTATGTGTTTTTTGGAGGAGGGGACTGCATACACAGTTAATGCTATTCTTTTATTTGATGTAAATCGCTATGTCTTAAAAGTGTACAGCGCGAAAAAACAGCCATGTATCAGAAATAACTTTAATTTAAATTGGTTAGATGACCTCTGAAAGCTAGATGAAAGATTTTCTGCTGAATGGGCTGGTGCTCCCTGCTGCCTATATAATTTATGTGAGAAATTAGTGCGAATGGTTCACTTTTATGGAGCACTGCTGCCTGTAAAAAGCCTGCAGAAACAATTTTCCCCCAAGCCTCCATCTGTTCTTCAAACTAGGGCATATGCCATCTCATCGAGCTTGAAAGTCAACTGATGTATAACTCCTGGAAAGTGCAGAGATTGAAAAGAAAGGTCGACCGCGGCTCTGTGACAGTGATTTGGTAGGCACCGGCTAAAGACAATTCACATCACCGGGGGCCCAAGGGAAACAAGCCACGTCGTAAGCTTCAGATCTCGTAGGACTGACAACTGGAAGAAAAACACATCACTCCTGCTTTTTATGTTAAACGACCCCCTGTTGAAATGTAGGAGCGGTCTTGGTGGTGTGAGGGTGTCAGAGCTGAGACCCTGGTGTCACTCACTGTCCCATGAAGAACTGGGCCAGCTTCCACCCTCCCGGTGATCCCCGCTGCCTGCCTTTTCGGGAGTATCAGGATGCGAATCTTTAAACTAAAGATGTGTGTTGTTGCTTGTTAGAAAGTTCCATCTGGGGACACAAACCGATGATTTTTCTGTATCTGCCTGGAGGGCAAATCTCCAGTTCTATTCCAATTAGTAATTTAATGACTGGCTCCCACTCTGTCTTACCACTTGTCACATATCCCTTTTCTTTATTGAAGCACTTTTGAGATCAAAAGTTCTTTGACAGATGACAAGTGGAATCAGATTGATGGTACGATAGTAAAAAAAGAAAAAATCAATGTTTGTTTGATGCTTTTATTTAGAGTGGTCGAAGTGTCTCTACATTTGAGGCTTCCAGATA
The DNA here is from genome assembly GCF_011800145.1 of Mirounga leonina. Taxonomy (NCBI): domain Eukaryota; kingdom Metazoa; phylum Chordata; class Mammalia; order Carnivora; family Phocidae; genus Mirounga; species Mirounga leonina. The sequence continues at coordinate 6,424,501 of NW_023270812.1, forward strand.
TTGAGTGAATTTTCAGCCCCCTGCAGTTGTATTAAAGTTTCTCCTTTTCTTGTAGGTCAAATCTAAATAAAGTGTTACTGAATACTGATATCAATTTTAATCCATATTGGAGGCAGCAATTTTAGGAAATCACATTTTATCTTTATCAAAAAGGTTATCCTGACCTTGAAAGTTGTATGCAAAAATCAGTACTGATAGGATAATCAGTTGAATTCATGTAAAAAAAAATCATCCTTATCATTACTTACAGAGTTCTATTCTCAATATGAAATAGTTATCTTATAAAATAAGAAGATATTAGGAAGTAGATGGAATAAATAAATCACCCACCATTCCACCATTCACTGAATGCAACTGTTAACATTCTTAAAAGTATTTCTGTCTTATCTTTCCTTTTTGCCTAATTGAGGTCATAGTGTATACAGTACCTTGTAAAAACTATTTGTCATTATATGGCATATAACGATGGGATGCACTTATTAGATTTTTCTGATTTTTTTGTTAGATTTTTCTGATTTTTTCATAGTTTAAAAGTAATAGATGATTATTTTAGAAAATTTGGAAACCAGATAAAATGTATGCAGAAGATAGCATTTATTCTGAGATAACTTTTAGTAACTGATGTTTCAGTTCAGGCTTCTACATGGATGCTTTTAACTTTGTTGAAGTTGTGTTTCATAGGATGATTTTTAAGGGACTCAGGGGAACGTTCAAGGACCTAATTAGGAGAGGAGATTAATAATGGACGTAACTGCCACAGGAGTATTAATAATTAATAGTTCTCTCCAGCAACAACAAGAAAGACAACCACAGTTTTATATGCATTTTTAAATTCCCAGCGGTCATCTCTTGGGTAGTGACACACATGGCGTCTCCTTTAGCAATTCTTAAACCACAGTGACACACGGAAGTGTGTTTGTCTTTGTGAACATGTGGTTAGTGCATTTTTGGAGAAGAGAAACAGATATTAAGAAAAATTTTTATTAACTATGAAACACATTTCTTGCTATTGGGAAAAGCGTAAAAATGGACAAAGGCACTAGACAAAACCATTATAAAACCAGTCCCTGCTCCCAATCTAAGACACACCCCTAACAACAACAAAAAATCCTGCAGAATTTCCAAAATTGTGTTCCAGTCTGAACAAGGGAAAACACATAAAACTTTGAAGGCATACATTTCCATCCTTTGAGTTCTTATTTAGATTCATCTTTCTCTGTGTTCATGTATATCTTTAAGCAATTTTATAAAAAGCAGGTACATGGGTTGGGTATTTCTGAATCCTTGAATATCTCGAAAATACAATTTTTCAACTTTCATGCATGCAACACAATTTGCTTCATATTAACATTCTTAAATTACAACTGTTCCTCTCCATATCTCTGAAGAATGTAACATCATTACATTCTAACATGTGATTGCTAAGAAATTAAGACCAGTCTGATTTTTTATTCCCTTGGTCTGTTTTTGTTTGCTTGTTTATTTTGTTTGGTAGCCTGGGTAATTGCACTATTTTTGTATAATTAAATGTTGCTTCCATGTGTATATTTTGTTTTCAATGATTCTTTCATATAGTAAGCTTATTCTATCTACTTACTTGAAATTTTTTCTCAAGTGAGGTAAGTTTTTTTTTTTCTGTAATGTCATTGATGATTTTTTGTTACAACTTTTTTCTTTCTTAAAACAAATAAATAGAGTGTAAACATATTTTATCCTGTCATTCCTATCATTATCTCCCTCAATATTTTCATCTCTTAATTCACTTTTTAAAAACTTTTATGAAAGCTTTCTTATATTTTCTATTTTCTTTAGTATCAATTTGTCTATCACTGCTTCAAGTTCAAATTTGACTTCCACTACTATATTTAGTCCTAGAAATCTTTATATTGCTCATTTCTTCACTCATATTGGCTTTAAAATCATAGTACAAGCAAGTTTATCATAAATAATGTTCTGATTTATTCATATTTTATAACCCAGATTAGCAAAAATAAAAAATATGGGCCAACCACAATCCCACAACCGTAAAGTAGCCTCTACTAATTTGTTATTGTGAACTCCTCATACCCTTTTTTCTCTGCATTCACAAATCTGTGTATGTATGCAAATTTTAAAAAAACATTTTACTCATACTTCGTAACTTTTTTCAATTAATTACAAATCATAACCATCTTTCCACATCAGTGAAGGTGCACTTTAAAAATCATTTTGGGAATCTCTAGAGTGCTCTACAATTTAACCAATTCCCTATTGTTGGATATTAATGTTTTTCTTAGATAGTAATGCTTTTCTCCAACCTTTTGCTAATATAAGCAATACTATTATCAGCATCATTGTCCATATTGTATACATTGTGTCTTGCAAACATGTCTGATTATTTCCTAAGGGTAAAATCTCATTTTCTCTTTACCTTGGCCTTTCTGAGGGGACAGAAAGTGTAGGAGGGGTGAAAAAAACACCCAAATGGATTTCTGCTTTTCTTCTATAAAGAGGTTGTGCTTTGTGAATCTTTGAGCACGCCCATTTATAAAAATCACTGATTTCTGCAGTAATGAATTTAAAGGGGCTTTCTCACCATCTAAATGTATAAGATGATATTCCATTTCATTTTTTTGCAAGATTCATATATTACTGTTTATTTATCTTCAGTTGTACCTCAGTCTAGAATTTGTTTGCTGAAACATAGAGCATGTGGTTGTCCTTGACCTCACTCACTCTGCTTAGGGACAGGTGAGCTCTCCTTATCAGCATGACTTAGGGAGACTGCCTAGCTCCTAGCCAACACCGTGTCTGGTATGAACATGCTTCGTCTTGTCCCATTCTGTTGGCCTTACAGGGACTCTCTGTGACTTCTGACAGTAAGATGGATGGGTTAGGTAAACACATACACTCCTGAAAATGCACATGCACCTGGCTGTGTTTTCCTCTGGGCTTAACTGCAGCATGTTACTTGTGGGGCACGCTGTTTTCCAGGGTGCAGTGCAGTGTGCTACTAGGAGTCTCTGTCCCTCCTTCCTGTTTACAGATTTTCTGAGAGTTGGCCGCCAAAGGATGTAGCAGTGGTATTGACAGAGATGAGGATAGAAGTGGATAGCTTTGCCCTTGTCTTTGTCTTAAAAAGCAACTACTTCATAGCAGCAGGATGGTGGCTGACTCCATGCCCGCCCCCAATTCAGTTTGTTGCCATCTTAACCTTTCTGAGGGGACAGAAAGTGTAGGAGGGGTGAAAAAAACACCCAGCGACTGGTTTCAAAACGTGAGTTGACCATGAATTGTGGTTTTTCAGTCCAGTTCCCTTGGCCTCGTTATATGTAGAAACTACTTTTATTTCTGCTATGCATTAATTATTATACCTGGTTTCAGTTGCATGTTGAGTTTTTCTCCTTGTCTGTATCTTCATAGGTAATTTTGTGACATGTTGGGAGACACTATGTCAGATACTCTTGTCCAGATGCTATTTAAAACAGCCAAGTCCAATTTAGTTCTGTCCTTCATGGGACTGTTTTCCATTACAGAAAAGTAATGTGATCTCATCAATGCTTAGGCAACAGTGACTCATCTATTCATAAGAGAATTGAGTAGGTATAATGGGTAAGACTCGGAGGTGAGCTCTGCAGCCCAGCTGATAAGGGTTCTGGTCTTGAGAAGCTTATTGACTAGATCATTGTTCGATGAAGAAACTGAAAAGTGCATAAAGAGCACATACCAAATCTTAAACCAAATTGCTTCCTCTTGCATAGTTCATAAATTCGTAATTCTTTATTCAGTATGTGTTCAATGTTTGCTGCTTTAATGATATGGGTCAAATAATTTCTGTAAACAAATTCTTAAAATTGAGAGGCTCTACAAAATTTTTACTCGTTCATAAACTTGTATATATTTCAATGAATGCAGTTTCCTGACGCTTGTTTTTTTTCTCCTGCTTCAGTGTATTTATTACTATATAAACAAATAGCAAATTTTACCTTGGAATTGACCATGAGGTGATCAATCCACATTCCTATGTGGCTACATATTGTGGCAATCCCAGGTATCACTGAGACGTCCCTGACTCCAAAACTTTACACTGTATTTTGAAACATACACTATTTTTCATGTTTTTACCTAGATGTGAATTTTAAAGATTTATCCTGTTTGAGGTTCAATCTAGAATTGGTGTTTGCTTCCAAATCACTGTAGCAAGTTTTAAATTTGAAGCCTTTGGAGTCCCTCTTAAGTACAAGTCGGACTTTTTTCATGGTTGCTTTCATATCTGTTAGTCTCGTTTTTCTTACTTCCATCTCTTTAATCTACTGGTTTCATTCTAGACTAATTCCTCAAATCTGTCTCCAATTCAATAATTCGCTTTCTTCAGTTGGGTTTAATGTGCTGCTTAACCTGCATGTTGAATTTTATTTTTTAATTCGGTTTCAATGAATATCAATTCTAGAATTTTTTTTCTTTCCTTAGAAGATCTGCCTGTTTTGTTCTTTCATTATGTCTTTTTCTTGCTTTATGGTTTCTCTTACTGTCTTTATCAGGTTATATGTTTTAAATATATTCATTTAAAGTTTCTTTTGCATTAATCTATTATCTGTACTTCCCAGGATGTGAGTTTGAATCTGCCACTTTCTCTTACTCTCAACTGTTTTGTTTTCTTGCATGCTTTATGATATTCCCTTTTGGGCACGCACTTTCCTTCGTACTCCCTCATGCCCTGGGATGTGCGGGCTTCCCTGTGGAGTGCTCTCAAGTGTGTTTCTCCCTAGGCACAGGTTCTGACTTAACTTTTATGTGAACCAGGTTCCAGGTTTCTTCCCCAGGCTCCTACTCACCATGCGAGATTTGAGTTTTCTCTTCATTTCTAGGAACTTGGTATTCACCTTTCTTACTTTTTAGAATGGCTATGTATTTTGTAACTTTTCATCCAGTATTTATAGCTTTTTCAGTCGTATTAGCCAGAGGCCTTATGATAGGGTTGCTTTCTCAGTCAGCTTACTATCTTGCCTTCTTTACAGAGAAAGAACTGTCTTGAGATACAATCTTTCTTTATTGTAAGACCAAATCTAAAATTTTTTCATGTAAAGAAATGGATGAAATAAAATACTCTTTATATTTCTCATGGAAGCCCTTGTATTTAAATAAATGTTAGCAGCTAATGTGTATTGCATGATTTTATGTGTGTGTGTGTATGTATGTGTGTAAAATCACACACAGATATCTATTAAATCTGTTTTGAAGGTATTAAAACTTGGGCTTGGAAAAATTACAGGGAAAAGAGTTGCAAAGATTTTGTGCCAACCCACGATTCTCATGCTTGTATATAATGGGTGTGTGTACATGTGTATGCATCTGTATATAGTCATCTTGTCCTATTTCAGTACTGGAGTTAAGATTTCAGTTTTCACTTTGTAAAATTTAACCAGCAAATTAAGGTGAGTGGAGTGACCTTAAGAAGATCTTTATCTTTTCACTATTCATATCTAGTAATAAGGAATTTCTTGAGAAGCATTAACCCACAAGTTGGAAAAGATTTTTTAAATGCTTTCCATGTAAGCAGTAAATTGTATAAAATTTTACTAAACATAATTAAGCATTTTTTTTAAATCAGCAAAGTATAATGTATTGAAGAGAATTTAGTTTTTTATAAATCATTCTTCACAGACATAATCCCTTTAGATTTATTATTACTTTCTGTTTTTGAAGAATTGCTTGAGTAAGGAAGTATTTGTATATGCACAGAAGAGATTGATCTTTAGCATACATTTTTCTTTTCTCTTTATATTTTTTAAAATGCAGTACAAGAAGTATATTAGACCGGCAATATTAAAACCACAAGTCAAAAATACAAGTTAAGACTTATAATTCTATTTGGGAATCTCTAGCTTACTCTGCCTTTGTGGGTTATAATTTTAACACTTCATTATTGTAACTTATTACATTTAATAAACTAACAGTTGGGACTAGGTTCAAATCTCAAGCAGCAATTTAGCAGATGTTTCATTTCATGAAGAAGAAATGTAAACTCATGGTTGAGACCATACAACTGGGGAGATGGAAGGAAGACTGAAGGTAAATGCATCGGTCAGTTACAACATCCCCAGTAATATTTTTGTCTGGTCAAAAATACTAGAATTTAGGTCACTTGGCAGAAAGAATGAACTTTAAATCCAATGAATACATCCTCCACAGAATGTGCTAGTATTGTGGAAAGTGTTTTTTTGGTAAGACATTTTGCCTATTATTACTTTAAAGTGTCACTACTTGGCTTCTTTTTTTTTTTTTTTTAAGATTTTATTTATTTGAGAGAGAGAGAGAGCAACAGGCTCCCCACTAAGCGGGGAGCCTGAGGCAGGGCTTGATCCCAGAACCCTGGGATCATGACCTGAGCTGAAGGCAGCCGCTTAACCCACTGAGCCATCCAGGAGCCCCACTATTTGGCTTCTTAAACAGTCCCTTCGGTTTTTCTCATTGGTTGCTGTCTTGTACTTTATAAATCAGAAACCTTTGCACGGGTGGTTTCCCAAACATGCCATCTTATTTCTTGCCTCTTAATCTTTGCTCATGGTTTGTTACCCTTCCTCGGAAAACCAGCACACCCCATTGCTAGTCTCAATGCTGAGTAGGGTAGACATCTGTCTTCATGTCTCCCCTTGTGTGGTGGATCCTGGAAGGACTGGGGCAGGATGTTATTTAACTTTCACTTACCATAGTCCTGATGTATCATGAATAAATACTTTAAAGCTGATGTTTCAAGTACTTTATTAAAATATTATATTTTCACATTTTATATATTTCACTTGTTTAACACAATAGCAATTTGAATTGTCATCTATTCCAGAGCCAAGAGTAAGGATGGTTATCTTAAACATATTTTTAGTTTTGTTTTTAAGCTCCATAGATCTTTTGGTAGCTGTTTATTTTTATGATTCCTTGTAGAATATTGTCTGTAGTACTTTGAGGACCTTTGTAGGATCAGCTCACTGAGTACTACTTATTGCTGATAAATAGAATTCGTTTATTTAAACTCTAGTTGTCTGATCATATTGTAACTGTGTCCTGATGTATGTGTTGTTTTTAACTGCATATCATCTAATCGATGTCCATGCAACTTAGTAAGCATCCAGTTATTCAACAGACATCACCTGAATTCCTACCATGTGCCAGGCACTGTTCTAGATTCTGGAAATACAGCAATGAATGAAACAAATTCCCTGTCCTCATGGTGTTTCCTTTATAGAGGAAGAAAACAAGCAATCAAATAAGTAAATATAGAGACTGTTAAATTGTGATATTACAAAGAAAAATAAAACGGTGATATAGTCATGGGAAGATAGGGTACAGTTTTATGGGGTAATCAGAGGAGACTCCTTTATTTTAATAAAGTGACATTTAATATTGTCTAAATTCTTAAAAAAAAAATTGATGCTTTCACATTTTTAAAATGTGCTGATATCAAAAAGAAGAAAGTGTTAAAGAGAAAATACAGTGAAAACAACCAAATAAATTGTGTTCTTTCAGGACCCATTAATTACTGAAAATCAGTGTCAAAGTTATAACCCAACACTAATGAATTAACAAATTATATTTTAATTAAGTTCTTATTCTACTTAAAGACTAATTAAGGGATCATGAATGACTGTGTTTTGTATATTTCAACATAAATATTTTATGAGCATATGCAAATATATATTTCCTTTGTGAAAAGTAGTTTTCATATTTCAAATGTAAGGAGGCCTAGATAACCAAGCAAATCGTATGTCCCCTTTCTCCTTTTGAAAATAAAATCATCACGAGTAAGCAGACTTAGAAAAAGACACAAGAAATGATGAGATGCACATGAGCAGACACAGCTGGGTACAGAAATGTCATATCCGTGTTGTCTTTACATGGGTCACACAAAATAGGAGCTTCCAATTCAGGCAAAGCCTGGCCTACAGGGAAGACTGGTTTATATGCTTTGGAGACACAATCTGATAAATTTATAGCATAATATCCTTTTTTTTGTATAAACATATGATATCTACTATGACAGTCACATTATATAGTGTTATATCTCAGAAATTAATAGAATTAAATGAAAGGAGGTTAAGTTGAGTATTACATATATGCGCTCTCCATTTGTTCTGAGCATTCTTTCATCTATCACATATTGGATAGTTGCAATTTATTAGGTGCAGTGGAAGTCATTGATGATAGAGGTCTTTGTACAGTGTGTACAATTAGTCATAAGTAAAATGATGTAAAAAGTAACTTAAAATAGTGTAAAATTAGCTGTATTTTAGAAACCATAAATCTAAGTGCCTGCCCCACTCTGAGCCACAAAATTAGTAGAGAGAATGTGCTTGAGAAATCAATTGATATCAAAATTATTATAACAAAAATATAAATTGTGTGTAATTAATAAATATACATATTTTATAATTTATTTTGCTTTATAAAATTATTTTACCAGCACTAAAGTGTTCATCTATTTCTTAATATAAATCTGATGAAAGTTGTATAGAAGATGGAGTATCAGTATATTTAAACTATTTTTTACTATTAGAGTAACAGAATATTTAAAGGATATTTAAATAAGTAACTTCAGCATATTTTTTTTTTATTTGAGAGAGAGAGAATGAGATAGAGTATGAGGGGGGGAGGGTCAGAGGGAGAAGCAGCCTCCCCGCCTAGCAGGGAGCCCAATGTGGGACTCGATCCCGGGACTCCAGGATCATGACCTGAGCCGGAGGCAGTCGCTTAACCGACTGAGCCACCCAGGCGCCCAAGAATATTTTTTTAAAGAAAATATAACCAAGTCTCCATTCTGACTAATAGAAAGCCACCATTGTCACCTAAGCCATATTTTGGACCTTAGGTTCTCCTGTACTTTTTTTTTTCATTTTTATTTATTCAAGTAGATGTTTAATACAAAATCAGTATAGTATGGAATGCTAAAAAAAGGGGTGTGTACTCATGTAATTTCTGTGACAACAGGAAACAGTGAGAATGAAATCTGCTTTCAGAATGCTGTCGTGGTTCATAGCTGATTGATTTAACATCAATGAACTGCTTTATCCTCTCCTCCCACCTCCTTGGCCCCATTCCCTACTACGTAGGAACACCAATACCTTTTTCTGGTTTGACTGGACTACTTTTGATGAATTAAGCCAAAAACAAAATTAAAAGAGAAGAGACCAAGTTTGTGTGCCTGGATGATCTGGGATTAAAATTTTGCACATCCATATTTCCGTGGAGATTTCATTGAGCTCCAGGTGGCCAGACAGATGGAGTCACCGGCAGGTTTAAAGCTTTTTATTTCACCATAACTCTCACTGCCTGTGACCCTGGCCTGTTCTTACCCATCCACCCACCCAGCTCCAAAAACACTGGCTTCCTCAGTTTTCCAAGGACTTAAGCCCAGAGCCACCCCTGGCCTTCACCAGGAATGCTTTTTTCCCAGCTCTTGGCCAAGTTCCCTCCTTCAGGTCTGCAGTCTAGCACCTCAAAGCAGCCATCGTTGGCCATTCTCTATAAAATGGCACCCATCCCTGCCCTCATGCCCCAGGAACATGGTGTTTCTGCAGAGCTCAATATCATGCCCATCCCAGGCAAAACAGTGGACCAAGAAAGGCATTCTTGTTTGGGGATGTCAGTACCATCCAGTAGGAGCTCCACATTTCTTTAGACGGGAAGGATTAAAGAATGGTAATCTGGATGAAAGTGTGAGAGCAGGGCAGAGGATAGGGTACTTATCAAGCACATTATTTTTCTGGTGGCTTCGGTGGAGCAGGGCAGCTCAGAGGATAAGGCTGGGGAGAGAGAATCAAACCACTCAAAATATCTCTTCTAGTTTCCGCTTGGCATCTTCTTACTGTCTGTTATTTCTGACATACCCATTATCAGCTCTCCTTTATTTATTCATCAATTTACTTGTTTATTCAAGAAATATTCATTAAGCATCTTTGTTGCTGTCACTGCTACCCACGAACCCTTCTTATTTTTAATCAGCTTTATTTTGTCTTACTCAGCTGGCTACTAAAACTCACCTGTTGTGTATTAATCACATTAGACGGCTGCTTGTTTTTCCAAAGTAAATACTGTTCATTGCTTGAGCCTAAAAGAGCATGACTTTAATGATGGTATTTGGGGCACAATGGCAGGCAGAGGGGTTTAGAGAATAAGAGAAAAGTAGGGCAAAAGAGTATGTAAATTACACTCCTTAAGTTGACACATATACAACTACTTAATTCCATCTAAGATAGGTCCTCATGATCAAGAGTTAATGGAGTTCAATGTATACTTGTGGATTTTCATTGGTTTATTATATTTCATTCAACAACACTCAGCTTATGGAGTATCTGCGATATGCCAAGCACTGATTAGGTGCTGGACATAACAGCATCTAAATCCTTGCCATCTTGGTACTTGAGTCACCGAATATGATGAAATCACATTTCTAAAAAAATAGACATCTTTGTTGTTTGAGATTTTAACTCAGAATACCATATAATGATATTTTGGGACATTAGAAAAACCTGAAAGATTTATTTTCTGCTTCTTTGATTAAACTTCCTTTCTTCCCTATTAAAATGGGGATTTTAGAGGAAAGTAAAGCTATATAAGAAAATATATTTTTTATCAATCATTGTAATGACCACAAAATCTAAATATGTCTTATCAGTATTCTGACTGACATGGGCTGGTTGCTTCTAAATTTCCTTTTATAATAGTTGAATGAAATTAAACAAAATTCTTGCTATATTTGGTTTAAAGTGATTTTAGTGATCAGCATGTGTTAGCAGCATTTACAAATTCTAAACAACTTTCACCACATCTATAATATTCTTTAGTTCCTTCTGGGATTTGCTGCTTAAAGGAAAGTGGGAACAATGAGGCTCACATTATTCTGATAATTAACATCTGTGAAGGACAAGCTTCTGCATAAATTTTTCTCATAATAGGAGGAAATACATAGAAACAGAACAATGCATCATGTACTATGGTTTTAATATTTAAACATTTATCTCTTAGGGACTGAACCTCTAGCTTCTGCACATAAAAACAATCTCATTTTTTTTTTTTTTTTACTTTTTGCTCAAATAAATAGAGAAGATAATTCCAAATAAACTATTTTGTTTAGTTATGGTCTTTTTTTCTACACATGAAAATCAGAGATTTGTAATTCTAATAGCTTTTCAAATAATTTCTCCAAGTATTTCTTTTTAAAATCATTTTTGTATAATCTATAAAGTGAAGATTTAATCAACATTTGAAAGAAACTGTTTCATTTTGATATCTAATTCCTCTTACTAAGCTCTCTCAACATATTACTAGAGCTTTCTCAACATATTAAGGCCGAGGTGCAGAGTTTTACCTTCCCTCCCCCTACGGATGGGTGATAATGTGTTGAATTTCTCATGATTCTCATAGAATGAGCGCTCAGCCTTCCTGTCACTAGTTTAAGACTAATTAATTGTCTTTTGTTGCCTAACCAGAAACATGTTGCCCATCTCTTCAGCAGTCTTGGAAAATGCTCCTACTTCAAGATGTGGAAACATTACTTCCAATTAGCGACATGATTTCTAGTATGGTTAATTTTCCTAGTAACTTGAGAAGATAGCACCAAAACATATTTCCACTTCTGATATCTGGAGCTCTTCTATTCCCCTTGCCTGGAGAACTTGTTGGGGAAATTTTTCTGGAATTGGAGCTCTTTTTCTCTTCCTTTAAAAAAATATATATATTTTTAATTTTAGGAAATAATAGAACATTTTCATTATAACAATTTTATTTTTACTAACGACATTTTGTAAGTATTGTTACAATCTTTTTGCTGTTCTTTTAAGAAATTATGGTAAAATACACATAATAGAAAATTTACCATTTATGTTTAAGTGTACAGTTAAGTAGTGTAGGGGAGACAGGTTTTTCTCTCGCCTCTATTAGGGGTTTTCAGCTGGTCCTGAGGATTACATTGGCATAAGACAGATCAACAGGAGAGTATGTAAGTTTTATGTAACATGGCAGACCTCATAAGGATTGAAATGGTAGAACCAATATGCAAAGTAGTAGGAACAAAGACAGGCAGTTGTGGAAAAGTAAGTAAATTATGTGAGGAGGTTAAGGAAGACACGAATTATTTTAACACGGTGTGTTTGTGTAGAATTCTCTCAGTCTCAACTTCTTGCCTTTTATGATAAGAATGTTACTTTCCTTCTCCTACAGAAAGGCCTTCTTTCACATGGAACTTTCATCTCCTGCTTTTAACAAAAAGAAAGGCCAGAGTGTTTTTCTTGCATTTGCTATTCTCAAGTGCCTTTGACCAAAATAACCCTTTTGCCAAAGTGGCATATTTTGGGGTGGCATCTTCCGCCACCCTTCAAATGTTAAGTACATTCATGTTGTGCATCCAATCTCCAGCATCCTTTCATCTTGCAGAACTAAAATTCGGTACCCACGTGATAACCTCTTATTCCTCCAGCTCTGTAGCCACGGGCAGCCGCCATTCTAACTTCTGTTTCTAGGAAAAGAACAGAATGCACTTTATAAGAGATTTAATAGATATGTTAAGCACGTAGTTAAGGGGTTATTTTGTTAGTTATATAGGTATAAGGGAGGAAAAAATACATTTTCTCTACCCTCTTATGTTTAGTGACTTAGGAATGTGAATTAAACTCACAAAAGACAGATTAACAGGTGAAAAAGTTTATTGTGTACGCACATAGGGACTCAGAGAACAGAAACTATTACAAACGGGCTTACAATTTTTACAAAGAGCGATGAAGTATGGAAAAGAAATTAGGGGCGCCTGAGTGGCTCAGTCGTTAAGCGTCTGCCTTCAGCTCAGGTCATGATCCTAGGGTCCTGGGATCGAGCCCCGCATCGGGCTCCCTGCTCGGCGGGAGGCCTGCTTCTCCCTCTCCCACTCCCCCTGCCTGTGTTCCCTCTCTCGCTGTGTCTCTCTCTGTCAAATAAATAAATAAAATCTTTAAAAAAAAGAAAAGAAAAGAAAAGAAATTAAACCCAAGGTAAAAGGGGATTGGGCTTCTGGGGAGGAGGGAAGCAAGTTGTGGAAAAGAGACTAGGAAAGGTATGGCAAATAAGAGTTGTTTAGTAAGGTTTGTTATGCAGACTCTTTCTTTTACAAAGGAGAAATTTATGCCCTGCTTTTATGCAGAAAGGGAGAACAGAGAGCTCCTCCCGTGTTTGCTGTTTCTTAATTGACTTCAACTCAAAATAATCTTTATGCCAAAGTTGCATATTTTGCGGTAGCATATTCTGAGTCCTTTCATAAGTTATTGGTATTTTGGACTCTAAATGTTAAAAAGAATAGAAGAACCATTAAGTCAGTTGTACTATGTCTACTTGAAATGTTTAGTAGCCAGTGAAAAGAGTAGAAAACTCTGTCTTACAAAAGTCACATGATTTAGTTAGAAAATAAAATGTCAGGATAAAAAGATTTTTTTTTCTTTTTAACCCAGTGTAAAACATAACAAATACATAAAAGTTTATAAAAGCTTTAAAAATGATATAAATTGTTTTAGGCCAGTTGAATTATGTATATGCCATTTTCCAAGTATTTTGTGTAGTATCTCATACCTGTGCACATGTGTATGCGTGTTTGTATTCAGTTTTCACTTCTACTTGCAAAGATCTTGCTTTTCATAGCCTTACTAAAACTTGGAATTATTTGATTTTTTAAAAAAATGATAATGTGAAAAGTATCTAGTTAGGCCTCCAGTGTCTTTCGCCCTGTTATCAGCTCTTGCCAAAAATGCTTTAAAGCACTGAAACCTATCAGATTGGATATTCTATTTCCATGGAAGCCTTTTGCCTGTATCATTTGTGTGTTACTTTGTGACAGCTTGCAACCTAGAAGCTGAGATTTCATGTTAAGGAGTACCATGAAGGTTTAGCCTACCCTAATGCTAATCTAAAATTTAATTCTAATGTAATACTTAGTAATACATTTCAAACCAAAAGGAGTTTACTTGGTTTACATAAAAGATTAAATCCCCTTTATCTTGGTAAATTAAATTAAAATAAGCTTAAAGAATAATGGGAATGTGTATACTTATTTATATTTTTACCATATTTCTTTGTATCATTCAGCAGGCTTTGTTTTGAGGACTTTTGCCCAATGTGTATTTGGTTTCTTTTTTCATTTTTCCCATTTCCTTACATTGTTTGAGGTTTAGAATAATTTATACAAGCTAAACTTAACTATTTTTCATTATTCAAGTATATTTTTCTGGTGATGAATATACTTTAGAAGTGACTTCTTTAATAAAACAATGTTTCATCAGTCATTCCTATATGATTTGCTATGCAAAGTGTACATGAGCATTACAGAAAAGAATGTTTATGTTAAATTTTATTCTGTTCGCCATTTGTTACCCTTTCATAATTGTTTATAAAGCAAATCTCATTTCTAAACTGAAGATACAATATAATTTTCTGCCTACATACAGAAACAATCTTTTTTTCTGTCTATATTCTTTTTATTGTTATCTGCAATTTATTAATAGAGGACAAAGTACTATCCTGAGTCATTAGACTGTAGTAGGGAATCATTCTTTCATATATACCTTACAATGTATGAAGATAAACAAATCACAAAATGGTAAAAGGAACACCAAGTTATAATATTTGCAAATAATTTATTAACCATAAATGTATTTTATAAATATTTATTTAATTGTATATCTTAAATATATGTTTGATCATAACCCTGATGATCAAGAACACCAAGGATTTATGAAACTCTGTTCTAAGCGGAGAAAATCTGGGTGTTTTTTGCTTTGTGGTTTTAGGTATTACACTCTGTAGCATGTGCTTTTCAATCTCTGCTACCACTTATGTTAGATCTTCAAGTACAAATGCTTGCCATTGAGGAAAAGAAAATTAGCATGGGTCTTGCAATCTTCCATTGGACAAATTTTAACAAAAACAATAATTCATTGCCGCTTTTAAATTCTTTTAAGGTCTGCTGTTACAAATTTTAATGAAAAGCATCTTAGGGGCGCCTGGGTGGCTCAGTTGTTAAGCGTCTGCCTTCAGCTCAGGTCGTGATCCCAGGGTCCTGGGATGGAGCCCTGCATTGGACTCCCTGCTCCACGGGGAGTCTGCTTCTCCCTCTCCCACTCCCCGTTGCTTGTGTTCCCTCTCTCGCTCTGTCTCTGTCAAATAAATAAAATCTTAAAAAAAAAAGGGCATCATACTATTTGTTTGAGTTTTTTTAGTAAAGTTCCTCTTTCCAATATGAAAAAAGTGACTAAAAATAACATATTTTTTCTTCCTCTCTTCTCCTCTATTTTGCTCAATTGTGTGTCCTGCATTCTGTTCTGTCTTTTGCTTTTTCAATGTTAATTTCCTCTTCTGAATCTTAAATTCTGACTTATTTTTGCATTGTTTTAAGCTTATAGTCCTTCATTGTCTGTTGTTCATCTTAAAACAGTTATTTCTTTCATTTTGTGCTGTTTCATAGTTATCTATAATGTGAAGCCTGGTTCAGTACCAATGAGTCCACTGGGGCTTCATGCCATTAGTATGATCTCTGTATACAGGTTTCCTCTTCTGTGTATGAACAGTTTCTTCTATTAATCTAACCTGAGAGTCTTTGCTTGTTATTATAGAGTCAGAGGCTCTTATGCTCTCTGATCAAATAACTCCACTTCTTGGGCTTGATAGGAAATGATACAACGAAGGTAAACTGTATGGGAAGACGTTCATTTTTATAAAGAACATTTGAAAGCAGCCTAAATATCCATAATTGGATAATAATTAACTAAATCATAATACATTCACCTGATGAGATACTATAATTTTTTGGACTAGCAATGTGGTAAAAATAGTTATGATATAGTGCTAAATTAAAAAAAAAAATGAAAACTCTGTATATAAAATGGCATATTCCAGAATTAAAACTATGTGAAACACAGGTCAAAACAGTGGGCAAGAATATCCCAGTTTGCAAGGTCTATTGTGTCAAGTTAATAGGAGTATCATCTTTTTTGTAGGGGGAGGGGTTTCCATACTCTTAGGTAAAGTTCATTATTTATATAATTAAAAATATTTTTTACTATAAAGATAAATATATAATAAAATTTTTCAAACATAAATGTTTAGATATTAGATGTATATATTGATCTGTAAAACCTACTATCATGAACATCCGCTTAACTAAACTTAGCTTTTCTTTTGTTATCTCAAGAAAATGCCTTTTGCTGTCACCTTTAATATTTCTAACATCAGATCACTGCAGACTTCATGCCAGTACTCTTTCTCAGAGGCTTGGCTCTTTAGCCTATATGATCTGCTTAGCTTCATTCAAATTATTTTCTTGAATTACATGTTTACAGTTTAATAGAAAGGTGTTAATTTGCCTCCAGCTGCTAAAATTAATTGCCAGTTTGCTTCTTTCAAATTTTGCATTTTAATTTACATGTTATCATACACTACCTAATGTTTTGTATCCTGTTTTTTACTAAATATCACATTATGATTATTTTTCCAGTAACAATAATGATAAGAGTACCTGTGTTAACATCTGTGTCCTCAAGATAGCAGATGTCAAAACAAGGACAGACATGCAGGAGATAGATGAGGAAAGGAGGAAGCCCTGCAAGGGTGGGAGAGTCAGCAGACCATGATGTGGGTCTGACCCCAGTGGAGGAGAGAGAAGGAAGGACGTTGGGTAGAAGCCCTCAGACTGCACTGCAGCTCTAAGGAGCACTCGGGTGGGGCGGTCAACAGTCTTTGTGTCTTAGTGGCCTGTTGGAGGATCCTGTGTCCCCAGGGACAGCCTACCTCAGTTAGCATCCTGCCATGCCCCAGCACGCCTGGGAGCAGCCTATGGGAAGCATGGCCTCTACTGGAATGCGGTGATAGAGTTCAGAGCACCACAGCTGGGACCATGATAATCAAATTCCCTGCAATCAGAGATCTGAGAAGCATCATGCCCTGCACACTTTGCAGAAATAAATCCCAATACTGCATAATATTCCATCTGAAAGCTATACCATATTAAACTTAATTCTTTTGAGCAAGCCAGAAATCTAGGAATCCTCAACAACTTTCTCTCTTTCACTTCCACAGCCAAGCCATCACCAAACCGTATTACTTTTGTACCTGAAATATCTCGTAACTCTGACCTTTTGTCTTTATCTTCAGTGCCAAGACTCTAATAACAACTCCACCCTCTTCTTGTGTCTTAACTTTTAGAACGACCCATGTCCACTCTATCCCTCGGCAATCACCATTGCACCAGGTCACCAGAGTAACTTTGGACAAAAAGAACCACATTTTCCCAACCATACCCTTTTCACATCCACGTATGGCTTTTTATTGCTCTTTGAGTGATGCAAATTGACCTCGCTATTTCCTGTAGTGTTATTAGTTCATGCTACACTCCCCATTGTTCTCTGTGCCCCCTTCCACTGACCCCCATTCCTCCTCCACTAACTACCTTTCAGTTTATACCTGAGACACATGTCCTCACAGCATAGGCTTGTGCTTGCTCTTTCTTTTCCTGGAACATTCTCTCCCTCTCCTTATCAACAATTTATGCATAGCTCAGACCAAAGCTCAAGTATCAGGGGTCACTTCCTTGACACTCCTGAGGAAGTCAAAGCTCCTGACAATGAACTTTAATAGCGCACCACCTTCCTCATCTTTATAGCATTTATTATAGCTTCAATTTCCCATTTACTTTTATAATTACCAACCACTACACTTTGTAATACTCCGCAGTACCCCACTATATTTTTACTATGAAGGCAGGTCAACAATTTTTTTTTTTTTTTTTTTGGCTCACCAGCAATTTATGGCACTTAGTGCTATAGAACAAAGTAAATATTTATTGTTGAATACAGAATTAGGCTTACTGTAAAGTTGTAAGCTAAAACACAGATACGGGAACAGTTGTAGCTCTAAGAATATATGTGGTCTCCAAGGTAGAAAGGGAAAGGAAAAGCCATCCAAGGAGAACACCTATAACCTGTATCATTTGGGGATGTTAAAACATCTTTGGAGGCATAAAGATGCCAACATCAGCACGCATTCTTGTGATTCTTTGGATTATCAAAAGTACTTCAGAATAACTTGAGCAAAAGAGATAATTTGGGAAGAGGCTGAAAATGAGGATAGATGTAAAGAGACACCTGACCATAAAGTATTTTATGTGCAAGTTGAGTAATTTGGACTCTGCGTGGCAAGCTATTGAGAAGTGTGAAAAAGTCTGAAAGAGACACCTGAGCAGATTTGCTTTCTAGAAAGATTTGTCAGGAGTGGGGAGGAGAAATTGGAAGGAGGCAGCTGGAGCCAAGAAGTCCCATCAGGCTGCTTTTCAGTAATTCAGTGGACAGGACAAGAGTTTGAACTAGAACATTAGCAACAGTGGCGTGAGGCAGGGAAGCTGCTCATGCTGCTATGAGGTCAGAGAAGAGGAAGTCTGGGAACTGGCCTTTAAATTTGGCAAGCAGTCAAATCGCAACCTTCTCTGTGAGCCACAAATGAACTTCTGCCTTCCCCAAAATAGCACTAGCAGGGAAATACAATTACTTCTTTACCTTTTACGAAAACCCGTCCTCTAGCTGTGAGAGGGACATAGAGTCAGGCGGCGGAAAGAGAACATACGTGCGTCCAGATGGTCAGTAGAACTAAAGCCTGAGATCAGTGATCTCATGGTGAGCACAGGGGAGCACAGACTTACGTTCAGAACATCACAAAATGCCTGGTGCACTCCCTTGGGATGAATAAATCACACCTAGAAATCTACCAAGATACACTTCTATTCATTCCTTTGCCTTATGGCGGGATATCAAGAGAAGCTTTGGAAAAGCACTTAAAATACTCTCTTTACAGCTTTCAAATCAAGGTAGCTACCTTTATTTTTTCAAAGGCTTCCCTTAGGCCAATTTTTGTGACAAAGAGGGGAAATTTTGAAAGCACTGTATTTCCATTCTTTGTGAATTTATTTAAGATTTGCAGATGGTATCTATGTTGTGTTAGTGTAATTTAAGGCTTATTTTATGTCAAATCCATTGAATGATAATTATTTACTGAATGAGCTGAATAGATGTACTATGTGCCAGGAATTATACCAGTGCTAGAAATTCAGGTCCTTAACACAAAGTGATGTTTGCCCTCTGAAGTTATAAGTCACTTGGGGAAAAAAAATCCCACATGTGCAAAGAAAGAAAAAAAAAAAAAAGGAAAGTAAAAGAAAAAATAATGCATATTTGTAACAGAGATATAAAAATCTAAGTGCGGTGGGAGCACAGAG
Source organism: Mirounga leonina (assembly GCF_011800145.1). Taxonomy (NCBI): domain Eukaryota; kingdom Metazoa; phylum Chordata; class Mammalia; order Carnivora; family Phocidae; genus Mirounga; species Mirounga leonina. The sequence continues at coordinate 6,443,750 of NW_023270812.1, forward strand.
GAAAAAGCAACCTCAGGGAAATCAAGTTATTGTCAAGCGGGAACTGAATTTTGCCAAAAGAAAAACAAGAGAAGGCTTTAGGGGAAGGAATCCAGGCAAAAGAAAGTGTTTACAGAGATAGCAAAATAGCCAAGAAATTGACATTATTAGAGAATAAGTAAGCACCTTAATGCATTGACCTTGGGGAAAGAACGAAAAGGTTAAGAAAGTTGTTAAGTTGTGAAAGTTGTTAAAGTATTTTAACATGTATGCACGTGTGCACACACAGGAATGTGGATATCACACAGACGTGTTATGTTGTACACAGACAATAAGGCCTGGGGACAGGAGCGAAAACGACAGGAAAGGTTAGATCATCTCAAAGTTCACTTGGAAGTTCTATAACTATAGTCAGTCCCCAGTTCCACCCATGTGTGTTAAGAACATGTTTCCATCTTCCCTTGTCCTGCTGCCAGCAAATCCTGCAGAGCCTGATGGACAGGGTCATTCCCACTGGCAGGGTGCCTGACCACCAAATGGTCCATGCCCCACCCAACAGTGTGAGAGACCCAAGTGATTATCAGTTCATTTAGGTGGTTGTTCAGGCTCTTTCTGCCCTCCTGAGATCAGGAAGATTGATAACATACTACTGCCTGTCTTTATCAATCTGTGGCTTACTCTCTTGAACTGCTCTGCATATTCACTTTTGTCATCTTTCTAAAACTGTGGAGATTATTGAAAATGACAACTTGGTATTTGCAATGATTAAGAGGATACTAGAAGTTTAGACTTAAAACTTCTAAGTTTTAGATCATTAAAATACCTAAATAATTAAGGTAGATTTAAAATATATCAAAAGGAAAAGGCATGCTTTCTGTTTACTACATAATAGTAAAAAAGTAACTGATCGTATTCTCAGTAAAAAAGAAACAGGGATGCCTGGCTGGTTCAGTCGGTAGAGCATGTGACTCTTGATCTTGGAGTTGTGAGTTCAAGCCCCACATTTGGTGAAGAGTTCACTTAAAAGAAACAAAAGAAAGAAAGAAACAATAAAGCTTTAGCACCAGGTATGAAATTTTGGGCAAGTTACTTACCCTTCCTCTTTGCCTCAGTTTCCTTATCTGTATCCACATGCACGCCTCATAGAGTTGTCCTTAGCTATAAGGATTAAATAAGAAATACATCTTGAACTTAGAACAGTGTTTGATCTATGGTCTACTGTAGGTATGAAAACAGTTGTTTTTATTGCCATTAGTATTATATATGTTTAAATTAACTAACCTATTCTATGATCAAAATAGAAGGAAATATTAATAAACATCTACTAATTTTATCTCCTGTGTATTTTTCCTTAAACTATAGTTATTTATTTTGTATTTGCATTATGTGTTTGGTTCTCACTAATTTGGGAATTCCTGGGGTTAGGAGATCATTTCTTTTCTGATTAAAAAATTTTGGATGATCTTTATTGTATTCTTCTTTGTTTACTTAATTTTTTTTAAAGATTTTATTTATTTATTTGAGAGAGAGCGAGAATGAGAGACAGAGAGCACGAGAGGGAAGAGGGCAGAGGGGGAAGCAGACCCCCTGCTGAGCAGGGAGCCCGATGTGGGACTCGATCCCGGGACTCCAGGATCATGACCTGAGCCGAAGGCAGTCGCTTAACCAACTGAGCCACCCAGGCGCCCCTCTTTGTTTACTTTCTTGACTTTATATAGTGCCTTGCACACAATAAGCACTCAATAGGTGTTTATGGAATTGAATTATGTCAAAGCTCACCTTTTCTTATCTGTGAAAACCCATGGGTGGATAATAGTCTATGAAGCTGGTAAAAGAAACTTCTACCTGCATTGTTCCACAAAAGAATAACATCTGTAATGTTTGTTTAACCAGTAGAATTAAAAGATGCTTTGACTTTGCTCCAAGAATTAGAGGTTTATATGACCCCAGATAAATGCTGTCTGACACATAATGAGACATCCCAGCAAAGGGATTAAAAAACAAATAACAGGAGTGCCTGGGCAGCTCAATTGGTTAAGCATCCAACTCTTGGTTTCAGCTCAGGTCATGATCTCAGGGTGGTTAGATCGAGCCCCACATCAGGCTCTGCACTCTGTATGCAGCCTGCTTAAGATTCTCCCTCTCACTCTCCCTCAGTCCCTCTCCCCGTCTCTCAAAAAAAAAAAAAGCAAATAGTATAGATTCGACATTAATATATATATTTTTTGGTTTGAGACTGACGTTGTTTTCCACCAGAGAAAAATGAAAGCAAATGAAAGCAAATGTTTTTTTTTATTAATTTATTTTTTAATTAACATATAATGTTAATGTATTATTTGTTTCAGGGGTACAGGTCTGTGATTCATCAGTCTTACACAATTCACAGTGCTCACCATAGCACATACCCTCCCCAATGTTCATCACCCAGCCACCCCATGCCACCCCATGCCTCCCACCCCCTTCCACTCCAGCAACCCTCAGTTTGCTTCCTGAGATTAAGAGTCTCTTATGGTTTGTCTCTTATGGTTTGTCTCCCTCTCTGGTTTTATCTTGTTTCATTTTTCCCTCCCTTCCCCTATGATCCTCTGTCTTTTTTCTCAAATTCCTCATATCAGTGAGATCATATGACAGTTGTCTTTCTCTGATTGACTTATTTTGCTTAGCACAATACCCTCTAGTTCCATCCATGTCATAGCAAATGGCAAGATTTCAGTTTTCTTGATGGCTGCATAATATTCCATTGTATATATATACCACCTCTTCTTTATCTATTCATCTGTTGATGGACATCTAGGCTCTTTCCATAGTTTGGCTATTGTGGACATTGCTGCTATAAACATTGGGGTGCATGTACCCCTTTGGATCACTACATTCATATCTTTGGGGTAAATACCCAGTAGTGCAATTACTGGGTCGTACAGTAGCTGTATTTTCAACTTTTTGAGGAAGCTCCATACTGTTTTCCAGAGTGGCTGCACCAGCTTGCATTCCCACCAACAGTGTAGGAGGGTTCCCCTTTCTCCACATCCTCTCCAACATCTGTCATTTCCTGACTTGTTAATTTTAGCCATTCTGACTGGTGTGAGGTGGTATCTCATTGAGGTTTTGATTTGGATTTCCCTGATGCTGAGTGATGTTGAGCATTTCTTCATGTGTCTGTTGGCCATTTGAATGTCTTCTTTGCAGAAATATCTGTTCATGTCTTCTGCCCATTTCTTGATTGGATTTTTTGTTCTTTGGGTATTGAGTTTGATAAGTTCTTTATAGATTTTGGATACTAGCCCTTTATCTGATATGTCATTTGCAAATATCTTCTCCAATTTTGTCAGTTGTCTTTTGGTTTTGTTGACTGTTTCCTTTGCTGTGCAAAAGGAAAGCAAATGTTCTTTGTGCATGTAGTTTTATAACTGATATTTACTTTGATAGATAGTGTCACTAACATTAATTGACATGTACACCTGAAAGCATTCCTAAAAAGGCCACCATGCCTTACATCTAAAATCTTTTAGTTTTGAGTTGGGCCTATCCTGAGCCCAGTATCAAATGTGTTTGACTCTGACTCTGACCTAAACGAGCCTGATGATATGTTCCAAAGGCCCCACTTTATGGCTGGTTGTAGTATGACCACTTCTTTAGTCCACCATTATGACTTGCCATCAAATTCTACCTTGGTTGGCCCTTTGGAGGTCATTTGTTGTCCAAAAAGCCTAATTCTCCTGGCAGGTCAGCCACTCCAGTGTCGTCACTCTGTGGCCGGGTCCTGGGTATTGGAGGTGGGCTGCACTCAGCTGGCCTTGGCTGGTGTTGGACGGGCTGAATCCCAGGAGCAGAGGATTCCTGACTCAATGCTGTGAGTGTTGACCATTAAGGATTCATTCATTCCCAGCCCTGCAGTTTATTTGCTGCAAGTTAGTGAAGCTTCTTCAGTCTCAGTTTACTCCTTTGTAAAGTGGAAACAATTAGGCCAAAATGCCCACATGTCTGGGCCCTGGTGAGGATTAAGTGAAACAATGCAGGCAAAACACTTGGCCCCCTGCCTGGCTCACAGTAAGAACCATGACATGATGATCGTGCTGTGATCGTCATTGATCGGCCTGAGGTCCTTCAGTTTAGGCCAAGTCCTAATGTTATAGAGGCTCTTTTTGCCTCTTAAAGATACGCAACATGATAAATATGTTTTTAATAATATATTACTCCATGAAGGAGAAACTATTATAGTCGTCTGTTTTAAATTGTTACTATTCTCACTAACAAAAAATTGAAAAAGAAGAGAAACGGGTTAAGGGATTTGACTTGCCAACTATTAAAAGGGGTTTTAAAATAAAATAACCCCAAAATATGGTATGAGAATCGGTAGAGAGATCCGCGAAGCAAATGAGCAGGAAGAAGTCCGTATAGCAACAGGACTGTCACGCAGGATAAGGGAGCTGGGAGGAGAGGACACACTTGTTCCGGAAGCAGGTAGAAGCGAGCTCCAGCATGCTGCCGCTGGGACTTGTTGCAGCGAACCGTGTCGTGTCTTCCGCTTGAGATGCCTCAGTGGTACTTAGCACGGTTCTTTACATTTGGTAGGAGGTCGATTACTTCACTGGTCTTCCTTGGACACCAGTGACAGAATATGTACACATTCTGCTTGGCCTTATTCAGTTCAAAACCTGTGGTTCCCATATCACAGTCAGGAAGCCGAATTGCACCACTGTCTAGTACTTGACTCGTGATACATTAAGTTGGCTTATGTGATTTTAGCAAAGTCACTTCAATATGATGATGAAGGATTTAAACCCGTGAGATTACCAGAGAATTATCAGGTGTCACACGGTAGCCCCTGAGCATCTTGTGAATGTGTCATGTATCTCAAAAAAAAAAAAAAAAAAAATTCTACACAAAAACGGGAAAGGCTTTGAAGAACTTAGAGATAGATCTCTTGTGTGTGCCATACCACACTTTTAATATCTTATTCATTTAGTTTAAGCAATTACTTGATTAAGTTTCATAAGTAAAATGATTGTTCCTTTTAAGTAATTTAAATCATCTTATAATTTTGCTACAGAACATTTAGCATCTTAAATGACAATTATTTGTATCTGATGTTTCACCATAGTTTCACTAGAAGGATTGAATTTTCTATGAAAGGCTTGGTCTACCCTGGAAGCTTTTCTCCCTCTGAATTTTATTTTTCCCATTTTGGGCTGACAGGGCATTTGGAGGGATTCCAGCCTGTTTACTTAGGTCTTCCCCTAAAGAGGTTAGGCGATTAGACAGTGAAGGAGAGGAAGTGCTGTTACCAGTAGGTGGCTCACTATGACTGTGCTTGGGCCAGGATCAGAAATGTCACCCCTCCTCCATTTGGCCTTTGTTTCCAATTCCTGCTTCTTTGAGGCTTTTTCTATAATGTCTGAGTCATTTCCAGAGGGGAAGACAGAGGGGTTAAAAAGAAGCAAGCGAGCAAGCACCAGCCTTTGAGATCTAGAAGAGCAAAGACCCCCATCTTAACTCTGAGCGTTCACAAAGTATAGCCTAGTCCCAGTTCTCTTTCCACATACAATTGCTCGTTCTTTTGTTCCTTGTGTCCTTGGCAAAGACTGAAAGAACCCAGCCTGTAATACTTGGGCCTCCTGTGTCATTTAAGAAATAATAAGCCATTGTCTTCATTAAGCCACCCTTGTTTTAGCAAATAGAATCCAAATACTGGAGAGGGGACATTTTGAAGGGGGGAGAATTAGAGCAGAGATGCTTTACAAAATTCCCTAGAGAAACTGCTTTGTTTCTCCTATTTTATTGCTCCTTACTGAGAAGATTCATATTCAAATGGGTTGAGGTTGTGAATAGTTGCAAGCACATTCTCATGCACCCAGGAAGGCTATGATTATGGCTAATTACAATGAAGAATGAAGTCCTAACAAGAGTGCTCAATCAGATTGTTGTTCGTGCATGAAGTAACTAAGGCCAGCCAATGGAGGTGTGATTTTGGTAATTGCAAACAATGTGGCTATTTGAAAAATGCTTTTAGTAAATCTGTTCAAGACAAAATAAGGTCTAATTAATCACTTTAGGCTCTGAATTCCCCAGATGATCCGTTTGCTCTGTTGTTGTTGTTGTTGTTGTTGTTGTTGTTGTTGTTTTCCTTTTTGGGTCCCTTTAATAAACTATTTCTAAGGTATAAAATATGTTCTTGTTGCCCGCACTTCTGTTTGTTGGAGGAATGCAACTATGTCCCCTATTAGGTAGCTTCTTTTCTGCCAATCATGTTGCAGCCTGCTTTTAATGCAACTTGACAAAAGATTTTTAAAAATAAATGTGTACATATTCTTGTTACTATCCAATAGGAAAATGCATTGTGAAAAATTACTGTAAGACATTAACTATTAATTAAGTAAGCATATTAGCGTCACCATTGTGCTGTTGTATGTTAACTTGGATATTCTGTGTATGTTGCATCTGGTCCTTGGAGTAATGTTTAACTATATACATTAACTATATAACCTTTAAATATTTAGAGGCTTCCATGAAAGCACAATTATGATATAGGAACTTGTACGCATCCCCCCCATATTTTTTTTCAAAATATACTTGAACTGAAATTGACTTGAGCTTGACTCTTTTTCTGTTTACCATTTTGTATCTTCGTTTCCTCATCTAAAAATAGGCTAATAAAATGGCCAAAGTTACTGCAAGGAATGTGGAGGGATAAAAATGATCCAATTAAAGGTTTTAAAAACATCAATCTTCAATTTCATTTAAGTGTCTAGTAGAATAAACTGTCCCTAACATTTTGAGGAGTTTCATTATTTTTGCCTTATTTGTTTTCTATATATGAACAAAAGGAACTTCCTTTTCTTAATTGAATTAACATTACTAGAAATTACACTCAGCACTGATTTTGACCTAAGGAGCAATGGATGTTTATCTTACAACCTTGGCTACTGTTCTTTCTAAATGAGGGAAAGGAGGAGGGGAGAAGGGAAAGAGATTTTTTAAAAAAGGCTAATTTTTATACAGATATCTTATTTTAACTAATTTACATCTGTCATCTATAAAAGGAAGTAAATACTGAAATTACTAGTCTCCTCATGAAGATATGTGAAAAAGCATTCTTGTAACAGAGAAGAAATAATTCCACATGTACATATCTATAAATCTCTTTGTTTAATTTATCTGAAACTATTAATTTATAATTAGAAGGCTTCTTCTAGTAGTTTTCACCAAATGAATTTTATAATGAAGGCAGATAAAATAACAACGTAGGAAAAAATGAATTTTAGAGCCTTTGTCTTATTCTTTTAAAAATGTACTCTCTATGCAATGCAAATTGCCAGATTTGCTGCCCAGTAACAATATAAAACTGAGTCCTATTTACCATTACCATTGTTTTATTTTATTTATTTATTTATTTTAAAGATTTTATTTATTTATTTGACAGAGAGAGACAGAGTGAGAGAGGGAACACAAGCAGGGGGAGTGGGAGAGGGAGAAGCAGGCTTCCCCGTGGAGCAGGAAGCCGGATGTAGGGCTCGATCCCAAGACCCTGGGATCGTGACCTGAGCCGAGGGCAGATGCTTAACGCCTGAGCCACCCAGGTGCCCCACCATTGTTTTATTTTAGCTAATGATTTGGAATCTTCAATGTGAGTTAAAATAATTGTAGCCGTTATTTTATCTACCAAAAATATAGATTTTCTATGACTTGATGGTATAAAGCATTTGTCTTAATAATTTGGGATTTTATATTTAATGACTTATCTCAAATTCCTGATTGACCAATATTTTGTTGCCAGTTTTAAAATTTTAATCAATCAATATAAAGTTGAAATGCTTCATTGTATATCATACAAGAGAAAGCCATGATCATGTTCTCCAAGTCACTATTCTAACCTTGTTCAGGTGCTGCTGCCCTTGAAAAATTTACATTTTGAGTAGAAGAGAAGGTGGTTAAAAAATCTGAATTCAAGTAGTTCCTTGAGAGAATGAGTAAAATCCATTTTTTTCCTGATTAATATTGAATTTGTTACTTCCCTTCCTGCTCACCAAACACATCAATACAGATGCAAATAAGGTGAGGCCACTTCCTGTAAATCAGCTGTCAACATGTATCAGGGAGAAAAACAATGAACAAGGAGGACTGCTTCTCATAAAGGCTGTGCCTTTCTTCTGTTTGCAAGACGAATATTTATGGCCTTTATAGCTGGCAGCAAAGAACATTTAAAAATATAACTTCATAACATCCAAAGCATTTTGTGAATTAAATCAATCCAAAATGTAGAATTTGAGAGGGTTAATAGAATTTCTTGGTAACTGTTTAATAAAATTAATAGGTTGTTGGTCTGATATATTATTCAATTGGCTACTATATATTCCCAGTTTTCACTCACAGATAATAGGAAAAGTTAACAAAGATTGTTTTAAAATCACCAATTTTCTAAGAATGTGGATACAGTAAAACACAATTCATCAAAATATTATTTAATCTTTGATTTAGGGTCTATTAGGATAGCAATAATATTGTGCACATATATAGTGCCTTCTATATTCCTCAAAATGTGTATTATTTCCTTTAATTTGTAAATTAAAAACAAAAAACAAAACCTCAAATAAAGTAGGACAGGTACCCATAGCCACCTATCAAAGGAAAAGCCACCAAGGCTTTGATTGAAGTGATTAACCTAAAGAGCACTCAGAAGTGAGGGAAGGCTAGCCCAAACGCATGTCCCCATCCGTCACCACATGACCTCTCATTAAAAATACCAGTTTCTGGGGCGCCCGCGGGGCTCAGTTGGTTAAGCATCCCACTCAGGGTCCTGGGATCAGCCCAGCATAGGGCTCTGCACTCAGCGGGGAGTCTGCTTGAGATTCTATTCTCACCCTTTCCTTCTGCCCTTCTCTCTCTCTCTCTCTTTCTCTAAAATAAATAAATACTTAAAGCTTAAAAAAAAACCAAACAAACAGAAAAACACCAGTTTCCTTCACTCCATGGATAAGCAGAAATACTGGAGGAAAGTTCTGGGTAGTTAGATGTAAGATAAATCAGCTTTTACTCAATCTTTTTAAAGTAGGCTGCTTCCAGTTGTTGGAAGCACTTTACATTTCTGTTGCAGAACCCTAAAACCATTTATATCAATGCCATTTATATCAATGCCATTTATATCAATGTTCACAAATTATGATCTGTAGAGCTGAAATGCTGTAGAGGTAGTCTGCAATAGAAAGATATTATCAATTAGGATCTTCATTTTTAGGCAAGAGAGCACAACTCTGCCTAACTTGGGCACATGTTGGTTGAAAAGAAATTGGGCACTCGTGAACTGAGGAGGAAGCTCAAGAGACAAGTTTGGAAGATCTTTCGCATGAACTCCATTTCCTCCCTTGTACTACTTTGTACATGATTCAGAGTTAGAGGAGAGAGATGTGCAAAGCTTCAGTCATGGAGTTATGCCAGGAAATGAGAGGACAGGGCTGGCAGAATGAGCTTTCTGCGACCCTGTCTTAGCTCCAGCTACTATAACAAAAATGCCATGTAACAGAAATTTATTTCTCACAGTTCTGGAAGCTGGGAGCCCCAAATCAGGATGCCAGTGGGCTTGTTCCAGTGAGCTTGTTCTAGTGAGACTCTCTTGCAAGTTGCAGACTGCCTACTTCTCCTTGTATCCTCACATGGCAGAGAGCAGAGAGAGGAAGCAAGCTCTCTGGTGACTCTTAAAAGGCAAGAATACTGCTCACTAGGGCCCCGCCCTCATGTCCTCATCTAATCCTAATCACCTTCCAAAGTCCCCACCTGCTAACACCATCACATGGGGTTGGGGGGTAGGGGTTCAACATACAAATTTTAGAGGGACACATACAACCCATAACAGACCTCCTTTGTCCTCTGTGGTCTTTGGGGGAGCACCTTTATTTACTCCCTCATCAATACTAAACACAGAAGAGAAAAGGAGATTCCCCAAAAGGGAATGATGCTAGGAAGGGGCAGCTGACACTGGGCACATGAAAAATGATGCATGTCTCCTACAGTCTCCAAACTGTGAGCTGTAGGGGAGGAAAATTTTTTCTTGACCCACTGAAGGTTTCTGGCTGGGCCAGAAAATTAAATTGACAAAGACAGATTACCGGGAGAAAAGCATACACATATATTTAACACTAATTTTACCTGACATGGAGCCTTCATAAGGAGATAAAGACCTGAAGAAAGGGTTAAGCTTGCGTATTTTTATGTCAAGTTTGATGAAGAGTGGAAAGTCGTGAGAAAATGTGATAAAACAGAAGGGTCTGAATTAAGGGTGGTTAACTGGGGAGAACTTAGCAAAGCCTATTCCTTCAGATTCCTCTCAGTGTCCCTCTACCCTCAGTGATAAAGATGCTCCGTTCCTCTGCATGCAGGGAGGGTGGCTCTTCCATGAGGGTCTATCAACTGCTTCAGAAAAAGGGCAGAGAGTCCTTCCTGCGCCTACTGTTTCTCAACTTCCTTCAGCTTAAGATACTCAGTATGCCAAGGTGTGCCATATTTTAGGGTAGCATTCTTGAGCCCCATCAACTGAAAGCAGAATTTCTCTCTACTGTTCCGTGTGTAATGAGTAAGGGGACATCTTTATAAATTAGGAATATTTACATATTCCAGACTCAGAGAACAAAGATCTAAGACTCCACATCATTGAAAAAGCATAGTTGTCTACTTTAATGCATGTTTCTCAACCTTCCTTAATACTTTTCTGTGCACATAAATGAGATTGTAGGATCTAGAGAAAGACACAGATACAGCAGGAGCCGGAGTGAAGACAGCCTCTTTCAGTGGGGCATCACATCCTTGCAGATATTTCTCTCTGACCCTTATACTCACTATTTCCCACCCCTTCCCTGCCTGATCCTTGTCAACACTGGAACTCATCCATCTCAAAGGCAGACTCTACTGAGGCCCCTGTGCCCTTCTGCCTGGCTCAGATTTAGGGTAAAACTAATTTGAGGGGCACCTGGGGGTTGAGTCGGTTAAGCGTCTGACTCTTCATTGTGGCTCAGGTCATGATCTCCAGGTCGTGAGATCCAGCCTCACGTCGGGCTCCATGCTCAGCGTGGAGTCTGCTTGAGATTCTCTCTCTTCCTCTCGCTCTGCTCCTCCCCCTGTTCTCTCTCTCTCTCAAATAAATAAATAAATCTTAAAAAAAACTAATTTGAAATATTTTTTGCTTGCTCTTCTCGACAGGTTTAATCAACTGGAAGTTTAGTGTTCCACGTCTGTCCTGTTTTTTTCCAAGCCCATGTAATGATTAAAACAGCCTTAAGCGCGTCAGAATACTCAGTGTAGTGGAAGGCCTGGGCTGGGAATTCCACCTGAGCCCCTCACTGGTTACTTGACCCTGGGCAAGGCACCAAGACCTCATGCCCGTGAAGGCAGGCCCTGGCTTTGGCCATTGCATACACTCTTGACGGCATGTGCTCAACTAACATTAGTTGAGTGAATAATCAGATGACTGCCTGAATAAGTATGACTTTGCTGGGCCTCAGTTTCCCCCAGTTGTAAAATCAGAGAGCTGGACTAGACAACTTTCCAATCCCTTCTAGTGCAAGGAACTATGTATAACATAGTCAGCAATATTGAAGTCTGAAGAGAATGCAAGCTTTAGGTTGTCACTGATGTATTTTAAAACTCCTTATTACCATTTTAAAAGGTGTTTGAGAATATTGAGCAGGTACATCTATTTTTCTTCCCTAAAAATTAAACGTGTCTCCTTTACAACCAGGGAGGATGATACTGAGTAGAAGGGCCTGAGCTACAGGCTGGGTACCTGTTGAGAAATGGATTAATCCACATTTTAACTTGGAACCACATCTGTGCAGTGAGCAAAACCTTAACATTTATAGAGCATCTGTACTGTGGCATCGTGCACTATTTTCACATATGTTATTTTATGAAACCCTGAAGAATGCGGTGCAGTATATAATATTATTTAATAAAGAAAGAAATGCAGGCTCTGAGAGATGACTCAACCTGCCCAAGTATAGCTAGAGACTAAATGGATGGAGCCAGTATTGGAATGTAAGTCTGGATACATTGTTCATGCTTTTCTACCTCCCTATTTAATGTTTCATTTAAAAGATTTCCACCCTTTTGCTCTCATTTTCTTTTATGTCTTTTTACTCTGCACATTCCTTATCTTGAGGCCTTTTGTTACTTTTTTCTCCTCCTCAATTCTTCCATTATTTGGATTTTTCCATTCTGTCCTTTGATGTATCTGTTTTCCCCAGGGAGCCAAGTTGTTTTTCCTCCTCCCAGTTTCTCCTGAGGTTACAGAAATCCTCTACATCTTGAGTTCCAGTGCCAAGATACTTATTTCTAAATCTTACCTTTGAATAATTATCTTCTTTAGTTTTGTGTTCCTCTTCCTTTAAACTGTTTACTCTGTTCCCTATTAATATTTTATTAAGTCATTTTTACATGCTACTTGAATAAAAAAATTATACTTAAAATATCTAACTACCAATTATCAATATTTTACTGCTTGATTTTCATAATGAAATCATAGTTTGACATAAAAGATAATATTCTAAAAAGAAATTTCATTGAAGCAACAGAGTAGAGCTGGGAAAAAAAACTCTAGGATAAACAAATAAATATTTATTCATTCCTTATCTGTTTGTTGGTTGCCTACTATGTATCAGACATTCTTCTAGGTGATCATACAAAACACCTACCATCTTACTGATTTTAGGAGGTTAAGGATAGACAGATAGATATAAAGATATAAAATGAAACAGATAGATATATTCTTTCTACCTGTCTATCTGCCTATTTGTCTGCCTTCATATAAGGACTCAAGTAAAAAAAAATTCTGGAATGCTTGCTTTTGTTCAAGTTCTTGTTTTAAAGTTTAAATTGACTCATCTCTTTATATATTTTAGAAAATTTAATTTTTGCTGAAGTAAACTTTCAGTTTCTACAAATGTTACTACAAACGTTAACTCAAAAGTGCTTTAGTTGGTTGGGAAACCATTATCTGATAATGTCTGTACTGCAGGGGAGGAGACTTCTCTTTCTTCATTACCCCTACACTTTTATTGAGTACTGACTACATATACTAGACATTTGTTATAAGCAATCCCATGTATGATTTTGTTATGGTCCCACATCTGATCTATAAAGCATGTGCTGTTATATATATTTTTTCTTATCATGTCCAAAGAATTTCTTAGCCAAAAGATTGGGCAGAAATGCACTAGACTTCCATGGTGATTGGTAAGGGAATGATCTATGGCAGCCCTGAGTTTTCTGAGCCTAAAGTGAATTTCTTACCAATTACTGAATGTTAACCGAACATTTATGAACACGTCATATGCTCCCTCTAGGATAGTACAGAACCTCAAGAAATCTAGGAAAATGGCCAAATTCTTGCTCTGGATTGTGGCTTTCAACAATAATTGACATGCAAGTTGTTGAAGAGCTTGTGGCTGCTTCCGTCAGAAAACTGATATATAAATTTGTGGAGTATCTATCTGATCTACTGTGGCTCTTACAAAATTAAAGCTTGTTAAATTACATAAGTATATTGTGAAAATGATATATTCTTGCTGAATATGCTAGTTTTACTCTTTTACCTACTGTTTTAGAATATGACAGTAGGGACACAGCATTTTAATAAACTTTACATTAAAACTTCTCCTATAAATTAATCTGAGTGTTTCACACTAAAACAGAGTATTTTTTAAGTATATATCAAGTTTCAACTATACTGATTCATTTTTAACTTCCTAAAGAAGATTTTTAAAAGCTTAGACTGTAGCTATCAAGATTTGTAATTCCGCTAAAGCCTGTTATATAATCCTGAAAATGTTTAAGTACATCACATGTAATTTAAATTATTGAAAAGTTTATTTTACACTTCTTGAAGACTCAGAGCTCCTTAAATTTATTTCACAAAAGGCCCATCTTCTCCAGAATAAATTTAACTTGCCTCATGCCATTAGTATTTAGAAAGACTCAAATTAAGTGGAACATAGCTAAATTGAACCTTTAATTAACTCGATTTTTTTTTCTTTTTGCTCTACTTTTAGAGAGCATAAAATAACTGGAAAACAAACAAGATAGCAAGGATTTGTTTTAAAAATCTGCCTTCAAGTTGGTGCTGGGGGTCAGTGAATAGCTAGCCCAGTTTGCATATTACAAAACTATAAAGTTATGATCCATAACAATGTTCTCGGTTCATGAAAGAAATATTACAGTTTGTTTGATATACTTTTATTTGCTAAAGCAGAAAAGTGAGCTAATAGATGTTCAGAATACTTCCAGCAATGAAAGATTGAATCAGAATTGGTTTCCTCATTATCATTCTGAAAACCAAGAAATTAAATTAACCTAAACTCATTTTCACCTGAGCATTCTAATTAATCAAATGGATTAACAAACGGATGGGTAAGAGATGAAAAATACTTACGGGAGAAAAGGAGAGGCAATACTTTTGGTGAGAGAAATTGCTCACTTAAAACAGCAATAATGCAGACTACACATTTACTGAGAGCCACCGAGTCCTGTTTTTCTCATCTTTGCCAACAGATTTCCCTTCATCCTGGTGTCACGCACACCTTTTCCAGAAATGTTCCAAAGACTATTCCCATCTGACAGATTCTAACCAACTCCACTCTGCTGCAGTTACTCTTTATTGTAACATCTTTAATAAATACATACAGTCCGCTGTGTCTGTGCAAGATATTATCCTTAGCACCATAGAAACCCACTCTCCTATAGGCTTGGCTCTTTTGTTATACCTTATAGTTCTCTGCCCCTGAGGATTTGCAAGTTAGGATACTTCATGTGTCCATTTTCTTCAAGAAATGCTTACCAAACACAGAGAAAAAAAAATCTCTAAACTGATTCTCAATCACCATCTTCATTTACTTACTGACCTTCCTACTTCCACAAAGAATTTGAGGGAAACTAAAAGGTGCCATTACAAGGAGAGCTTCCATAGAAAAGGGACAGAGGTGGAGAGGGAGAATTCTATCAGAAAAAGTATTTAAGGGAGGCAATTTTACCTGAACCAAAAGATATCACTGATATTCATAGTAGGACAGAAAAAAACCAGGAAACTTGATGAGTTCCCCAGTTTCTGTTTGATTAAAGGCAGTAAGTCAATGCATCAGGAAAACCAAACATCATCTCTGGGCTGAACTGAAGAGGTGTTTCCACTGTGGTCATTTGTCTCAGGACTTGTCGCATGAACAGCATTTGGGAGATAGTTGTTGAATGCTGAGTAGTGACTGTAGTTGGGATGTAGCTGATGAATGGGACCTGCTGGGGAGACAGCTCCTGGCTGTCCTTGTCCTCCTCCCACTGGAAAGTTCCCTTTGCAGTTGGCTGAGCGCTACATACTCCGTGTGCATCTGAGATGTGTCTCCTGAGTGCTCCCCAGGCCTGCAGCTCACCTGGGAGCCCAGTTTGGGCCTTCATCTCGTGCACTTTCAGAAGCCTCAGGGCCCAGCCCAGTATTCTCTTGTTTGGACTTTCCTTTTCTTTGCTTGTTGGGTTTTGTTCTGTTTGTATTTCTTGGTTATCCCTCCATCGCTGTTGCCATTTCTCCCCCAATTCTCTAGTAACAGAAATGAGTGGTAGCAGGTTTTTTTTTAAACTGAAGTCTTGGGAGTAGCAGTTGGGGAACTATGGTACAGAATGGGTAAGCAGTTACTATCTCTCTAGAGATCACTGTGGTGAAGACAAGCCTTCTGTTCTGCCTGTGGCATCGTCTAGAGCTGGCGGCTCCCACCTGAGAGCTGCCTCAGAATTCCCTAGTTATGCAGAGTGGCTAGAGTCTCTGCCTCCCTCCTCCCCTTTGAGACAGCTCAAAGGCCCATCTTTCCATAACCGAAAATGTATCTGAGGTATTTTCCAAACAAACAGAGGAACCATTGCTAAGAGAAATGTTGTCTTCCTGGAACAACTGGCCCAAATTGGAATCCGATTTTAGAATAATACAAGTTTCCTTCCGGCTGCACACACATAGCTCCATGAACGGGGTCCTGAGAATCAGGTGGTGAACCTTCAGTCTCCTGGGAACTTTGACCAATCAGAATATTCCCATTTCCTCCTGCAGGAAAGGAGGTCTCTAGGGACCCCGGGTCCTAGAAGACAGCCTCATGGAGGAAAAGGCCCTTGCCCTCCAGCCTGACTGACCTTGATTTAACTCTTTTCTCAACACTCATTACCTTGCCCTTTGCTCTTGGGCAATTGTCAGAACCTTTCTGAGTCTTACTTTTCTCATCAATGAAATGGAGAGAAGAAATCTTAACCTTGTGTTGTTACGTTCCATTTTGCCTTCAAAGTGACTTCATTTTTCTAGACAATTTTTATTTTAAGCTTTCTCTCTCATCGTGCCTGCCTTAATACCCATCACCGGGCTAAACAATCCCCCCTCCCCCCTGCCCTCTAAAACCCTGTTTGTTTCTCAGAGTCCATAGTCTCTTAAGTAAGGTTCATCTCTCCCTCCAATTCCCCCACCCCCATTTTTCCCTTCCTTCTCCTAATTTCCTTCATGCTATTGCTTATGTTCCACAAATAAGTGAAACCATATGATAATTAACTTTCTCTGCTTGACTTATTTCACTTAGCATCATCTCTTCCAGTCCCATCCATGTTGATGTAAAAGTTGGGTATTCATCCTTTCTGATGGCTGAGTAATGTTCCATTGTATATATGGACCACATCTTCTTAATCCATTCATCTGTTCAAGGGCATCTCGGCTCTTTCCACAGTTTGGCTATTGTGGACATTGCTGCTATGAACATTGGGGTGCATATGGCCCTTCTTTTCACTACATCTGTGTCTTTGGGGTAAATACCCAGTAGTGCAATTGCTGGGTCATAGGGTAGCTCTATTTTTAAATTTTTGAGGAACCTCCACACTGTTTTCCAGAGTGGCTGTACCAGCTTGCATTCCCACCAACAGTGTAAGAGGGTTCCCCTTTCTCCACAACCTCTCCAACATTTGTTGTTTCTTTCCCTGTCCATTTTTGCCATTCTAACTGGTGTAAGGTGGTATCTCAGTGTGGTTTTGATTTGAATTTCCCTGATGGCTAATGATGATGAACATTTTTTCATGTGTCTGTTAGCCATTTGTATGTCTTCTTTGGAGAAGTGTCTTTTCATATCTTCTGCCCACTTTTTGACTTGATTATTTGTTTTTTGGGTGTTGAGTTTGAGAAGTTCTTTATAGATCTTGGATACCAGCCCTTTATCTGTAGTGTCACTTGCAAATATCTTCTCCCATTCTGTGGGTTGCCTCTTTGTTTTGTTGGCTGTTTCCTTTGCTGTGCAGAAGCTTTTTATCTTGATGAAGTCCCAAAAGTTCATTTTTGCTTTTGTTTCACTAGCTTTTGGAGATGTATCTTGAAAGAAGTTGCTGTGGGCGATGTCAAAGAGGTTACTGCCTATGTTCTCCTCTAGGATTTTGATGGATTCCTGCCTCACATTGAGGTCTTTCATCCACTTTGAGTTTATCTTTGTGAATGGTGTTAGAGAATGTTCGAGTTTCATTCTTCTGCACGTGGCTGTCCAATTTTCCCAGCACCATTTATTGAAGAGACTGTCTTTTTTCCATTGCATGTTTTTTCCTGCTTTGTCAAAGATTATTTGACCATAGAGTTGAGGGTCCATATCTGGGTTCTCTATTCTGTTCCATTGGTCTGTATGTCTGTTTTTGTGCCAGTACCATGCTTTCTTGGTGATCACAGCTTTGTAATATAGCTTGAAATCAGGCAACGTGATGCCCCCAGCTTTGTTTTTCTTTTTAACATTTCCTTGGTGATTCGGGATCTTTTCTGATTCCATACAATTTTTAGGATTGTTTGTTCCAGCAGTTTGAAAAATGTCATTGGAATTTTGATCGGGATGGCGTTGAAGGTATAGATTGCTCTGGGTAGCATAGACATTTTAACAATGTTTATTCTTCCGATCCATGAGCATGGAATATTTTTCCATCTTTCTGTGTCTTCTTCAATTTCTTTCATGAGTGTTCTGTAGTTCCTAGAGTATAGATCCTTTACCTCTTTGGTTAGGTTTATTCCGAGGTATCTTATGGTTTTGGTGCTATTGTAAATGGAATCGTTTCTCTAATTTCTCTTTCTACAGTTGTGTTGTTAGTGTATAAGAAAGCAAGTGATTTCTGTGCAGTGATTTTGTATCCTGCCACATTACTGAATTGCTGTATGAGTTCTAGTAATTTGGGGGTGGAGTCTTTTGGGGTTTACACATAAAGTATCATGTTGTCTGCGAAAAGAGAGAGTTTGACTTCTTCCTTGCCAATTTGAATACCTTTTATTTCTTTTTGTTGCCTGATTGCTGTTGCTAGGACTTCTAGTACTATGCTGAACAATAGTGGTGAGAGTGGGCACCCTTGACATGTTCCTGATCTTAAGGGAAAGGCTCTCAGCTTTTCCCTGTTGAGGATGATATTCGCTGTGGGTTTTTCATAGATGGATTTTATGAACTTGAGGAATGTTCCCTCTATCCCTATACTCTGAAGAGTTTTAATCAGGAAAGGATGTTGTATTTTGTCAAATGCTTTTTCTGCATCAATTGAGAGGACCATATGGTTCTTCTCCCTCCTCTTATTAATGTGTTCTATTACATTGATTGATTTGCAAATGTTGAACCACACTTGCATCCCAGGGATAAATCCCACTTGGTTGTGGTGGATGATCCTTTTAATGTATTGTTGGATCCTATTAGCTAGGATTTTGTTGAGGATTTTGGAATCCATATTCATCAGGGATATCAATCTGAAATTCTCCTTTTTGATGGGGTCTTTGCCTGGTGTGGGGATTAAGGTAATGCTGGCCTCATAGAATGAGTTTGGAAGTTTTCCTTCTGTTTCTATTTTTTGAAACAGCTTCAGTAGAATAGGTATTATTTCTTCTTTGAATGTTTGGTAGAATTCCCCAGGAAATCCATCAGGCCCTGGACTCTTGTTTTTGGGGAGGTTTTTGATCACTGCTTCAATCTCGTTACTGGTTATTGGCCTATTCAGGTTGTCAATGTCTTCCTGTTTCAGTCTTGGCAGCTTATAGGTTTCCAGGAAGGCCTCCATTTCATCCAGATTGCTCAGTTTATTGGCATATAGTTGTTGATAATAATTTCTAATAATTGTTTCTATTTCCTTGGTGTTGGTCGTGATCTCTCCCCTTTCATTCATAATTTTATTAATTTGGGTCCTTTCTCTTTTCTTTTGGATAAGTCTGGCCAGTGGTTTATCGATCTTATTAATTCTTTCAAAGAACTAACTTCTAGTCTCGTTGATCTGATCTATTGTGTTTCTGGTTTCTAATTCATTGTTCTCTGCTTTAATTTTAATTATTTCTCTTCTAATGCGTGGCTTAGGCATCGTTTGTTGCTTTTTCTCTAGTTCTTTAAGGTGTAGAGTTAGTTGGTGAATTCGGGATTTTTCTGTTTTTTTGAGTGAGGCTTGGATGGCTATATATTTCCCCCTTAGGACCACCTTTGCAGTATCACATAGGTTTTGGACCAATGTGTTTTTGTTCTCATTGATTTCCGTGAATTGTTTAAGTTCTTTGATTTCCTGGTTGACCCAAACATTCTTGAGCAGAGTGGTCTTTAGCTTCCAAGTGTTTGAATTTCTGCCAAATTTTTTCTTGTGATTGAGTTCCAGTTTTAAAGCATTGTGGTCTGAGAATATGCAGGGAATAATCTCAATCTTTTGGTATCGGTTGAGACCTGATTTGTGAACCAGTATGTGGTCTACTCTGGAGAAAGTTCCATGTGTGCTGGAGAAGAATGAGTATTCTGTTGTTTTAGGGTGGAATGTTCTGTAAATATCAATGAGGTCCCTCTGGTCCAGTGTATCACTCAAAGCTCTTGTTTCCTTGTTGATTTTCTGCTTAGATGATTTGTCCATTGCTGAGAGTGGAGTATTGAGGTCTCCTACAATTAATGTATTGTTATCAATAGGACTCTTTATTTTGGTTAACAGTTGGCTTATGTAGATGGCTGCTCCCATGTTGGGGGCATAGATATTTACAATTGTTAGATCTTCTTGTTGGATAGACCCTTTAAGAATGATATAGTGCCCTTCTGTGTCTCTAATTACCGACTTTAGTTTAAAATCTAATTTGTCTGATATAAGAATTGCTACCCCAGCTTTCTTTTGAGGTCCGCTGGCATGGAAGATGGATCTCCATCCCTTCACTTTCAGTCTGGATGTATCTTTAGGTTCAAAATGAGTCTCTTGTAGGCAGCATATGGATGGGTCCTGTCTTTTTATCCAATCTGCAACCCTGTGCCGTTTTATGGGAGCATTTAGGCCATTCACGTTGAGAGTGATTATTGAAAGATATGAATTAATTGTCATCATGTTGCCTGTGAAGACATTGTTTTTATAGATTGTCCCTGTAAATTTCTGTTGTATATCACTCTTGGGGTCTTTCTCCTTTTATAGAACCCCCCTTAATGTTTCTTGCAGGGCCGGCTTAGTGGTCACATATTCTTTCAGTTTCTGCTGGTCGTGGAAGCTCTGCATCTCTCCATCCATTCTAAATGACAGCCTTGTCAGATAAAGTATTCTTGGCTGCATGTTCTTCTCATTTAGTACCCTGAATATGTCTTGCCAGGCCTTTCTGGCTTGCCAGGTCCCTGTGGATAGGTCTGACGTTATTCTGATGTTCCTCCCTCTGTATGTAAGGAATCTCTTCCCCCTAACTGCCCTTAAGATGGTTTCCTTGGTTCTAAGATTTGCAAGTTTTACTATTACGTGCCGGGGTGTTGGCCTGTTTTCCTTGATCTTGGGAGGGGTCCTCTCTGCCTCTAGGATGCGAATGTTTGTTTCATTCCCCAGATTAGGGGAGTTCTCAGCTACAATTTGCTCAAATACATCTTCTAGTCCTCTCTCTCTCTCCACTCCCTCCAGGATTCCAATTATTCTGACATTGGAACGCTTCATGGTGTCACTTATTTCTCTGATTCTATTTTCATGGATTCTGAGTTGTTTTTCCCTGGCCTCCTCTTTTCCCTTTTTATCTATTATATTGTCTTCCAGGTCGCTTATTTGTTCTTCTGCCTCACTTACCCTAGCTGTTAGATAATCTAGATTGGGTTGGATCTCATTGATAGCATTTTTAAGTTCTGCCAATTCAGTTTTCATTTCTGCCCTTAGAGACTCTATGTTGCCATTAGTTGATTTCTCCATTCTAGCCATTGTCTTCACAATTGCTAGCCTGAATTCCATCTCCAACATCTTGGTTATATCTGCATCCATTTGTAAATCTGCAGCATAAGTCATAATCTCTGAGTCTTTTCTATTTTGGGGGCTCCTCCTCCTAGTCATTCTGTTGATGGGTGTTTGAGGGAATGTATAGAGTCCAAATTATTGACCAGAACCCAAGCAAGATGCACCTGTTTTATAGGGACCTTAGGGTTGCTGGCCTCTTGTTTTTCCAGCCTGTCTTCTGGGAGAGGGGCCTGCCGCACTGTTACTCAGGCAACCCTGTTCGGGCGGAGTTGCCCTGCCCCCCTGTGGTGGGGGATGGGCTCAGCGGGAATCAGTTTTTGGGGCTTTTGTTCTCTGGTGCCTTTCCCTGGCGGCTTTCCACGTCTCTTCCACGAGTCAGAGCAGAAGAGACTGTTTTCAACCCTCTGCCTCAGAGCAGAGAGACCTCAGTCTGTTCTTCAGTGAGCTCTCCCGGCCACACTGTCTCCGTTTCTGTTCGTGCTGTTATAAACTGCAGTGTCCTGGGTTGTGCGCCCCTCCACAGGGCCCCCAGTCCTGCCTCCAGGTCGGGGCACGTCTCTGCCCTTTGTGCTTCTAAAACCGCCAGCCGCTCCCAGTTCGCACGCCAGACCCCACCGCTCCAGGTTTCCACCCAGGGGGCTGCCCTAAAGTCCTTTCCCTGCTGCTACCAGTCTGCGAGTCTGTGCCCCGTCCCCAGCGCCCAAGGCTGTCGCTCACCAGCGGTGTAGGATCTCCACAGCCAGGCACCCTCCCGCTGCTGTTTATCCTCCGATATCTGCCCGCGTAATCAGGGCTCCCCACTTTGTACCTCGAAACCAACCACCTGTGATATTCTGTTTGTAGAGATCCAGATCTTCTTACATCTCAGGCTGATTTCGTGGGTGCTCAGAGTGGTCTGGTAGATATCCAGCTCAATTCGGGGACCAGTTGAAATAGGGTCCCCTACTCCTCCGCCATCTTTCCTCTCCTCCCCCATATCCTTAAAGTCTTAGAGCACGTTTTCTGAGTATATCCCAATAGAATACCTTGTCTGCCAAAGGCTAAAAGTTATTATTTGGGAATAATAAATCAGAGCAAAAAAGATGTAGAGTTCATGGTATATTATTAGTTTCAAGTTTGCTAATCCTTATTTTATGAGATTTAATTTTCATGATGTTTACTTTCCCATTCAGCCTATTGTCAGAAAAAAGAATGCTTTTTGTGTTCAATGAAGAGATAGGCCAGAGACTAATAAATGTGTGCTTTGCCCTTGCTTTAGATAAATGCGATAGTTAAATGAAGCCATGGCAGGGTATTGGGGCCCTTATGTTTACCATGGTAAAATTAATACCTTACAAGTTTTCTAAGGAGTTTGTAAGATGTCACAGATTTATTTTTAATATCATTTCAAAGTTGGAAAGCTAAGAAATATGAACCTTGATTCTTGACAAATTCATTATCAATAATACCGTATGCAGAACAAAATTACATATTCAGCAAAAAAATAATCTGTCATAAGACTAAATTAATTTGCAAGTAATTAAAAATTTACCTGAAAATGTAATAATGAGTTCTCTTGAGAGTATATGGAACATTGATCACTCTATTAGGGCACTATAGTCTATATGGTTTTATAAAAATAAGGTGAATCTTAGAGTAATTGAGCTGGAAGATACATTGAAAAATCATCTGTCTGTAGGAAAGATGGGTGTCCACTTTTTGAAGTCTCTGGGGATAGAATGGAGACATTCTTGGGAGCCTCTGCTGGATTTTATTACTGTGGACATCCAGGTGACCGCCACTGTGTCACTGTGTTCACTCTCACATGTCACGGCATGACTTCAGGGCATTTCCACTTATTTACTTCTGCATACAGAGAGTGCTTGCAAAACAATTAGCATACTGCTCCGTAACTATTATGCGCTCAGATATTAGTATTTTTCTCTCTGTACATGAATTTTTGAGGGGTTAACTAGAATCTGGGGCAAATATTGGTCAATTAATAACTGTATTATTAAATCATGTCATTCTGTAAATATAGATTTATAATTTTAAGTAAATATTCTTTCCAATAATTGAATGCTAGGATGCTATTGCTATTATAAACACATACCAACAAAAATCATGTTGAATTGAGAATCAAGATGGAAGAAGATACCTAAATCTGTCAGTCTCCACTTACTTCTATCTATGAAGTTGCCCTTTTCCAGACCTTCCTTTCCTGCCCAACTGGCCTTCATGCTTTAAAAAAAATAATATATACACAATTCGATTGAGTTATAATTTAACATTTTTGTATCTACCAATTTTTTGGAACATATTTGGAAAAAAAGACCCAGCAAGCAGAACATGATTACCTTGAGAAAATTTTGCATGTATATTCACATGCCTCAATGCATATGTACATTAGGAAGTTAGAAACTCCTCTTTAAAAAGTATAATGAAACTTGTACGAAGTATATGAAACCTTCATAGGAAAGAAGAAAGTAGTTTATTTTTGTAGTTGGATTATCTTGGTAAACCTTATGAAGAAAAGGTACAGGTACAATCCACATTTTCCTAGCAAACACTTTTGGTTCCACTCACCACCAATCCCACTAAATGTACCTCACCCTTATACAGAAATAAGTGTCTTCCAAGGGCAGTTTGCCTACAGAGAAGTTTATAGAGATTCAGGGAATAAGTGTTCAAATGTAGTGCAGTACCTTATTATCTCTCATTATTATTCAGATTTTGGCCTCAAGGCCTGAATATCACTAGGTCAGAAGCTCAATTTTATTAGTACATTCGAAAAGATAATTAGTCAATTAGGAAGTGAAAGTACAAAAACTAGTTTAATGTGCAAAGAGCCATTTACAGGATAGTGTAAACCTGACTCTGATTCCAATCCTAGAAATTAATGCTAAGCCTGCCTTCTACCTGATATGTTTCCCCCCCTATGTAAGTATATTATTTATGAGATTTGGTTATCAAGAAATAAAAGAATATTGAATTCCAAGAGCAGTTGTTTTTAGGTAACAGATGGAATAAATTAAAGCTGCCCTATGAACAATTAAGTAGCTGGACCATGTGCCTTATGAGGGCACATGTCTGTTGCCACTAGTTCCTTGGTACCTAGGACAGTGCCCAGCATATAGGAGATACTTAACTGACTCACTCATTAAAGATGGGCCACTCATGGGCGCCTGGGTGGCTCAGTCGTTAAGCGTCTACCTTCGGCTCAGGTCATGATCTCAGGGTCCTGGGATCGAGTCCCACGTTGGGCTCCCTGCTGGGCGGGAAGCCTGCTTCTCCCTCTCCCGCTCCCCCTGCTTGTGTTCCCGCTCTCACTGTGTCTCTCTCTGTCAAATAAATAAATAAAATCTTTAAAAAAAAAAAAAGTTGGGCCACTCATTATTATTTTCTGAATTTTAGTGGTAGAAACTTATTAGATTTCTTATTAGACCCTCACTTTCATTCACTCAGCAAATATGTTCAAGTCTTATCTGAGAATGCTGTAGGTCAGTAAGAAATTGTATAATTGTTCCTGATACAATGCTAAGCAGTTGTGTAATCTGGTCAATTGCAGGGAACATTAAATAGTCAAAATGTCTAAAGCAAAGACTATTTAGAGATCACTAGGGGGTCATTACTAGATGTCATTGGTGATTGTTTAGGCAGGAAACTATCAGTGATGCAAACTAGAACAGCCTTCTTAGATCCTGATTAGATGCTAAATGCTATTAAATGCCCTAAAGCATAATAAATACATTTCATTTTATTCTAATCAACCTGGAAAGAGTTAACACTACTTCTAAAATATGCTAACTATTCTTCTAGATACTAGCTGGCTTAAAACCCAATTTGGCACCAAAATTTTCAGTGATTCACATCTTATGAACAGGACATCTTTAAAAAAATTTGATAGGGTGATCCAACAGTAGGTCAGAAAAAATAGTAAGGTAGCCAGGGTCTTGGTGCCTACCATTCAGCAGCAAATGAAAGTGCTAAATAACTGCACGATCTCTCTTAGATTTCTCGTAATTCAAGTTATCTTCTTTTCAATAAATATTAAACCAAAGCCAGAAACAGAGTTTATTGCTTACAAGTAGGTGGTGCTTCTGCTCGTGCACTTTCATGTCAGACCTCGTATTAACAATATTGATTATTGTAGGGATTTGTATAAAGTCAATATTAGAATGCACTATTTTATACTTGCATTGTATTCTAAATCAGACAGGTCAGTCAAAAACATGAGGGAGTAAAAAAAAAAAAAAAAAAAAAAAATGCCCAGCTGAAGGATAGGTTGTCAAATAATTCAGAGATTTTTTTTTTTACACTTTCCTTCCCACCCAACCCAATGATCAGATGCCTTAAAGAAGTTTTATTAATAAGACAGACTGCTTTAATCTTTCCTCTCAAGCTTTATCTCCCAGTTTTCCTGTCACTTTGTGACTGTTGGAATATAATTTATTTCTTTATGTCAATTAGGGCTTTGGACCAGGGTTTGGGAGCATGAATCTTCCTTCTTAGGGTTTTCACGCAAAGGCTCTGTACATAAGATGACAATAGAAAAATAGTAAACAAAGTGCCAGCTAATTAATTAGACTGGGAAAGTGCCCTGATAATCTTCAAATGCAGGACTTTTGTGAAAAATCATATGGCACCATGGCTCTTAGGCCAGAAAACTCATTATTTCTTTCCCTGAATCTCTGCCTAATGAACCTACAAACATGGAGATTAGATTAGATTAATTCTGTATAGAGAAAGGCCAATCAGAATCCCACAAGCACCTGGCAACAGAGGGAGGAATAGGGTGTGGCATGTACATGGGTGGACACATGCATGTATACACAGCCCCTTCAACTATAACTCTCGTGCAGTATGGTGTTTGTGTATCTCCCATCCTTTCTCACTGAAGATTTTTTGAATCGCTGGTCAAAAGTGCCTGGAGGAACACAAGTTCTTCACTAGCTACCTGTCCTCTTCTTTATACGACATAGGGTCTATCATGTTCAAAGCTGGTCTTCCCTGCAAAGTTCTGCTCTATAGCTGTGTCCTTCACTCAGAGTGCTTAATACTAAATGCAAAGAATGATCAGTTTTGGTATCCGTTAATGCTCCAAGTTTTATTTTTAAATAGTTGTCAATGATTGTACTTCCAGGGAGATTTTCTTCCTTCAATAAGATCTTCTCTGTGCTTACCAGCTATTTGGTCTTAGAATTTTTTTTTTTTTCCATTTCCCTGGAGCTTGAGCTCCTGGGTCTGTCTCTAATTACTCTATCTCTAAAGTGAACTGCCGTGTTGAGAAGGCACATCTCTATGCATTTCCTTCCCTAAATAGCCCTAGCTTAGAAATGGTCTCCTAGCTATTTGCCCCTTCACCGCCCACCTCCCTTCCTGGCAAAAGCTGTGCATGTCGCAGTGCCTCCTGGGCATCACCATAACCATGTGGGATGCAGCCGTGGGGTGGGGGGGTTTAAATATCCATGACCACCATTATAGGGGCTAATCACAAAAGAGAACAGTTTCAGGTGGAACCTCATGGCAATGACAAGACACTTTAAACCACAGTTGAATTTTCTTCTGATAAGGGGGAAGCCAAGAATGAGAAGGGCAACTCCACTGGGAATCATTCTCTTCTCTTTTCTTTCCCTCTACTAATGAGGAGGAGGACATGGTGACCACAACTGCCAGCAGGTAAACTCATCCACAACCAACAGAACAGAACCTTGTGAGTTTTCACTCTTTCTTGTGTGTGTCAGATTCACTCTAATACTCAGGAGTCCTCAATCACACATGGACTGCTTGGGAACAAATACCCAACAAATGTGTTTATATTTTATAGAAATGTTTTAAGGAAAATGTTATGCAAAGTCTTTTGGTCCAAAATGGCCTCCCCACCTCTTATCTCGCACAGAAGAATTGATATGTCATAAAATACCAGGAGAGGTGGGTTTTTTGGCTTATTTTTAAAACAAAGATTGGGGATCTTTTTTCTTTATGGAATTATAGTTACTGATGACCAGTTTCCTATCTCTAAATTATTAGATAGCAATGGTCACCATGGTAACTAAGTTGAGGGCTTTAAATTATTTCTTATAACATTATTTTTGGAACTTTACCTACGGTGAGAGGTAGGTTCACTTAACTATTTACATTCTAAATTTAGAATGTACTTGGGGGCTCCTGGGTGGCTCAGTTAGTTGAGTGTCCAGCTCTTGGTTCAGCTAAGGTCATGATCTCATGGGTTGTGAGACTGAGCCCCGCATCATGCTCCATGCTCAGCACAGAGTCTGCTTGGGATTCTCTCTCTCCTCTCCCTTCTCCTTTGCTTGCTCTCTCCCCCACTCTCTCTCAAATAAATAAATAAATCTTTAAAAAAAGAATGTACTTGGAGTTATAAATACTATGAACAAAAACACAGTATTACTTTAAAATTCTGAGACTTTTTTTATATAAGGGAAAGTAACTTTTAGATTTTTTTTTTTTTTTTTGACAGAGACAGAGACAGCGAAAGAGGGAACACAAGCAGGGGGAGTGGGAGAGGGAGAAGCAGGCCTCCTGCCAAGCAGAGAGCCTGATGTGGGGCTCGATCCCAGGACCCTGGGATCATGACCTGAGCCGAAGGCAGACGCTTAACGACTGAGCCACCCAGTCGCCCTGTAAACTTAACTTTTAAATGCTTGTACCTTTTAGTGTGGGTGAGGTACAATATCACAATTCATATTTTTATAATAAAATTAATAATTAATGTTATAACATTGAAATAGATATTATAACAACAGTAGTTTTTAAAAGTCATGGATGTGAATAATAATGAGAAGAAAATTATTATTATAAGCTTAATTTCTAATGTTTTTCCTTAAATAAAACTCAACTAATAAAATAGCTTAATTATTAGGTCTCTTTTGAATAAAATAATAAGAAACATTTTAATAAATAAAGGCTAAATATTTTACTTT
Organism: Mirounga leonina; assembly: GCF_011800145.1. Lineage (NCBI taxonomy): Eukaryota > Metazoa > Chordata > Mammalia > Carnivora > Phocidae > Mirounga > Mirounga leonina. The sequence goes on from NW_023270812.1 coordinate 6,471,862, forward strand.
TGTGGAGTGTTGATGCTTTTAAAAGTGTTGGTTAGAATGATGCGTTTCTGGTGATTTTTAAGGGGAAAGATAGTATCTATATCTATCTGTCTACAAAATTGTAACTATCTGTCTACAGAATTAGTCATATTGTACATTAGATATCATTAATACTATTAGGGAAATTTGGAAGTTTTTTGGTCTTTGAATTTGGACAGAGAGCCAATACATATGGACAAATTAAAAATTAATCCTCTAGCTTCATGCAGTATATTGCTTTTAGCTTGTAGCTTACCATGATTCATACCATGTTAAGATTAATATATGTATACGTAAGCCCTACATCATTCTAAATCTTAGTGGAGTGAATGTTATGGTGACAAGTTTAACTAAGGATGTCTTGCTTTTCTTACTTTGTGTTTTAGAAATAGTACTGCTATTATAGAATGGTTCTTTGTATTTAATATTAAAATTTTAGTACTACTTAAATTTTTATCCACTGAATATTACATTTCCTGTGATACGTAATTGCATACAAAGGAACTTCAGACTGTTTTGACACAGCGTCCCTTACTTAAAAATTTAAAAAAGCCTCTTAGTTTGCACAATATTCTTCATAAGTTAAGCCCTAATGTGATTATCCATCATTTCACAAAAGAACATATTAAGCGCCATGTAAAATATATATTATAAAATAAACACTTTATTGCTAGTTGTACCTGAAGAGGCATAACCTATTATTAACATTAACTAAAAGTCTTAAGTCCTCTATTCCATAGAAATTAGCCTTCGCTGGGCACCTGGGTGGCTCAGTTGGGTCAGCGTCCGACTCTTGATTTCAGCTCAGGTCATGATCTCAGGGTTGTGGAATCGAGCCCTGTGTTGTCAGGCTCTGTGCTCAGTGGGGAGTCTCTTTCTCTCTCTCTCTCTCTCTCCTTCTCCCTCTGCCCCTCCCCCACTTGTGTTCTCCCTTTCTAAAATAAATAAATAAATCTTAAAAAAAAAAAATTCGGGACACCTGGGTGGCTTAGTCGGTTAAGCGTCTGCCTTTGGCTCAGGTCATGATCCTGGGGTCCTGGGATCGAGTCCCGCATCGGGCTCCTTGCTCAGCGGGGAGCCTGCTTCTCCCTCTGCTTGTGCTCTCTCTCTCTCTGACAAATTAATAAATAAAAAATCTTTAAAAAAAATTGTCCTTTGCGGAGGGAAAAGATAACACAAAAGATGTAGTAAAACTATGCACTTACCTCCCCCTTCATGCTCAGTAAGTTTAAAGTATTAAAAGTTTTGTTGTACCTATTGGCCAAAAAGTAACCATGGCATGATTTTTAGCCTGACTGGCCTGGTATCCAGTCTCTGTCTAGGCATCCCGCTTCCATACTTAGCAGTCATTGGTGGTAGTGCAGAGCTGATGCTGAAAATGATCTATTCTGTTCGTTTGGATCGATTCAATACAGTTGCAGTATACAGAAATTAGATGAATTCAATGAAGAACATAGTTAATCTAGTAAAGGTTTTAATCAGTGGTTAGGGTAAATAGGAGACTTCACTCATTCAACAAATATTTATTGAGAATCTGCTTTGCAAGCCTTGGACTAGTTGATGCAGAGAGGACAGTGAGTGAGGTAAACAGAGACAGATATAGCTTTTAATCAACTGGGAGGTGAGAAGGAACAGTGGTCCATAGGCTTACAGAGCTGTGTAGGTTAGTGGGAAGAGCACTGAACTTGAATGAGTTAATTCTCTGAGAGTCAGTCTCCGGATGTATCTATAAAATGCCTCTGTCATAAAGTGTCTGTAGGGATGTGTGCGGGAGTATCTTGTAAAGCACTTAGCAGGGCACTGGCATATGGTAGGTACTAGGTACTTGGTAGCCCCCTCCCTCTGTGTCAGGGTCGGACCAGGCCATTGGAAAAGACAAAAGTCAATTCTTTGTGGCTGCCCCTGCCATTATGGAACCTGTTGTGTCCTCCACACTGGGCTACTGTTTTGTTTTGAAACAGGAAAGACACCGGGGGGAAGAGAATGGGTGGAAACGGACTTGTATGGGGAATGGTTGCCTCTGACGTGCCCTTGTGTGGGAATGAATTTTCAGCTGGCAAGCATGGTCTGGGAGAGGGAAGGTCTGATCCTCTGACCTCTGATGGCAGCTTGTGTTCTTGTCCCCGCATAAAAGATAACTATGCTGGGAACTGTTGGATTTTTAATTCAATTCAGCAAACACTTATTTAACACCCGCCACATGAAAGGTTGAGTAACTTGCTCGGAAGTTTGTGGGTGATATGGCCCCTTACTGGAATCTACTGGAAAGAATTATCCTGTAGGTGATGTTGGTTTTTGATAGATTTACTTAGGACCTTTGTTAGATATAATGAAATACCAGTGTGTATTTCATCTATTATAGAAAAAGCAGGGCGCCTGGGTGGCTCAGTTGGTTAAGCGACTGCCTTCGGCTCAGGTCATGATCCTGGAGTCCCTGGATCGAGTCCCGCATCGGGCTCCCTGCTCGGCAGGGAGTCTGCTTCTCCCTCTGACCCTCCTCCCTCTCATGTGCTCTCTCTCATTCTCTCTGTCTCAAATAAATAAATAAAATCTTTAAAAAAAAAAAAAGAAAAAGCAAAGGAAGAGAAAGGCAGAAAGTCTCTCATATAATCTACTGCAGAAGAATGATTGCCTTGTAGTGTTTAGAATATCTGTGGGGGACGGTGGCATGCAGCCAAAGGTTCTGCGTGTTTATGGAAAAAAAATGGTGAAATATGTATTTTTTTTATTTTTCAGGTAACTCTAGATTATGTGGAGTAAGGTCAGCCATGATTATTAAACAAGAATATTTTTTACAAGATAAAATGAAAATTATATTCCTTTTAGAATAAAACTTATCTTAAATTTCTATAAATTTATAGAATTATGTAATTATAAGAAATCTATAAAAGTCTATAAATTTTTATAAATTTATATTCCTTTTAGAATAAAAGGAATCTTGGGGCGCCTGGGTGGCTCGGTCATTAAGCGTCTGCCTTCGGCTCAGGTCATGATCCCGGGGTCCTGGGATCGAGCCCCGCATCGGGCTCCCTGCTCGGCGGAGAGCCTGCTTCTCCCTCTCCCACTCCCCCTGCTTGTGTTCCCTCTCTCGCTGTGTCTCTCTCTGTCAAATAAATAAAATCTTAAAAAAAAAAAAAATTACAGAATAAAAGGAATCTTAAATTCCTATAAATTGTTATGCTTCATACATAACTATGCAGTAAAAAATAAGCTGCACTTATCTGAATTCTTCCTCCTAGGTGCCCTAAAACGACAAGTCACTTTAATACTAATGGGGCTCCATGTAAGCTAGACCATGTTCCATGGCAGCCAGATCTGAGATGTACAGTAAAGCACGCATCAGAAATGCACCCTCAGTCCATGCTAGCAGTATCGTCTTAGAGGGGGTTAGGTGTCCATAACACCGTACATCCGTGTCCACAGAGAGACGAATATTCTCGACATTATTTAGATATGGGTATCATCTTCCTGGCCATGGCAGCGGCTAATGGCAATGCTGACAAGGCTATGTAAGTATGACATTGGCTTTAAAAACCCAGTAAATGGACCATGGTCTTGGCCAGCTTCAATGCATATACTTTACTCTGTGGATTGTGCCTATTCAGAGTATATTAAAACTTAAAACCTGGATCTTTGGCTTGGGGCCTTACTTCAAGGTTTGCCTGATGAGTGCCTTCAAAAAGAACAAATTTACAATGATTGCTGCTTATTAATGACCCTATTTTCCTTTGGGGCTACAACGGAGGTCTAGTTTTCATGTCTAAGCCACACATATATCTCCACTAAAGATAAGCGCTTAAGAAAAAAAGTGGTATTAATGGCCCTGATTCCATGGGAAATTTAAATTAGGAGGCAGAGAGTTCCGTACCAGCGCTCCAACAACTGCGTGTGACTGGGGTATAAAGAAAGCGGTATCTCCAGTAATAATGTTCGAGAGGTTTGCAGAGGTGTGCACCTATTGATCTTCACCTGGGCCGAAGAAAGGGGACCCAAAGGGTGCTCTCCAACACAATAGACCTGTTGTGTCTTGTAAAGAATTCCTGCGGGATGCATGACTCCTGAGGAGTAGATCCGCTCACTTCTGATGAGACTCATCCCTGGGAACACTACCCCTGGGGAACACGGTTTTCTCCCGAGTCCAGGCCTTTGCCGGCCTCTTCTTCTGCGCCTTCCTCATATTTCAAACTCCCCCCACTCTTGTTGGGAAGCCTTTTCTGACCTACCCGTGAACCACCCCCACATCCCCTGCACGGCGCCATCTCGGCACTCCCCACCCTGAATACTTATTTCCTAAACCCCCATTGACTGAATCTGTCCGGGGTGGGGCCCAAGCATTTTTGTGGACATTGGCCAAGACCAGGCTTGAGATGAACTGTCTGAGCTCAGACTCTGGGCAGGGCCATGTTCCTTTCATGCAGCGCGATACCCCTGCCCTCTGAAGACTGGGCATTTGAGTACTATTTACTAAATGTAACTAATTTTTAAATAGTTGAAACAATAGTAAAGTCCTATGCTTCATTATGTCACTACCAGATTTTTTAGCTGACCACTGATTTATTAGACTTTTTAAAACATGCTTTCACATAATTTGCTGATATTATATTAGACATTTGCTGATATTATAGCAACTGCATATAGGAAGTGTCTGATAAACAAGTTTTCCCTGTCATTCCTTTTGTGACATAAATCATCAGGATCTGTTGTCTCTTTTGCTGGCCATTATTTTAATTGTTAGATTTTTTTTAAAGTGTTGTTGCTCATAATTACAAAGACAAGTTTTCTGATAGTTAAAAACTGTCTGGCACATTACACATGTCTTCTCATGTCCTAGATTCTTTGGGTTCTCTGCTTATGTACATTGCTTTCACAGTGTTACCCAGTTTAGAGATTGATTTTATATTTCACAATTTCTTTAAGTTATATCTCTGATTTCAGCAGTTCCTTAATATTTTGCAGTCTTAGGACAAGTTCAGTACACTTGATCTTTATTCAGCAAGGGTAAACACCAGTGGTTCAGAATGCATCAAATGATTTTCTTTGAAGTATACATATATATATACACACACCATGCAGAGATAAATGAGAGATGACAGGTAGCAAATTATAAAGCAAACAGGAAAAAATGTTAATAGGAGGTGAATCTGGGTAAAAGGCATGTGGGTGTTATTTCCACTATTTTTGTTTCTGCAACATTTTGTAAATTTGAAATTATTTCTTAACAGCAAAAAACCCCACAAAACCAACAAGCAAACTTCCAATTACTTCATAAGCCCTAGTACATGGTAAAAGTGCTTTGCACTTAATTAGGAATAGAATGGTGTTTGTGGGGCACCTGGGTGGCTCAGTCTGTTAAGCGTCTGACTCTTGAGATCATCTCAGGCCATGATCTGAGTCAGGGTCATGGTATCCAGCCCTGCTTCAGGCTCTGCGCTCAGCAGGGAGTGTGCTTGAGATTCTCTCCCTCCCTCTGCCCCTCCTCCCACCTGTGCTCATGCTCTTTAAAATAAAAATAAATAAATCTTGAAAACAGTGTTTGTGGTGAGCCTAAAATACGGAATAACAGTGTCCATATGTCACCTCCCCTCACGTAGCTATGTGTACGTGGGGGCGCATGTATGACCGCGTGCGGTGGTTCGTTTTGGTGTGCGGATCATCAGCTCCACTAATGAGTAGCTGGTCTCAGCAGTAAAAATTCAGGGGGGCCGAAGATTTCAGGGACCCAGGCTTATATGTTAGCATAGCGTGAGCCCAGCCCATGCAAATGTACGGAAACTGTGCCACGTAATCCACAATTCCTGTGAGGGAGGTGCTCTCTTCTCTTGTCCAGTCACGATAGACATTATGGAGCACTTGCGCAGCTTCAGAGGTGGAGTAGAGGTGAGTGTTAGCCATGTCGCGGCAACCATTTAAGATGCCACCATCACCTTAATACCATTTTCTGAGTTACACTTTGGCCTTGTTGAGGTTACTTTGCACATAGCATTTCAATAAACACTACAGGGATCATAAACTGTGACCAAGAAATGTTTTTCTCCAGTCATCTGTAGCGTTTAGCATTTTACCAACCCCCCTTCTGGATGCTCTCTTTCCCCTTGCCTGTCTTGGTAACTCTATCTCCTGGCTCCCTCCGGGCCTCTCCGTCCAGTCCTTGTCAGGCTGAGACCTGGCTCACCCTCGTCTGCCTTCCCGTCGTCTGCATCTTTCCTCCTGGGCCACTGTGCTGTCCGCGTTTATTCCGAGTTGTTCTCTTCCAAAAGCCTGTTTTATTCTTATGTATCCTGTGACCTGTTGGTGCCTTGTATGACTTAACATCAACATACGGCACGGCATCTCCAAGCGAGTTCAGACGTCTGTGCCTTCAGTCCTTGAAGTGTAATGATCGCTTCTGTGGCAGCAAAAGACAGAAGACGCTTCCCATAGCTCTCCAGCTCATTTTGTTTATGTAATTATTTTAGTTTTCAAGTGTTTGCTCATTGCTAAAGTTTTGGCTATAGTTATGTCACAGAGGGGAAACTTATTTTCATGTTTTATTTTTGTTACATGAATCTGGGGGAAAGTGTCCACTCCTTCATAATGATTAGTCACATCTCTTTGCTTTTTCCTCGAGACAAGCATGCAGGGGTGAGAACTATAAATTCTAGATAGTATTAACTTTTTTGTAATTTAAATAATTTCTAAGAGAAAGGAAGAAGAAATGTTATTTGTGAAATAATTGTGCAACCTCAATTATATCTGAATTGTTGCTTTGGTATTGGGGAAGTGTTCTTTATCAGCTACCAAACTGAGACAAGTTCCTCGTGGATGGTCTTTGTCAATTAAGTGAAAGATGGCTTAAGTGCATAATGGGCGTGTGACTTCCTGTGTGTTCTTTGCAATCTCTGAAAAAACTAATGGCAGATGCTATTCTAAACACATGCCCCCAACCCCCAGTGCATGTGACCACAAATGTTTTGGGGATAGTACTGCACGTGACCTCTGCAATTGTCAAGGTATTTCCAGGGAATCACTCTTCACTGTCAGACTTCCTACAAATATTCAGAGGGAAAGAACTAAAGATATTTATGAGACTTCTCTCAGGATGTCATATGATATGTTAAGAAACGTAGCTATTTTTACCATCAAAATCTAAGTTGAATCTTGAGGTAATCCCAGAAGTCCTGTCCTCGCCCCACCATCATCCTCGAACGTGTTTCACAGGGTCAGGTTTAACCATTGGTCTTGGTTGGCAGTGTGCTCCGTCCCTGAGCATGGGGCGAGGTACTGATCTTTTGTGAGCTGTCTGTGGTAGCATTCACTGAGACAAATACTCGGCTCTGGATCTGTGGCCACATGCCTCACACCCAGACAAAAGTCCGTTTGGGCCCATGGACGCTTCTTGCATGCTGCGTCAACCACAGCCAGGATGCGTTTTGCTGGAGTCTCTGGAAATTCTCTCTGCATTCCTCTGCCATCCATGGAATCATTCAGCTGCTTCTGGGTCTAAGGGAAGCAGAGCTATTTCTACTCCGACTGCTGCCAAGCCCTTCTGGCCTGCAGAGGAAACAGGGATTTTGCTCCCTTCCTGGGCTTTTTCCAGGAGAGAGGTTACAGATCATTTCTGCTCTTAGGCTTATGTCATCTCCATTCCAGGATCTCAGCCTTTGGGAAATGCGAAGAGAAAAGAGGGCCAGGGGAGGTCTCCTAGGCTCACCATGGCTGTCTCCTGCCTCAGCCTAGAGAATACCCTCTGGCCTTGGAGGATAGGGGGACTAGAGTATGTCCTTAAGCAGACATTTCCGTATAGAGCTCTGGGTTCCCATCGACATTCTTCAGCTTTGGAAAAACCAATGCCCAGGAATTTAAAAGACAAAAATCTTTTCTCTAATTTTCTGCTATAACAACCCTTCCCTAATGCAACAGGATCTATTTGCTGCCCCAATAGGAAAGAGGGTCAGAATTTATAAAAATTAACAAGGAAAGAGGGCATAGGAAAAATTTCAAAATAATATCCTTCCATGGTATCATTACTATGACCATGGTTATCAGATTAGAAGCTTTCTTATTAGGCTAATTTTGGCATTTAGACTCAATTCTCCTGTGATAGAGAAGTATAAAATTATCATAAACATGAGCATTATAACAGCAACATAATAATGACACTATAGGAATGTCAAACTGGATTAGATGAAGAAGTCATCTCACTCGATAAGCCATTATGACCCTCAAGCTTTTGATGTACATTTTCAGCTGTTACTCGTCAAGGTGGTTATAGTAATGAAGAACACTATTATTGATCTATAATATACGCTCTATTTTAAGTCTGTTCAGATGATACCAAATTTTCTACACCATTGATCCGTTTAAAAAAGAAATCTTTCCTTGAATTCTGCTTGCCACTAATCAGGCTATTATATTCAGTTTTTTAGATAGGTTGACAAATTGAAAATCTAGCTTTAAATGTTGCAGTAGTTTAAAAATAGAAGTCTTTTACTTTAAACTATTCTCAGTTGCTGCTTTAAGCAATAAAAATGTACTTTATAGCTTGTTAACCTAGATCTCATGGATATCCTTTCTACAATAATATAAGTAGATCATTGTTTACTGTCTAAATCAGACTTGTCAGAGCAATGCTCTCTAGTGATTTTTTAAAGTCAGAGTAAACTGATACATTCTGTCTTCTGTGATTATCCAGACTGGCATGGTGTTCTCCTTGTATACTTGTATTTTGAATATGAATAGCAATCTTTAGCTGACTTTAGCATTTTATAGAAATGTTTATATGTAACTTCTTTTATATGTAACTTATATGTAACTTCTACTTACATCAGCATCTACCAAATATGTTAACTGAGCTTTATAACCTGGTTATTTTCTATTTCAGTTGCTTTTAAGACCCTTGAATGTGCACTCACCTACTTTACACTCATTAAATCAGAATATTGGAAGCTACCTTATTTTGAGGTACAACGTAAAGCTCTAGAAGAGTTCAGTTACTCCACATTTTAACATAATCTACTCAAGGTTAGAGCATGCTGCAAAAAAGCAGAACGTGTCAGGAGATAAGGTAAAGGTGACATGGAATTTTATGACCCGAAATAAAGTATATCAAACTGATTAGGAAGGTCTAAATACATCTTGAAAATTGACAGGTATTTTAGGAAGAAATGATGAGTCATTAGAGCTGAGGCCAGTTAAATTAGGAGATTAAAATATATTATTCTGAGGGCCTATTGTCATAACTTGCAGTTTGGTATTGAACACAAAATCCACTTTAGTTTTAAAACTTTAATTAACCATTACTTTGGATCCTTACCATCTTTTTATCAGTCCCAATAGAAATATATATATATATTATTTGATCTAACAGGACAATGTGTAGTACAGAAATCATCCTCTCTGGGTTCTATTGTGAAATCCTGACCAGCTGTGTTCTTAATTGATTTTCTTCTTTTTCGCTCCAGGATCTTCAGACTCTCCTTTCGTGTGTGCATATGTGTGTTAATTTTTTGTTTTGTTTTCCTAGCTTTTTACCATCATCAGTTAAATACTCTAGTATTTACATTTACCACAATAAAAATTGTTTCCTTGACCCTAATTTTCTCTCTGGATACTGTCCCAGGGCTCTCCCTTCTTCAGAGCCAACCCCTGCTAAGGGTTTTGCTTCTACTCAGTGCCTTCACTTTCTCTCTTCAAGATCACTTGGATAAGGGGAAACTTCTGCCTCTTTGTCCCCAACACCAAAAAGGAGGCCTAGGGCCTGATTTACTTTATGAATATTAGAGAGAGTATGTGCCCCACATGGACGTTCTCCTGGGTCTTCATATCACATACCCCACAAATCAGCTTTCTGAGGTAGAAGCCAAACCAACAGGTTATGTTGGAAGCCCTCCAGCAAGCTAATGTTCACACTCAACCCTGAGGACCCCACAACCTCTGTGACCCTTTGGACCACAAGCCTCGGTGACTGATGGTTTTGGTGACTGGAGCCTGGAAAGGGAGCCTGGAAAGCCACCTCCCAGAAGTGCCCCATAGAGTTTAGGTCTTGAACCTCTTTAATCAGCTGCCAGAAACACCTCTTTTGCAAAGCAGCTGTTAGCTTACAACTGGGCTCTTGTCAGAACTGGGTGCCTGATCCAAGGAGGACTTGCAAATCTCTGGCCTAATACTCACATTTTGCCCTGAGTCAACTTGGACACAAGGACCAAGAGGTAGGAAGGGCCCAAGCAGCCTCACTTGTCAAGTGAGTATTTTCAGGAACACATCTGTCCTGACCCAGTAGCATTACAGCTTTACATGAGGACTGACAGCCATCCACTGAGAGAAATGTATCTCCCACTCTGCCACCTGAAGCAAAGCTGGTGGCTCCGTGGGGCTCCCAATTTACTAACTTCCTGGGCTCAGTTCACTGGAGACTGGGAGAAGCTTAGACCCACTCGGCTGCTGCAGCAGTTCAACTCCAGCTCCAGCTCAGCAGAACTAAAACTGGATGTGGTTGCTTTGTTTGATGGACAGAACTTAAGGCCATTCTCAGCTCTAGCCCATACTCCTCTTAATAAGCCTTCTTATATGTTTTCCTGATTCTCTGGATGTTGTCAGTGGCCTAGCTCTTTGGTCTGCCACTAGAAAAATGACAACTGGCAGATAAAACACACCTATTTTGGGGGGACAGACCAAGCGACAAACCACACTGCTGATCACATCCTCTGGGTCTCTCCTATAGAGGCCCATAGTGTGGATCTGTTCTCTGATGAAGCTACTGATGGAGCCTGTACTGCCCAGATAGCCACCATGACTGCCTGGACCCATCGTCCTGCTGGACGTGGCAGCATGGCCACCATCGTAGACTGGGCACAGAGTGAAGAAGTGAAGAACTCTGTTTCTGACACAAAGCTACCACTGCTTAGAGACTTGTGACCCATTTGTATCATAGGGGTATTTTTGCATGGGGCATAGTCCCACCTGCTCCTGGAAGACTGACCATGTTGGACCTTTGGTTTCCTCCTGGGGCTGCTGGTGGGTGGTGCCTCATCACTGCCAACATTTTTTCAGGTTATGGTGTTGCTGTTTCAGTCTGATCAGCTCACTTCAGCCTCGCCATTGGGCCCTCAAAACAAATTTGTTCATTCTTTTGGTTCATGTTTGTCTGACAAAGGTATACCTTTTCATCAAAAAAAACCACTCAAGAATGGGCTGATGGACCTTCTGCACTGCCTACAATCCACAAGCAATAGGCATTGTTAAGCATTGGGACAACCGCTTCAAAAATTAACTCAAAAAAATTCTGACTTTATCTCTTCCTGGTCCACACACTTTAGTAAGACCTGTTGGTCACTGAATGCATTTATCCCCAGAAAGGGATCATCTTCTCTTACCCACTTTCTGGGTAATGATCAGTATATAGGGGTGAGGAGTCATACAGACCTATTTTGAAAATTTGATAACCCACCCTGGTTACTCCTGGACATGATGCTTCTTTCTTTACCCCAACAGCAAAATTAGTAATACAAAATTTCAGGAAAGAGATTGCAATCTCTAAAGGCTGAAAGGTCAGTAAGGTTTTGAGGAAGAGATCCATTTGAGTGCATGCCAAGCCCAGTTGGCTATCTGCCCACCTATGAAAATTAGACCACTATCTGTGATCTGCAGGGCTCTTCAGTGTTCTCAGATGACACGGATTGCATGGTCTTAGTGACTTTTCTAAAGAGTAAAATCTTCATATAAGTCATAGGTAAATGGTTCCTTTTGTTGATTTGGAATTCTTTTCTATTCATTGTCATATGAAACAAGCTTTGTGGAAGAAATTATGCCAACTCTGCAAAGAGTGTATTTTTAGAGAGAACATTTTCATTGAAACAGAATCAGAAATTTAACAACCATTTGGTAGAAATTGTGATCCTTGTTGGGATTTATTATTAGTAGTAGTAGTAGTGTTATATATTATAAAGACATTTACTAAACATAATAACAGTGTCCATTAAGTACACCAAAAGATGATACCACTGACAAAAAGACATCAAAAAATATCTTTTTGGAAAGACATTTGAAGATTAAAATTAGACAATATGCACCATCAAACAAAATAAACTGTATCTTCTAGGTGATTATAGAACATAATTTCAAGTGAACCTGTACTGTATTTGAAGTGATAATTCATGATAATGAAAGGAAAACATTGCAGCTATCCAGCGTAGCTCTTGCTGACGTTTCACCCGAAGTTCATGGCCATGGAGCTCTATGATGGTCAGTTACCCGTATCTGAGGAGGATTAACTCCATGGCCTTACATCTCTTCATCTTTACTCAGCATCAGATGAAATTATTACTTACTTCTCTATATATTTTAAGGCTTTCTTACGAAAACACACTCTTTCGTCTAGCCTAATCTTGACAGTAATGCCTCCCACTAAGCCAGTCAGTATTTGGATTGGTTTGCTTAATATTTCCACATATGATGGTTTAAGACCTGTATAATCTGAAGATAAAATCCGCAATGTGTTTTATATATGGATATCAATCTTACTTCTCTCTGAAACCTTAGAAAAATCTGCACAGACGAATGGACTTCATACCATGCATCCGGCAGTCTTGACCAGAGCTATCTGATTGTCACTTACAGGATTCAACCAGCACCAGCGCATGGACTGTATACAGCAAGGGTGGCTTTTGGTTGCCTCCTCAGTGAATTTGCTGCTGCCTTCGCCCAAGGCAGACATCTATGTCTTTGTAATATTTTATGGTGAGGACAGTTGAATGTTTTAGCCAGGCCTTTTCTTTCTCTTACAAGATAATATCGTTAGCGATTAACCGGGAGAGATTATCCAGAGCGCATTACAAAGTGCTAACACAGCGCCCGCCTGATCCCAGTAGCTTTGCTTGCGTCTATGCAGAGATGGGTTTGCCGTGAGGTTCAAAGGGCCAATCAGGCATGAGTGCTTTTCTCAACCCTGGGAGGGCATAGGCAGGGCGTTCACATGGCCCTGTGCTTTTATAAAATTTGCGGCAGTGAGACATTTTAACTGCAGTCCGTCATTGCTGCCATTTCTCCTCTGACTCCCCCCTGCATCTCCCCTGCTGTGTTGTAGAATTGGAGTGGCAAGGGCCATTCAGGGATCTGGCTGAGGGAATACTGATGTGGACATACACTGAGTGTTACCTGAAGGTCCAGCAATTGTGTCTCAGTAGGGACATGTCCTGTGGTGCTGGCAGCAGACCCACGTGGAAAACAAGTTAGGAGAAACAAGCTTAGGAATGTCTGGAGCCAGAGCAAGTCTCTGATAAATTCTCAGATATGGAAGAATTACATGACTCATGGATGTGTAAGAACACTGTCAGAGGAAGGTTGTGTTCTCATCAGTAATGTGATACATGCTATTATAAAGGTATCCTATATTGATTTCTTTTTTTCATGTGAATTATGTAAAATAAAATTGATCATAGTCCCTTCCTTTGTAGGACAGCCATCTGTGGTAGCACTTCAATAAGCAAGTAGTCTGTGTGCAAAGTTGAATATTCTATGCCTTCCAGCATATTCAACCATATCCTTTTTTTTTTTTAAAGATTTTATTTATTTATTTGACAGAGAGAGAGTACAAGTAAGGGGAGCAGCAGAGCGAGAGGAAGAAGCAGGCTCCCCGCTGAGCAAGGAGCCCGATGTGGGACTTGATCCCAGGACCCTAGGATCATGACGCCAGCTGAAGGCAGACACTTAACCGATTGAGCCACCCAGGTGTCCTTTATTCAACCATGTCTTAACAAGACTGATCGTCTTGTCCCAAAGCATTCTGGCACTTCCCAAATGGCACATTTTTTACCAAAACCAGTAGTTCATTAAGAGGAAGAGATAAATTCTAAATAGGAATAATGAATAGGCTCTCAGATTGATTACCCATTTAATGAAAAGAAGTGATGCATATGAACCCATCAGGAATAGATTTGAATCTGCTGTTTTGACATGAAGTTCTGACATCACAAAAGATAACCTCCCATGTTGCGGAGATGTGCCAGTGAGCCATGGCCATGGGAGCGTGGTGACAAGCCAGTTGATGAGTGTCGTCAATCAGAGTGTGTAAGACTAGTTTCCATACAAGAAAAGTTGAAAAACCCTGAAGTCGTGTAGTTCTCATGTGAGAGAAATTTTGGATTTCCCTAATTTGACAATTCTAAAAATGTGCATGCTGTAACCCATAATGAGTTGTGAAGATGAAAAGAAATTTTTGAACTATAAGTAATAAAAAAGATATTTAGATCAGTTGTCATTATTATTATTATTATTATTGGTGACTGAAGAAATTTTGAACTGGAAATCAGGTTGTAGGGGTCCCTGGGTGGCTCAGTCAGTTAGGCGTCTGCCCTCAGCTTGAGTCATGATCTTGGAGTCCTGGGATTGAGCCCCACATTGGGCTCCCTGCTTAGCAGGGAGTCTTTGTCTCCCTCTCCCTCCGCCCCTCCCCTGCTTATGCTCTCCCTCTCTCTCTCTCAAATGGATAAATAAAATCTTAAAAAAAAAAATCAGGTTGTAAAATTTTGTTGTGTTTCAGATATTTGGAATTATTACTAAAATCCACCAAATCTTGATAAAATATTAAAAGAAAATAGACTATTTGATAATGTTCCTGTTTTACTATTTAATATCTAAATGCATTATTTAACTGATGTCTAATATGTACATTTGCAATTTCCAAACCTAAGAAAGTGGGTTTAAATCTCATCAGGTGTTGGGGCACCTATGTGGCTCAGTCAGTCAAGGACCAACTCTTGGTTTCAGCTCAGGTCATGATCTCAGGGTTGTGATATTGAGCTCTGTGTTTCAGCTCAGAGTCTGCTTAAGACTCTCCCTCTGCCCCTTCCCCCCGCTCTCTCTCTTTCTCTCTAATCAATAAATAAATCTTTTTAAAAAATCTCACTAGGTGTTAAACATAAACAATGGTTTAATTCCAAGAGTGTTTATCACATGGGGCGAACAAGCACCAGGGTTGTCTCTGCAGCATCCCCACCCCAGAAGATGAACAAACTTGAATAAGTCTCTAAAGTGATTTCTTTTTGTGTGCTGAGTATTTCCCAATTCTCTGGTCATCACAGTCCAGCATTAATTGTTGAAAATTAGTGGTAGTATTGGGTGATGTGGCTTGATTGGTAGAACGAGGTGGTTGTAGGGAGATGAGGTGATCCATTACCAGGCAGTGTGAAGAGGAGAACGCTGGCATGAGGGAGCATCACCAACAACCAGAAACCAAGGGCAGGAAGCAGCTGACCAGCCCCCAGCTGAACCTTACAGGTTTTGTGTGGGCCACAGCACCACACCAATATTTGCTGGTTGGATATGCAGAACCTCAGACCCATCCAGACCTTCTGAACCAGAATCTGTATGTTAACGGCCTCACTGATGACTTAGTGCACGCAAACATTTGCAAAACCCTGGACAGGAGATTGTCCTTCCGTTCTTCTGCCTTAGCCTTCGCTTTTGCTGTCCTCTGTGTAAGGAAGGCCTTCTTCCCAGCCAGGGCTAGACTGTGAGTGCTGAAAAGATAAGATGCAGATAAAATGTGAGCTAAAATAATCACATGAGGCATGGAAAGAAATCTTGCTGGATGTGAGAAATATTAAGATGTTAAATATGTGCAAGCTTGTCGTCTGGGAGAAAGAGGAGGATGACAATGAAATTAGAAGCCTACTACTGATTGAGGTGTCTGGATGTGTCCGTTATCTCTGCTCTACAGAGAAGGAGACTGAGAAGGTCTCAGAGTTGGGACAGGCCCAGACCAGCGTTCTTGACGCGGTAGCCTGCACACTCACCTGGATGGATGCAGAAGATGGGAACAGGGAAGGGTCAAATATGACGCCCAGACACCTGGGGACCAGAAAGGGACTTTTGTGGAGGAGGGCTGGGGAAGGGGAATCAGTTCAGTGTGGTGAGCCTGGGACGTGTTAAGATACCCTACAGAACTGACCTTCTGTTCTCCAGGAAGACTGGAAAGAGGAATTACACACACATGCCCACTTACAGCACTCACACCTGTTCCTCTAGCATCCCTACCCTCTGAAACACCTATTTTATACCTTCTCTTCTTGTCTCAAACTTCCCTCCCCCACCTCACCCTTCCTTCTTCAACCACTTCTAAGGCATCCCATGCCTAGGAGGAATGATAATATGAAAGACATAGCTCCTGTCTTTGATGAACTTTAAATTTAATAGGAAAATATATGGATATATAGCTACTTAAAAGGCTTAAGCTAACAATATTACCACATGTAGTTAGAATGTTTGAAATAGTTGACCATTTTCTCTTAAGAGTCTTCTCTTAACTTCTCTGGTATGTCTCTCTCCTGAATTTCCTACACTTTACTCCTTTCCTGACTTCTCTTCCTCCTCCTTCACCTGTGCTCAGCCCTAGATGACGGGGCACCGAAGGGCCCTTCCTCAACCCCTAGTCCCCATCTGTTTTCTTCCCTAAGGTAATAATAACCAATATCATGGCTTTAAATACCATCCCTACAACACTGACTCCCATATTGACATCCCTAGTCCCCCTCTCCTCTTGACCTTCAGATGAATATCTCTAAAGACCTTCATGATATCTCCACTTGACTGTCATACCTCAAAGTTAAAATGTCCAAAATAGAACTCAGTTTCTCTGCTTCTCCCAACTCTTCCTCCAAAATGTTCACATTCCATCACAGTAAATGGGACCAATGTCTAACTTGTTGCTCAGATATGAAACTGGAAATCATCACTAATTCTTCTTTCTCTTAAATCCTCATATCCAGACTATAAACATGTCTTAATAACTCTTTCTCCAAAATATATCCTGTACATAACCACTTCTCTCCATCTCCAGTACCACCTCCCATGTCTAAGCCACTATGTTATCTTGCCTGGATCATTGCAGTAGACTTCTCACTGGACCCCATGCATCTGCACATGCCCCTGTAATCCATTCTCCAGCAGCCAGAGTTATCTTTTATATTTACATATCAGATTACAGAAGTTCCTGTCACTAATCCTTCAATAATTTCCTATTGGATTTAGAGTAAGATTCAGCATCTTCTATCCCACAGAATCCTACATGATTTCATCCCCAATCTACCAATCTATCACTCTAACCTCATCTAATATTGCCATCTTTCTTATTCCCCAGGGTTCAAACACACTGCCCTCCTTGCTGTCCCTCAAATCTGCCAGGTCCTTGGTGCCTCAGGAGTTTCATGTTTGTTTTTCTTGCTGCCTGCAGTGTCTTTGCATGCCAGCTTCTTCTCTCCTATCAGCTTTAGCTCCAATGTCACTTTTTCCGAGTACCCATGCCCAAACACTTTATTTCCCTCAGTTACTCTCCATCTTATCACCTTGTTTATTTTATTCAAAAGACATCATGAGCTGAACTTATCCTGTTGGCTCATTCTCTGTTTCACCACCGAGAATTCTTGAGATATGCACTATATCTATCTAATTTGCTTTAGTATCTCTCATGATTAGAATGTGGGTTTGATGTATATTATAAGCTCAGTACCATTTAGTTCAAATGAATGAATATACAACACATAGATACATAATACACATAACTTAACCTGACATAGAAAAGACCGGGAGAGATATGGCATCTATATTCTAATATTTAAAGGACTGTCATGAAGAAGAGGGATTTAATTTATGCTACATCACCTCCAGGAGATAAAGCAGAGTCAGAGGCAGAAGCTGACAGGGGCAAATATTGGTACAATTTAAGGGAGAACTTTCTAGCAATAACACCTGTCCAAAGTTTGGGTCCTGTTTGGGAGATGATGAGTTCCTTGTCACTAGAGCTGTTCACAAATAGACAGGGTGGCTGTGGGGCAGAAATGTTGTAAAGGAGATCCATAGCTTCTTGTAATAAATGGTTTTTAAGGTTTCTTTCAATCTTGATTGTCTTTAAGAAGTTACAGGCAGTGATTTTTCTTCAAGGTGCCTAATGTCCTGCGGTAATGAATAGATAGAGGTTAGGTTGATTAAAACATGGATCAGACTCTTTAGTTGAATACAATACTCTTCACCAAAGACTAAGTTTTCACCTATACTTTTTAAATTAAAGTGAGATGGAAAGAAAGAAAAACAGCAGCAAGTTATCCTCATCCTGTGAAGCTGCCTTCATCAGGAAGTCCTTACAGTGTCTGCTCCAAAATTTTATTCAGTCATATAAAAAGAGGAGTTGCATTGCTTTGTGGTTTCACTATAATTTTTACAACAAATTGATTTACCCACATTTGTCACGCACTTTATTCATTAGATTTCAAGTCATATGACTTTTGCCTCAAATCCATTCCTGACGGGTGAAGCGTGCCTCTACTGAGGATATTTGAAAGAACATGTTGAAGGCTCTGAAAATAATTTTGTAAGAGCATACCCAAAAAATATTTTGCACAATGACAGGATCATTAAAATACTTAGAGTTCCTTCCAAGGTGACTACTTGGTGACAAGCACCTATTAGATATATTGGTTCTTTAGAGTGTTAAAGAAACATACACAGACATATTTCATTAATGTCATGTGATGGGTGTTGAAGTGCACATGTGTATAAGATTACCAAAACTCTTAATAGTTTTTGTTTGTTTTGACAAGAAAATCATTGCTGAACGGCTTTGCACAGTACACCCTTAAATATTGTGGTCTTTGCAATTGTAATAGACATTGATTTTGCCATTTTTGGAGATTTTTTTTTCATTACATTTTAAAAATTTATTATTGTGTTTCCTCTGCATATGTATGATCAGTGTGTAGTAAGGCCCTATATATGCTTATAGTGTATTCACAAAGAAAATAGCTGTTAGTCTGAAACAATCAGTTTGGATTTCCAACGGGTAATTTGAGTGGTTTGTAAACCTTTTAATGTTTTGTGCAAAATATGTGGCTGATTGTATACCTTTAAATATCCTTGAAATAAGATAGTTTATTTTCTATGAGTGAATGTAGAAATTCTAAGCATATACTCAGGTTCAGAATATAACATCTTCCAAATTATATTCTTTTCTATTTTTAAGAAATGAAATGCTCTTTCATGTCTAATTCTAATTTATCATTTTGTAGTTATGCCCAATGAACTGATATACCATTATCCTATCTTTAAAATACTCATGGCTTGCTATACTGACAATATATCAAAAGAAGAGCAAAACAAGGAACTGTATACAGAATACTTAAGTCAATTTTATCATTGATATGAGATTTTTAGGTAGAGACACTATAATTCTTAACAATAAAGGTACAGTATAGTTTGGTTTTGCTTGAGTTTTCAGATCAATTTTTTTAGACAAGTATAATCCTATAGTTTCATATTTGGCCAAATTATTTTCTTCTGAATCTCCCAAAAGGAAAATAAAGCATCCCTTTTATCAGTTTGACCCCGTTATGAATGTTGCCCTTGAGGCTTTGTTCCTCAATTCCAAAGACATTTTAACAACCATAATCCAAGAAAGAAAATCATGTATTTATCATTTGATCATTTTCACAACTCCTACATTTCTGCTATAATAATATACCTTGGTGCTCATTTTTTTCAGCTATCAGAGTAAAGCTCTTAGATTGAACTCTTTCTGGTTATTTAAACATCCGAAAGCTGAAATCTTTTATTATTTCTACCTTTCCATTAAAGAAAAGATAACATTTGCCCATACCTTGATAAAATTGGTATCAGATTAATGTGACTTTCCCCCAAACACTATGGTTTGTTGTCATCTAGTAAGTAGTAATATTGTTACAATCACATATTCCCCCCACCATCTCTGTGAGTGAGAACAATCACTGGTGTTCAAGAAGTTGAATGGAGGATAGGAATATTGGAGAATACATTTTTCTCTGGGGGGAAAAAGAATGATAAATTCATAATCTAATTAAAATACCTAAGTTTTTAATATTGGAGAATATACGTGTCTCTTCACAGTTTTGTCTGCCTGCCTCCCTTAATGTGACTGTGGTAGAATTGTGAAACAGAGGCTTCATTCAGCCTGCGTCTATGTAGGCCAGTGTAACAGTCAGGGTTTTCCAGAAAAATAGAATCCATTGGATATACAGAAATAGACTTATTTTAAGGAATTGACTTACATGATTGTGGAGACTGGCAGGTTTGAAATCTTTAGGCCGGACATTCAGGCAGGAGTAGATGTGACAGTCTTGAGTCTGAAATTTAGGGCAGGATGTCAGGCTGGAAATGCAGACAGGGTTTCTATGTCATAGTTTCGAGGCACAATTACTTCTTCTTCTCTGGGAAAACTGTTTTCCCTTTTAATGCCTTCAGCTGATTGGATAAGACCTACCCACATCAGGAGGGCAATCTGTTTTACTTAAAGTTAACTGGTGGTTTTTTTTTAAAGATTTTATTTATTCATTTGACAGAGAGAGACACAGCGAGAGAGGGAACACAAGCAGGGGGAGTGGGAGAGGAAGAAGCAGGCTTCCCACAGAGCAGGGAGCTCGATGCGGGGCTTGATCCCAGGACCCCGGGATCATGACCTGAGCTGAAGGCAGATGCTTAATGACTAGCAACCCAGGCGCCCCAAAGTTAACTGATTTTAACATCTACAGAACACCTTCACGGCAACATCTTAACCAGTGTTTGACCAAACAGATAGGCACCATAGCCCAGCTAAGTTGACGCAAAATTCAGTGTCACAGCCAGGGACGCTTCCCCTGACTCCAGGCCTCTTCTGTGAGACTGAAACAGACTCAGGAAAACCAAAGCAACATTCTCTTTCTCAAATCATAGCTTTAAGACTGTGCCTGAACTTCGGGTTGAGTGAGGATTGGGGAGCAACAGTCCCCACCAGTTGAGAGAGCTTGCTGGAGAATGCAGCAGACCCTGGGGAGAGTGGGAGCATGCAAGAGGGGAAGGAGGGAGAAAGGAGCTGAGAGCCAGTGAGGCTGGCCTTTGAGCCCTAGGCCTCGAGTCCAGCTTAATCCAGGAATTCCCTCTTTTGCTTGAGCAACGAAGACTGTTGACAAATGAGGAGGACTTTTGAAAAACCCTTTAATACTTAACATTATCATGATGAAGTTAAGTGTTAAATGATGTTCAGAAATCCATGGAGTCATTTATTTGCGAATATTTTTACGCCTATATTTGCCTTTATAGAAATGCTGGGCACTGAGTTATATAAAGCAGTGAGCTAGAGAAACACAATGTCTGACCTGTTTGTAGATTTAGCAAACAGTGAGCTGTTGACAGCACGTGAACTATGGTTTGTGTGAGGGTGAGTGAATGATATAGTGGGGATACTGAGGGAGGAACCCACCATCTCGGGTGAGGAATTAGGTTTCTTCGAGGAGGAGCAAGTATGGGGAGGCCTGAAGGACAAGGGTAAGTCATCTAGAGAAAGGAAAGAGGGCTCCAGTCAGAGGGAGGGGTAGGAGCGAAGGTACTGGAGGATGAGAAAGAATCATACAAGGAACCGAAAGGGCAGAATGGCTGAAACAGACAGAGGGGAAAAGAGACAGAGACTCCCTAAGAGGAGAGACCTGGACATCGGCCAAACCCTAGTGGTGCCCTTGTGAGCCACAGCCAGGATTTGAGGAACAAGGTAGATGATGATGCCATTATCTGAGATGGGAGAGCTGGGAGGAGCAATGTGGTCATTCTGTTTGGGGTATGTTAAATTTGGGAGGAGACTTTTAATAAGCTCATCAATGTTTGGGGCTCAGGAGGGGTGTCTGTACAGTCCTTTTTCACCTGTGTGAATGGGGTGTGCGGAGGCTGAAAGATGGGAAGAATTCTTTCTGAAGAATATTCTACACACACTAATAATAATAATAATAATAATAATAATAATAAGTTAACTGCCACTACAGCACATTTACCAATTATAAGATTAAAAAGCCCCTTCAGTTTGCTAACCAGTCAGACACCAGGTCCACAGTCACAGAATGGGAGCTGGAGAGAATCCCACAGCTCATCTAATTCAACACTTTAATTTCAAAAATAAAGAAATTGAAGCCAAGAGATCATCAAGATGAAAAACAAAACGTCCTGATAGCTAATACTATGCTCTTTCTACTACGGTTTAGTGGGAAGGGAGAGAGGAAGACAACACTCTAAGGTGACAGATGTTTCTGTTTTTTATACTGCACTCTCAGTTTTATTTGAATGCCCATTCACCTAATTTCTCTTTCAATTAGTGTTGAGCTGTGATGGATTGGCGGTAGTCGCCTGAAGCACCGTATCTGAAGCCACATTGGTTTGCAGTGTCTACTACAAATAGGGCACATATTTAATGTCCAAACCACTCTCAAAGGACAGTGAAATGGAGATTGATTATTAATTATGCAGGGAGAGCGGGCATGAGCCAGGACTGTCCTGAGCAAAGTGGAACCTGCGGTCTCCCTAACAATGAGGGCGGGGGGAAGGACATGCGGCACAGACGCCATTTTGCCATTCCATTTTGGTATGGTTTTTCCATCAAAATTAGAATTTGTTTTGATTTTGATAGGGGAAAAAAAGAAAAGAAAAAAACTGATTCCCAAGTGCAGCAAGGTTTTAGAATTTTTTACTATCATCCTCTTCATGGAGATTTACTAAGTATTGGTCTTGGATGTTCATAATGTATTTCCCGCCCAAAAGTAATTAAAATAAAGTTGTTTTTATATAACTCTACCTTGATCCAAAGGAAATATCGTAGAATGAGGACGATGTAAATATTGGTCTACAAAGCTCATCTCTCTGCTCTTTAAGTCAATTTTTACTTCTTCTGAAAGAAAATCTTCTGTAAAGTTAAGAGTTTTGTCTCATTTTTGATGAGCATATTTAGAGTGCTGGAAATAACTTAGACACAGGGTGGAAATTTTCTTTTTTACTATAAGTTAAATAATTAGTAGAGAATAGTAAAACAATTTTAAGTGCCAGATCATATTTGAAAGAATCATGCAATTAGAGTTACATACATTTAGGAAATGTAGTTATCACTCATGTTAAGAGAAAACTTGATGTTAGTAATCATGGTAACATATCTAGCAAGCACTCATAAATGCACCTGTTACAGAATTTCCTCTTGACCTTCTTCACGAGCAGGTGATGCCAGATCTTTCTCCTGTGGGTCTTACCTACACGTCAGTACAAGAGGCATCTTGAAAGGAATTCAGAGTTTTGAAGGTCTTAATCCCCCTCACTGTGGGATTTCTATAAGGAATGGACACAATGCAGAAGAATAGACTCAACAGCCATTACCAATTTTTATTTGAATCTCTGTACCTCAAAGCAAATTTCACTGAAAATAATGATCATATCATATTCCTAGTATATCAGAGAAATGTTCATGTTATGAGCAATGCAGAGTCAGTTCTAGAAAGTAGTGCATTAACAGAACATGAAAACAAATGATTTTAGGGAAAGGTATAAATATGGGGAAATGCAAATCATACTAAATAATACAAATGTCACTAATGTGAGGAGCTAAGGTTTTTAGGGTATAGAAAGTTAGTATTCTATGAAATACTAATTAAGCAGAAGACAAATAAAAAGCCTCCTCAAATAAAAGTCTCATTATTGAAAAGCACTCTGTTCATATACCATGAGTTTTTTATTTGAACTATTTGCATATATCAGATTTTTTTAAATTCAAGACATTTTGTCCTGGAAAATACGCATTTTTATGCAAATTTTGCCCTTTAAATCTTGCAGCTTTTAAATGTGGTTGCTCTCTATCCTATAGTTTTGAAATGGTTTATAACTAATAGTATTATTAAGATATGTTATCAGTATATGCCTATTTTTATGTATTTAGTAGGTGAATATCTGGGCTCATTTGTAAAGCAGATTTGAAATTAAGTAATTTTTCTTTCTTCCAATTGGACATTCTAACATTTTTTTATAGTCTGAAAACTAAGCTCCTGGGATCGCTTGAAAAAGGTTGTGGTCAAGAAGAAGGGAAAAAAGTAGAAAAATATTTCCTACAGATTTATCCCATTAGATACTAGGACTCAACAGGCAAGATTTGTCTGGTGGGATTTCATGGTAGAAAACAAAATGATTTAATTTGTTTTAATTTATAACCTCAAATAACATAGAGATCCATGAATTTTTTTTTTAAGATTTTATTTATTTGACAGAGAGAGAGAGAGAGAGATCCCAAGCAGGGGGAGTGGCAGAGGGAGAGGGAGAAGCAGGCTCCCAGCTGGAGATCCTAGGACCTGGGATCATGACCTGAGCCGAAGGCAGATGCTTAACCAAATGAGCCACCCAGGCACCCCAACTCATGAACTTTTTACATGTTGCTTCTTTTCTTTTTGCTGTTGTTCTTGTGGGAGGGGGTGAGGAAGCTACATTATTTCATTTGTATTATTTCTAAAAACTGCATTTACAATTGAAGCTGGCTCATACTATTGAGGGTATTAAACACACTTCAAAAAAAGTTCTGGTATTTTCAGTGTGTTTCTATTCTGTTGGTAGAATAGTGAGCTGAGACGCTCCTTTATCTTTCAAAATTTTTGTAGCCAAATCTTAAGGACCAGACTGATTATGGAACTATCATCTTCAGGTTATTTTCCTTCTGATTTCAGTAACTGAAATCTCATATACCTTGAAAACTTAAGAGTTCAAATGATATCACAAAAAAAACCAAGCAGCACTTCCTGCAAATTGTAACAGATTTAGGTTTCTCAAATTAATTGGAACTGCAATTTGGGTATGTCACTGTCTCGTGATTTTAACTGCTGGAATTCAGCCATAGGTATATACTTAGATAAAATCATACACCAATTTTCAGACCGGTTCATTTCTGCCAGTTACTGGGAAAGATGGTCTGCTAGGGTTGATTAGCCTAGAAAATGCAGGTCTTCAGCTCCCAGGTTGTATCATCTGTCATGTGGTGGATAGCCAATGGAGAGTGCCATGATGAAATAGTTTTAAGACTCTGGGACTGGCCATGCCTGAAGGCAGCGTGCCACTGGTTTTCTGTATATATGCCAACAAATTCCCTGTTTTGTACTTAGGCTAAGTTTCTTTTAGATGCAACCCAAAAAGTTTTAAATACAGCAGAGTAATAGTTTGGAATTACAGAAAAGTGTGCTGTGCTATCATAGATGCCCACTACTTAGAAGGAACGTGTGTGAATTTGGACCACTTGTCTTAACTTTGAGCTTCAGAATTACACCTAAGTGCAGTATTATTATTTCCGTACAAAGGGTTATAATTTGTTCAGTAGAACTGAAATAAGTTTTGATTAGCCAGCCCTGGGTGACATGAACATCCAGGATCCTGTCACAATGGACAAGGGGATGCAGTACTTTAATTAGCCTGAATTGTATGCCCAGCTCTTGGCTGTGGCAGTAGGTGTGGGATCAATCCAAGTTAAACCATATGAGATGGATTCCCCACAGGAAGTGGGGCACTATTCCTAAAAGATGGAGGGATGGAAGCTGAATGGGCAAAAATAGGAGATGTGCACAACAAATCACTGAATTGTTCTCCTGCATCTCTCCCTTTCCAGGAGAGGGTGATTGTATCCAAGACTGCCAGAGTTATGTCTCTAGAATAAAATCTGAAAATGACACTCCCCTAGCAAGAGTGCCAAGATATAGTACAAACTCCATAGTACGCAAGATTTCTCTGAACCTAACTTCTTCTGTTTCCTGCTGGACTAGTCTCATCTCCATCACCATCACCTCCAGCTACACAAAACTCTTCATGATTCTTTTGAATTATCACGCTCCTTCGTGTACTACTTTCCACCTCACACATTTTACTCTTTCTCATAACAGAGATTTTTCCCAAGCTGTTTCTTCTACCTGGAAATGCTTCCACATCATCGCCTGTATTCATCATTTAAAATAGCCCTTCAGCATGGCCTTCTCTAAATTTTCTCCTTCCTTGACCCCACTCCCCACTTCCTTGACAGATTTAGGTATTTCTCTTGTACATGACCATAGTACTTTGTGTGTACAAGTCTCATTAGCATTTTTCATGCTGCATTATAATATTTGATTTATGGATCTATTTTCCCATTAAACAATGACTTTATTAAGAGTAGCGGCCATGGGATATCTTAATTTTCCTCCACAAATTCTCCCTCAGTATCTTTCACGGGGCTTGACACGTAATAGGCATTGAATGAATGGTCAGCCAATGAATGAACGAATGCATGAATGAATGATCCAATGGATTCACACAGGTTTGACACTAAAGCAATTTCACATTTTCTCTCTGCAAATAATGAAGAAGCATTTGAGAATCACTAAGCACCACGGTATGAGTGCAAGCTCCAGCTAGAAGGCCAGAGCTCAAAGCCCTGCTTCTTCACTTGCCAGTTACGCAGCTGTGGGCGAGTACCTAATCTCGTGTGCCTGTGTTCTCATATGTAGAGAGAATGATAGTAGTTTCCACTATACCAAGTGGTTTCTCCTTTAATCTTCACCAACTCTGCAATAAAAACAATATTCCTATTTTATAGGTGAGTAGACTGAGATTCAGAGTAGTGAACTGCTTGCTTAAGGGCACACAGGTTCCAAAATGGGGAGTGTTAACTCTACTGAAGGGCTGCCTGACTCTAAAGCCCTCACAGTTCCAACAGCATGGGGATTTTGCAGTTTGTTTTTATTGGCTAGAAGGTGGTTCAGGGAAATATTTTTCTTACTTTAGCTAATTTTGGTACTAATGATTATTTCCTTTACAAGAATATAACGTGAACCAAACAGACTTTAGAGATTGCTATGGTTGAGCACACTGCTTTTTAAATTTTAATGTTTATCCTTTTGGGCAATTGAACATAGATACTTGATAAATAAATACGACTGTTTTCACTCAAATTGAAAAAAACAACCACCCCAAAACTTTTATACTCGACATCTGTTTTATTTGTGTAGATATTAGCAGTTTCTTTCCAAAAATAGAACAAGATATATTGAAAAATGTGTCTAGTTCAGAATGGCAGAAATTTATTCAGAATGTAGTGAAGCTGGATTCCTTTCCTCCATTCCCATGTGTCAGATTACCTAAAGAGAGACAACTGGGTCTCCAAAGCACTAGATGACCAAGATGGAAGAGCTGGCAGTTCATTGTTCATATTTTTCTCTGCAGCTGAATTCTTAGAGCCCACCTAGAAAGGAGGAAAAATGGATCAAACCAGAAGTTAAAGAAACGTTCTCACCCTCTGGCATAGCACAGGCATCCAGCCCTAGCTGACTATTGTAATTCTGGGGACTATGTAGAGCTCACTTTACCATCCCAAGCTCATGAAGGTGGACTTCACATGAAAGGATGATTGACCAAATTATGTTCCACTAAGATTAGGAAAATATTGGACAATTTTGTTTGAGTAGAATAATTGATACATGTTGTAAGTCATGATATCTAAGTCATGACATCTGCATTGATATCAATTTGTTTTCATTAACTTAGACAATTAAAATCAAGAACTAAGTTATTTTAAGCAAACAGCTTCATTTTACATTCATTTATTTCTGCTTTGCATGAAGCACAGCTGCATTATAATGTGATCAAGCACAATAAAGTGTGCTCTGCTGTTTATAGATGGAAGAATTGTACCACTCAGGTAGATGTACAATTTTACCTAAAGTGTTCTGAAAGTACAAGGGCATAAGATTTTGTTCTCTTCCAAAAATAACTCTTACTCAAGCTTTAGAAACTATGGATTTTCTACCTCTATTACCAAAAACAAATGGAATGTTCTGGGCCGATGGGGTCTAGGGCTATTTAATTGAAGTTATTTAATTTGTAATATATTTTCCAATGATTTTGAATCCTTTGGAAAAATAAATTGGTCAAAATAATTACTGCATTTAGTAGTTATATATATATGTATATTTGTTATATATATATACTATATATATTTGTTATATATATACTATATATACTTGTATATCTCTCCTGGTACATATATGCATGATAGTTTTGTAGGTATGTGACCAGAAGTGGAATCTGCATCAGAAAATGACCATCTTCAGTTTTACTAGTTATTGCCAAATTCCTCTCTATACTCAAATTCAGGATAATCTGAGGAAGACTTACTTGCAAAGACGACAAAGGTGTGGGGAGAGGGCCAACCAAGTGGCAATGCAATAACCTACAACTAGTGTTAGCTGAGCTTTTAACACTAATAGCCCCAAAGGGTGACTGACGGGAGGGAACATGCACTTGAACCTGAGGTCATGTAGAAAAATTGCCTTGAGAAGAGGAGTAAGCTGCCATGGAGACCTGGCAGAGAGGGGCCAGAAATGCAAATACCATCTTTCCACTCTCCTCTCTCCTTCCTAAATAAAAATATTCTCCTTCCATTCTTGTTCTAAAGCCCCCCATTGGTGCGACAGTACTGGGAACCAGAAGGTACTGGAGTTCATTAATGTTGACCACATAGGTCAGCCTGTCACAGCGGAGAGCAGAGACTGTCTGGGAAGGAAAACTGAGTGTGTCCACTACAAGATCTGAGTTATTGAAAGTTCCTCTCACGTGTTGCTACGGACTGCTATAGAGTACTTCCTAGCATATTGCCACCATTTTTTACCTAGCCTCTTTTTTAGTGATGAACTCCCAGATTGCTTCCAATGCCTTGTTGCCACAAGCAAAGCTGCAGTCAGCTTTCTTGTATATATCTCTTCATGAACGTGATGATTTCTCAGGGCTGTCTACCCAGAGCAGAACCGATTGGCCTTAAGTGCATGTGTATACTTAATTTGACTGAGTAGCTGTCTATGCTCCCAGAAGCAACACACAAGTGTTCCCATATCTCCACACCCTTGCCAACATTTAGCAGCTTCATAACTTCTGCCGATGTAGTAAGTGTAAATGAAGATGCATATAGATAGTATGTTACTTTCATGTAAATGTTAAGCATGGAAACCACACATATTATTTATACATATATATGCAGTAAAATATAAAAAACTTAGTTGGAAAACTAAGTTGGGGATGAGCTCAAAGGAGATTTCAACTTTATATGTATAAAGTAAATTTTACATATAATATAAAGTTTTATATGTATAAAACTCTAGAAGAAATAAGGCAAAATATCAACATTTAAACCTATTGCTCTGATGTTAGCCCCTAGACTTACTTGTATGTTCACATTATGATTTTTGCAACTTAATTAAAGTATAAAGATATGCAATAACTCACACTAACTTAAAGTGCACATTTTGATAAATGTTGACATACGTATACACCCACAAAACCATCACCACAGTCATGATAATAAATGTTCTATCACCTCCAAAACTTTCCTCTGTTGCCCTAGGCAATCATCCCTCGCTCTACATCTGTCTCCAGGCAACCACTAGCTAGCTTTCTGTCACTGTAGATTAGTATGTATGTTCTACAGTTTTACATAAATGTAATCACACATCAGGTACACTTTTTATTTTTATTTTCTGGTGTGCTCTCTTTGATTAAGCATATGATTTTCATATGCAGACTTCTTGTTGCACATTTCAGTAGTTTGTTCCCTTTTATTTCTGAATAGTGTGTTCCTGGATAAGTATACCATAATTTGTTCATCTGTTCACCTGTTAATTGACATTTGGATTGTTTCCAGTTTGGGGCTTTTACAAATAAAGCAGCTATGAACAGTCATGTACAAGTTTTTGTTTGGACACATGTTTTCATTTTTGTGGGGGGTGGATATCTGGGAGTATAAAGGCCTCGTCTTATGGTAAGTGGTATCTGTTTATCTTTTTAAGAAATTCCCAAGTAGATTTCCAAGCTAGTTGTACCATTTTCCCTTCCCATTATCAGTATATAAGAGGGCCACTTGCTCCGCATCCTCACTAACCATTTGATATGGTTGTTCCTTTTAATTTTAGCAAGTTTAGCGCATGTGTAGTGATATTTCTTTGGTCATTTCCTTGATGACTAATGAAGTTGAGCATCTTTTTATGTACTTTGTGTACTTATGTATCTTCTTTTATGAAGTGTCTACTCAAATATTTTGTCCATTTTTATTGAGTTAATTGTCTTACTGATTTTGTAAGTATCCTTTACATATTTTAGAGAGAATGCTTTGTTTAACATATGCATTTCAAATATTCTGTCTGTAAAAAGCTTTTTCATTTTCTTAAAGGTATCTTTTGAAGAGCAAATGTATTTAGTTTTGATGAAATTTAATCATTTCTTTCTTTTATGTTTAATTTTTTGTATGCTATCTAATAAACCTTTGCCCACTGCCAAGATCATTTATGTTATGTTTATTTGTTTTTGTAAAAGTTTCATATTTTTTAGGTTCTACATTTAGTACTATGATCAATTTTTAGTTAATCCTGTGTATGATATGAGTTATGAGTCAATTTTTCCCACAGAGATACTGGTTTGATCTAACATCTTTTGTTGAAAAGATTATCCTTCCCATTAACTTGCTTTGGTATCTTCATCAAAACTTCATTGACATATGGGTCTATTTCTAGACTAGTCTCTTCCTTTGATCTATAGTCTTTATTATTACCAATTTTAAACTGTAGGTTTAGAGCAAGTCTTGAAATCAGGTAGAGTAAATTCTCCAGGTTTTGTTTCTTATATTGTTTTGGATTTCCTAAGTCCTTGCATTTTTAAAATAAATTTTAGAAATCAGCTTGCCAGTTTTTACAAAAAGAGAGAGAGAAAGAGAGAAAAAAACTGCCGGAGTATTATTAGAGATTGCAGGGAATCTATGGATCAACTTGAGGAGAATTGCCAGTTCCAATCAATTATTTAGATTTTCTTTGATTTCTGTCAGTAATGTTTTGTAATTTTCAGTGCAGAAGTCATGAATATCTTTTGTTAGATTTGTTCTTAGGTATTTTGTAACTTTTGGCATTACCATAAATGGAATTATAAAAATATTTATTTTTTCAATATTATGTAGCTTTGAATTTATATAAGAATATAAATAATTTTTTATTCTTTTTTTTAAGAGCTTATTTATTTATTTGACAGAGAGAGACACAGCGAGAGAGGGAACACAAGCAGGGGGAGTGGGAGAGGGAGAAGCAGGCTTCCTGCTGAGCAGGGAGCCCGATGTGGGGCTCGATCCCAGGACCCTGGAATCGTGACTGAGCTGAAGGCAGCCGCTTAACTGACTGAGCCACCTAGGCGCCCCTAAATAATTTTTTAAAAGATTTATTTACTTATTTGAGAGAGAGAGAGCGTGAGCATGGTGGGGAGGGGAAGGAGGAGAGGGATAGAATCTTAAAAAGATTCTGTGCTGAGCATGGAGCCCAATGCGAGGCTCAATTTCACAACCCTGAGATCATGACCTCGGTGAAATCAAGACTCAGATGCTTAACTGACTGTACCATCCAGGTGCCCCAAGAATATAAATAATTTTATATTAATGTGTATATACATTCTGCAACTTACTGAATTTATGTATTTTTTCTAATAGTTCTGTAGATTCCTTAAGATATTTTATGAAAGTAGTTAAGTATCTGAAATAGGAACAGTTTTACTTCCTTTTCTGATCTTAATGCCTTGTATTTCTTCCTTTTATTTAAATTCAATATTAATGTTGAATAGGAGTGGGAATCCTTGCCTTGTCCTTGATCTCAGGAAAAGCAATTCATCTTTAACCGTTAAGTATAATATTGCATATAGGTTTTTCATAAATGCCAATTATCAGTTTGAGAAATTCCTTACGATTTTTAATTTGTTGGGAGTTTTTATCATGAAGAATATTGGTTTTATACAATGCTATCTCTGCAGATTTTTTTTCCTTTCTATTTCATTTTATATGGTAAATTACATTGATTTCAAGTTTTAAATCAACCTTAAATTTTTAGAACAAACCCCAACTTAATCATAATGTATTACTCTTCATATATTTCTGGATTTGATTTGTTATTTTGTTGATGATTTCTGTAACTATTTCATGGGAGATATCTGTAATTTTCACTCTATAAAAAAATTTTCAGGGGCGCCTGGGTGGCTCAGTCGTTAAGCGTCTGCCTTCGGCTCAGGTCATGATCCCAGGGTCCTGGGATCGAGCCCCGCATCAGGCTCCCTGCTCAGCGGGAAGCCTGCTTCTCCCTCTCCTGTTCCCCCTGCTTGTGTTCCCTCTCTCGCTGTGTCTATCTGTCAAATAAATAAATAAATAAAATCTTAAAAAAAAAAAATTTTCAGTCAAGTTTTGATATTATTGTTATACTAGCCTCCTAAAAATTGTTGGTTAGTGATGTCTCCTCTTTTTCTGAAAACATTTATGGAAGTTTGGTGTTATTTCTTCCTTGAATGTTTGATAAAACTCACCAGTAAAACTATCTGTTTCTGGGATTTTCTTTTTTGGGAAAGTTTTTCATAACAAATTCACTTTCATTAATAGAGGGCTATTTAGATTTTCTGTTTGTTCATGGGCAATTGTGGCAACTTCTACTTTTAAATCTATCTGCTTCATCAAACCTGTCAAATTTTCGGCATAAAGTTGCTTACAGTGTTCTCTTGTTATCATTTTAATAACCATAGAGCCAACTGCGATAACCCTCTTTGCCTTCCTGATATAGATGATATGTTTTCTCTTATTTTTCTGGACCAGTGTTGTTAGGGGTTTGGCAATTTTGTGATTTTTCAAAGATTCAGCTTTGCCTTTGTTAATATTCTTTATTGTCTGTTTCTATTTCCTTGATTTCTGCTTTATCTTTATTGTTTCTTTCCTCCACTTAAAGATTACTTTCTTTTATTCGTCTACTTTCTTTTTTTTTTAAGATTTTATTTATTTATTTGAGAGAGAGAGAGTGAGAAAGAGTGCACGAGAGGGGGTAGGGTCAGAGGGAGAAGCAGGCTTCCCACCGAGCAGGGAGCCCAATGCGGGACTCGATCCCGGGACTCCAGGATCATGACCTGAGCTGAAGGCAGTCACTTAACCAGCTGAGCCACCCAGGCGCCCATTTGTCTAGTGTCTTAAGGTAGAACCTTAGGTTAATGATTTTAGGTATTTCTTTTCTAATGCAAGCATTTAGAGTTTAAGTGTCTAAACGTTGCGTTAGCTGCATCCCACACATTT
This sequence comes from Mirounga leonina, assembly GCF_011800145.1. Lineage (NCBI taxonomy): Eukaryota > Metazoa > Chordata > Mammalia > Carnivora > Phocidae > Mirounga > Mirounga leonina. Next base: position 6,504,788 of record NW_023270812.1, read on the forward strand.
TGATGTGCCATATTTTAGTTCTCATTTAGTTCTGTGTTTTCTCATTTCCCTTGTGATTTTATCTTTGAACCATAAATTGTTTAGAATTGTGTTATTCATTTCCCAGATATGTACAGCTTTTCTAAATATGTTGTTATCATTTATTTTTGACTTAATTTTGTTGTGGTCAGAGAATACACTCTGTATGATTTTAATGCCTTTAAACTGTTTATGGCCCACATATATGTGGGCCATATCTCCGTGAATACACCATGGACACTGGAAAAGAATGTATATTCTGCTGTTGCTAGATGCAATGCTCTATAAATGTCAGTTGTATAAAGGTGATTGATCTTGTTCAAATCTTACTTGTTTTTGGTGTATTCCTATGAACTGCTGAGAGAAATATGTTAAAATCTCCTAGTATGACGGAATTGTCTATTTCTCCCTGTTAATTTTTGTTTCATGTATTTTGGGGGTTTCTTATTAGGGGCATAGTAGTTTATAATTGTAGTGTCCTAATGAATGAGCCCTGTTATCATTATGAAACATCTCTCTTTGTCTTGAAATCCATTTTATCTGAAATTAAATAGCCATGCCAGACTTATTATACCTACTGGTTGCATGTTTGGTCATGCTCCATCTACTTACTTTCAAACCATCTGTATCTTAATATCTAACAATGAATCATGGAACACTACATCAAAAATAAATAAATAAATTAATTAATTAAAAAAGAATCTTTAAATATAAAAGTAAATAAATAAATAAAGTGTGTCTCTTGTTGGCAGCATATAGTTAAGTCTTGCTTCTTTTAAATCTACTCTGTCAATATCTGTCTTTTTTTAAAATTATGTTATGTTAATCACCATACATTACATCATTAGTTTCTGATGTAATATTCCATGATTCATTGCTTGTGTATAACACCCAGTGCTCCATGCAGAATGTGCCTTCCTTAATACCCCTCACCAGGCCAACCCATCCCTCCACCGCCCTTCCCTCTAGAACCCTCAGCTTATTTCTCAGAGTCCATAGTCTCTCATGGTTCATCTCCCCCTCCGATTTCCCTCCCTTCATTCTTCGCCTCCTGCTATCTTCTTCTTTTTTTTTTAACATATAATATATTATTTGTTTCAGAGGTACAGGCCTGTGATTCAACAGTCTTACATGATTCACAGCGATCACCATAGCACATACCCTCCCCAATGTCTATCACCCAGCCACCCCATCCCTCCCACCCCCCACCACTCCAGCAACCCTCAGTTTGTTTCCTGAGATTAAGAATTCCTCATACAGTGAGGTCATATGATACATGTCTTTCTCTGATTGACTTATTTCATTCAGCATAATACCCTCCAGGTCCATCCACATCATTGAAAATGGCAAGATTTCATTCCTTTTGATCGCTGCATAATATTCCATTGTGTATATATATACCACATCTTCTTTATCCATTCATCTGTTGATGGACATCTTGCTCTTTCCACAGTTTGGCTATTGTGGACATTGCTGCTATAAACATTGGGGTGCACGTACCCCTTTGGATCCCTCCATTTGTATCTTTGGGGTAAATACCCAGTAGTGCAATTGCTGGATCGTATGGTAGCTCTATTTTCAACTTTTTGAGGAAGCTCCATACTGTTTTCCAGAGTGGCTGCACCAGCTTGCATTCCCACCAACAGTGTAGGAGAGTTCCCCTTTCTCTGCATCCCCACCAACATCTGTTGTTTCCTGACTTGTTAATTTTAGCCATTCTGACTAGTGTGAGGTGGTATCTCATTGAGGTTTTGATTTGGATTTCCCTGATGCCAAGCGATGTTGAGCACTTTTTCATGGGTCTGTTGGCCATTTGGATGACCTCTTTGGAAAAATGTCTGTTCATGTCTTCTGCCCATTTCTTGATTGGATCATTTGTTCTCTGGGTGTTGAGTTTAATAAGTTCTTTATAGATTTTGGATACTAGCCCTTTATCTGATACGTCATTTGCAAATATCTTCTCCCATTCCATCGGTTGTCTTTTGGTTTTGTTGACTTTTTCTTTCACTGTGAAAAAGCTTTTTATCTTGATGAAGTCCCAATAGTTCATTTTTGCCCTTACTTCCCTTGCCTTTGGCGATGTTTCTAGGAAGAAGTTGCTGCAGCTGAGGTCGAAGAGGTTGCTGCCTGTGTTCTCCTCTAGGATTTTGATGAACTCCTGTCTCACATTTAGGTCTTTCAACCATTTGATGTCTATTTTTGTGTGTGGTGTAAGGAAATGGTCCAGTCTCATTCTTCTGCATGTGGCTATCCAATTTTCCCAACACCATTTGTTGAAGAGACTGTCTTTGTTCCATTGGACATTCTTTCCTGCTTTGTCAAAGATGAGTTGACCATAGAGTTGAGGGTCCATTTCAGGGCTCTCTATTCTGTTCCATTGATCTATGTGTCTGTTTTTGTGCCAGTACCATACTGTCTTGATGATGACAGCTTTGTAATAGAGCTGGAAGTCCGGAATTGTGAGGCCGCCAGTTTTGCTTTTCTTTTTCAACATTCCTCTGGCTATGCGGGGTCTTTTCTGGTTCCATACAAATTTTAGGATTATTTGTTCCATTTCTTTGAAAAAAGTGGATGGTATTTTGATGGGGATTGCATTGAATATGTAGATTGCTCTAGGTAGCATTGACATCTTCACAATATGTGTTCTTCCAATCCATGAGCATGGAACGTTTTTCCATTTCTTTGTGTCTTCCTCAATTTCTTTCATGAGTGTTTTATAGTTTTCTGAGTACAGATTCTTTGCCTCTTTGGTTAGATTTATTCTTAGGTATCTTATCGTTTTGGGTGCAATTGTAAATGGGATCGACTCCTTAATTTCTCTCTCTTCTGTCTTGTTGTTGGTGTATAGGAATGCCACTGATTTCTGTGCATTGATTTTATATCCTGCCACTTTACTGAATTCCTGTATGAGTTCTAGTAGTTTTGGGGTGGAGTCTTTTGGGTTTTCCACATAAAGTATCATATCATCTGCAAAGAGTGAGAGTTTGACTTCTTCTATGCCGATTTGGATGCCTTTGATTTCTTTTTGTTGTCTGATTGCTGTGGCTAGGCCTTCTAATACTATGTTGAATAGCAGTGGTGATAGTGGACATCCCTGCTGCATTCCTGACCTTAGGGGGAAAGCTCTCAGTTTTTCCCCATTGAGAATGATAATCGCTGTGGGTTTTTCATAGATGGCTTTTATGATATTGAGGTATGTACCCTCTATCCCTATACACTGAAGAGTTTTGATCAAGAAAGGATGTTGTACTTTGTCAAATGCTTTTTCTGCATCTATTGAAAGGGTCATATGGTTCTTGTTCTTTCTTTTATTAATGTATTGTATCACATTGATTGATTTGCGGATGGTCAACCAACCTTGCAGCCCAGGGGTAAATCCCACTTGGTCGTGGTGAATAATCCTTTTCATGTACTGTTGGATCCTATTGGCTAGTATTTTGGTGAGAATTTTTGCATCCATGTTCATCAAGGATATTGGTCTGTAATTCTCCTTTCTGCTGGGGTCTTTGTCTGGTTTGGGGATCAAGGTAATGGTGGCCTCATAAAACGAGTTTGGAAGTTTTCCTTCCATTTCTATTTTTTGGAACAGTTTCAAAAGAATAGGTATTAATTCTTCTTGAAATGTTTGGTAGAATTCCCCTGGGAAGCCATCTGGCCCTGGGCTTTTGTTTGTTGGGGGATTTTTTATGACTGCTTCTATTTCCTTAGTGGTTATAGGTCTGTTCAGGTTTTCTGTTTCTTCCTGGTTCAGTTTTGGTGGTTGATACATCTCTAGGGATGCATCCATTTCTTCCAGGTTATCTAATTTGCTGGCATAGAGTTGCTCATAATATGTTCTTATAATTGTTTGTATTTCTTTGGTGTTGGTTGTGATCTCTCCTCTTTCATTCATGATTTTGTTGATTTGGGTCATTTCTCCTTTCTTTTTGATAAGTCTAGCCAGGGGTTTATCAATCTTGTTAATTCTTTCAAAGAACCAGCTCCTAGTTTCGTTGATCTGTTCTACTGTTCCTTTGGTTTCTATTGCATTGATTTGTGCTCTGATCTTTATTAATTCTCTTCTCCGGCTGGGTTTAGGCTTTATTTGCTCTTTTTTCTCTAGCTCCTTTAGGTGTAGGGTTAGGTTGTGTATTTGAGACCTTTCTTGTTTCTTGAGAAAGGCTTGTATTGCTATATACTTTCCTCTTAGGACTGCCTTTGCTGCATCCCAAAGATTTTGAACAGTTGTGTTTTCATTTTCATTGGTTTCCATGAATTTTTTTAATTCTTCTTTAATTTCCTGGTTGACCCATTCATTCTGTAGTAGGATGCTCTTTAGCCTCCATGTATTTGATGTGATCTATTCTGGAGAATGTTCCATGGGCACTAGAGAAGAATGTGTATTCTATTGCTTTGGGATGGAATGTTCTGAATATATCTGTGAAGTCCATTTGGTCCAGTGTGGCATTTAAAGTCTTTATTTCCTTGTTGATCTTCTGCTTAGATGATCTGTCCATTTCAGTGAGGGGGGTGTTAAAGTCCCCCACTATTTTTGTATTGTTGTCAATGTGTTTCTTTGCTTTTGTTATTAACTGCCTTATATAATTGGCTGCTCCCATGTTAGGGGCATAGATATTTACAATTGTTAGATCTTCTTGTTGGATAGACCCTTTAAGTAGGATATAATGTCCTTCCTCATCTCTTATTACAGTGTTTGGTTTAAAATCTAATTTGTCTGATATAAGGATTGCCACCCCAGCTTTCTTTTGGTGTCTATTAGCATGGTAAATGGTTTTCCTCCCCCTCACTTTCAATCTGAGCGTGTCTTTGGGTCTAAAATGAGTCTCTTGCAGACAGCGTATTGATGGGTCTTGTTTTTTTATCCAATCTGATAGCCTGTGTCTTTTGATTGGGGCATTTAGCCCATTTACATTCAGGGTAACTATTGAAAGACAGGAATTTAGTGCCATTGTATTGCCCATAAGGTGACTGTTACTGTATATTGTCTGTGTTCCTTTCTGGTCTAAGTTACTTTTAGGGTCTCTCTTTGCTTAGAGGATCCCTTTCCTCTGGTTTTGTGTTTGCAAATTCCTTTAGTTTTTGTTTTTCCTGGAAGCTTTTTCTCTCTCCTTCTATTTTCAATGACAGCCTAGCTGGATATAGTATTCTTGCTGCATATTTTTCTCATTTAGTGCTCTGAATATATCCTGCCAGTCCTTTCTGGCCTCCCAGGTCTCTGTGGATAGGTCTGTTGCCAATCTAATGTTTCTACCATTGTAGGTTACAGATCTCTTCTCCCGAGCTGCTTTCAGGATTTTCTCTTTGTCTCTGAGACTCGTAAGTTTTATTATTAGATGTTGGGGCGTTGACCTATTTTTATTGATTTTGAGAGGGGTTCTCTATGCCTCCTGGATTTGGATGCCTGTTTCCTTTCCCAAATTAGGGAAGTTCTCTGCTATAATTTGCTCCAATATACCTTCTGCCACTCTCTCTCTTTCCTCTTCTTCTGGGATCCCAATTATTCTAATGTTGTTTCATCTTATGGTATCGCTTATCTCTCGAATTCTGCCCTCGTGATCCAGTAGTTGTTTATCTCTCTTTTTCTCAGCTTCTTTATTTTCCATCATTTGGTCTTCTATATTACTGATTCTCTCTTCAGCCTCTTTTATCCTAGCAGTTAGAGCCTCCATTTTTTATTGCACTTCATTAATAGCCTTTTTGATTTTGACTTGGTTAGATTTTAGTTCTTTTACTTCTCCAGAAAGGGTTTCTCTAATAACTTCCATAATTTTTTCAAGCCCAGCTAGTATCTTTAAAATCATCATTCTGAACTCTAGTTCTGACATCTTACTAATGTCCGTATTGATTAGGTCCCTGGCAGTTAGTACTACCTCTTGTTCTTTTTTTTGAGGTGATTTTTTTCCATCTTGTCATTCTGCCCAGAGGAGAATAGATGCATGAGAGAACAAAATGCTAACAGGGTAACAACATCCCCAGAAAATATACACTAAACAAATCAGAAAAGACCTGACACCAAGGGAAAAGAAAGGAAAAGAAAGAAAAAAGAAAAAAAAAAAGAAAAAGATAAGAACAAACAAACAAAAACAAGACAAAAAAAACAGAGTATGATCAAATATTATCAGGCTGGTGCATAGATCAGTGCCACACACTAGATTTGGGGCATATTTTGGTCTGTTAGAAGAAAGTGCCTCCCAAAATTTTAAAGAAAGAAAAACTTATCTATGTACGAAAAATAAGGGGTAATACGATGAACGGATGGAATATGACTGTAAAGATGAAAATCATAAAAGATTTTATAAAAGGAATTGATAAGATAAGAAGTTGGTTGACAAAAGAAAGAAGAGGATTTAAAAAAAAAAAAAGGGAGAGAATGTGATCAGGCAGGAGATGAGAACAAAGCCATACCCTAGAGATTTAGGGTATATTTTGATCTGTTAGAAGAAATTGTATCCCAAAATTTTAAAGAGAGAACAACTTATATGTATATACCAAAAATAAGGTTAACTACTATGAAGGGATAGAATATGACTCTAAAAATGAAAAATAAACAAGATTTTTTAAAAAAGAGATTGATAAGATGTTGGTTGTAAAAGGGAAAAAGAAAAATTCAAAAAAATTTTAAAAAGTTAGTTAAAAAAAAATTAACTTTGAAAGACTAAAGAATCATGGTAAGAAAAGCCATGGAGTCTATGTGCAGTATTCCCCTAGAGCTGGAGTTCTGCCATTCTCATTGATCGGTAAACTTGATCTTGGCTGGCTGTTCTTGCTGATCTTCTGGGGGAGGGCCCTGTTGCCATGGTTCCCAGATGTCTTTGCCGGAGGTGGAATTGCCCCGCCCTTGCCGGGTCCAGGCTAAGTAATCTGCTTGTGTTTCCTCTTGGGAGCTTTTGTTCCCTGCAAGCTTTCCATACAGCTTTGGAGGGCGAGAGTGAAAATGGCGGCCTCCCAATCTCCACCCGGAGGAGGTGAAAACTTGGGACCCCGCTCCTCAGTGTGCCCCAGAGACAAGCAGTCAGTCACTCCCGTATCCCCGGTCTCTGGCCACACTCCATGCTCACCCGGCCTGTGACCAAGCGTTTCTATCTCTGGCATCCGACCTGGTGTGGAGTCTCCAAACCCAGCAGATCCCTGCAGTGCGCTCCCGCACCGCTCCCCCCAGGGGAGAAAGGGGAGTCTCCCCAGATCTGCTGCTTGTTGGGTCCCTGCTGGTGGAGCAGTGGCCCGACTGTGCCGTGGATCACGGTTTATGGCAACCCCGAGCTGAGAGCCCACTCCTTGGCTCCGTCTCTGCAGCCAGCTTCCCCGCTCTGATACCTGGGACCTCTGCCGCACTCAGGCACCCCCACTCTTCCTGTGACCCCGAGGGTCCTGAGACCACACTGTCCCAGTAAGGGTTCCCCCGCCCCTGCTTAGCCACTGGAGTGACGTCCCTTAGCGGAGCAGACTTTTAAAAGTTCTGATTTTGTGCTCCACTGCTCTATCACTTACCAATAGTGGCCAACAGAGGCCCCTTCCCCCACTATCCTCCCGAATATCGCCTTGGATTCACTTCTCTGCAGGTCCTACCTTCCCAGAAGGTGGTCGCTTTTCTGTTCAGAGAGTTGTTGCTATTCTTTTCTTTGATCTCCTGTTGAGTTCGTAGGTGTTTAGAATGGTTTGATCCCTATCCAGCTGAATTCCTGGGACCAGATGAAATTTAGGTCTCCTACTCCTCCACCGTCTTGCTCCTCCCCGCCAATATCTGTCTTTTAATTGTCATGTTTAGACCAGAGATAGTCAAATTTTTTCTTAAAGCCAGATAGTAAATTTGTTAGGTTTTGCAGTTTGAGACAAATTTGAGAGTATTACATAGATATTTGTATAGCTACTTAAAATGTAAACATTTGGCAATGTGAAACCATTCTTAGATTGTAGGCATATAAATGAATGAATGAATTAATTAATTAATAGTGACAGGCGATATTGGGCCTTTGGGGTATAATTTGCCAATCCTGTTTTATACTGTTAATACCTAGTATGATTATCAATATTGCTATGTGTCCCATCATTTTATTATGCTTTCTGCTTATAGTGTTTTTATTATTCTGTTCCCTTATCTGTTTCCCTTTTCTGCTTCCTTTAGGATTATTTGAATATATTAGCATTTCATGTTAATGTATTTTTAGATACTGGCTATATACGTTGTTTTATTTTTGAGGCTGCTTATGGATTATAATATCCATACCTAACCTTTCACAGCCTAGTTAGAATTAATGTTGTGCCACTTGATATATGATATAAAAGCCTTGCAACCATACAAGTCCCTTACCATTCTCCCCACCTTTGTTATAGTTGTAGTGTGGGCTATATATTCCTACATTGAGAAACCTCACAAGACAATGATGTAATTTTAGTGCTAGTTAGTCATATGTATTTCAAAGATCTTAAGAGGAAAATAGCTTTTATATTTACCCAGCAATTTATCATTTCTATTGCTCTTCCTTCATTTCTGAAGTTCCAGCTTCCCTCTTACATCATTTGTCTTCAGTTTGTAGAATTTCTCTCTGCATTTCTGGTAGAGCAGGTGTACTGACAATGAATTTTCTTAGTTTTCGTTCATCTGAAAATGTTCTTATTTAGCCTTCACTCTTGAAGGATATTTTCACTGACTTTAAAAATTCTGAGTTGATAGTTCTTTCTTTGAGCACTTTGAAGATGCTCTTCCACTGGAAGAGCACAAACAATAAATCATGGAACACTTCATCAAAAACTAATGATGTACTGTATGGTGACTAACATAACATAATTTAAAAAAAATAAAAAATAAAAATAAAGATGCTCTTCTACTGTCTTCTGGCGTCCATAGTTTCTGATACAAAATCTGCAGTTTGTGTACATTTGAATCGTTTTAACGTATTGCTTTTTCCCAGGGGTTTTGGAAAGGTTTTTCTTTATCCTTGGCTTTTAGCAGTGGGATCATGATGTATCCAGGAATGGTTTCTTTGAAGTTATCCTGTCTGTGGTATTTTGAGATTCTTGAATCTATACATTTATGTATTTCACTGAATTTTCAAGTTTTTGTCTATTATTTCTTCAAACATGTTTTCTGCTTTAATCTTTCCCCTTTCCTTCTGGCACTTTAACTACGTATTTCTTATCTCATACTGTATCTTTGGCATTTCATTCTGTTTCATTTGTTTCTTTAAACTACTTCCCTTATTATATCGTTATGATTTTATAGAAACCATATTCTATGGTATCCTGCTTGAGAGACCAAATAGTATCATGAAATTTTCTACTGCCACATATAAGTAAATAAATTTTATAAATATAGATACTCTCTAAGTCTTACAGATGGCATTTTCCTCCTTTTTTGTAGTTCTTTTTCATAGGCTCCAGGTATTTTTAAAAATTTTTTAGCTTTATTAAGAAATAAGTAAATATGATATTGTGTAAGTTTAAGATGTACAATGTAGTGATTTGATATATATATGTATTGTGAAGTGATTACTACAATAAGGTTAGTTAACACATTTGTCACCTCACAGAGTCACAATTTTCTTTTATTAAAAAAAAAGAAGGAAATCCTGCTACTTGTGAGAACAAGAATGGACTTCAGGACATTATCCTAAATGAATTAAGTCAGACAGAGAAAGACAAATACTATATGGTGTCACTTATGTGTGGAATCAAAAACAAAAACAAAAACAAAAAAACCCAGAAGTCATAGAAACCGAGAAGACTGGTGTTTGCCAGGAGTGGGTGGTGGGAGAATGGGTGAAAGTGGTCAAAGGGTACAGATTATGGTTTGCAAAGCAAGTTTCTCAAGAGCTGGCATCTGCCAAGAGACATGAGAATCGGTATCTGTCCAGGGACACAGTGAATTTACAGAACTGAGTCCTATTCCCAAACCACAGATAAGGCGGCCAAATCTCTTCTCAGATCAGCATTGGTTAATGTATAACACTCCTGATAAAAGTTCCAGTTTCTCATGGTGGCCAATTTCTTCTACCCATACTGCCTTGTCTTCTAATTTTCTGAAAAATTATAATTCCCAGAATGTTTTCCTTTTTGTCTCTCTCCTAGGACAGTTTAATTATGGAGACCATGCCTTCCAAGTTACACTATAGGTTCACTTCTGGTGCTACTTTTGCCTGGGTTTATATCTAGACTCATATTAACTGTGCTCGTTTGAGAAAATTAAATTGGAGTATTCATGGTTTCACTGTTTGGTTGAGTTGTTGAAGAAATCTTGAAATAGTGCACATAGAACATTTCTTCTGGAACCCTGAAATGCACAGGAATGGGTAAGGCTGTTCTCATCTTTAGCCTCAGCAGCATGAGCATCTTTCAGTGCATCTGGTCACCTCCAGCCACCCCTGCTTCTGCCTGGAATTTGGGGAGACTTATACTCTTGGCACATGGTCCCACTCTGGGTCAAAAAATACTTTCCTCAAAGAATAGGGCTCTCAAAGGGCATGTAGGGTCTGCATCCTGGCCCTCTGTTTCTGAATCAGAAGGCAAATGTTTTCAGGTCTATTTTAGAGAAAAATTAGAAGAGGTGGATTGGGGTTTAGGGAGCCAGATACTATTTTGAATCAGAAAGTACACCCCACTTCTAAATTTTTGAATTAAGAAAGCATTCATATCTATCTCCCTTCTCTATCTTTAGTCAACATCTAGCTTCTTTTAAACATATGGTGTTATCGGAGCTCTGACTGCCCACGTCCTTTCCATTCACTCTTGCACACGTCTCTTCTGCTTTGCCTACTCTCTCCCTCTGGGGATGATTAATCTGGCAAAAGTATTTGCAGATAATGAGATTTTCTGCAAATATGGACAAAATGAAATATATTTATATTGGTAGGCTTTCACTCATGTCTATTTAATCTTTTCTGTCATCTTTAGATTGTGTACCATTCTATAAATGGCAAATGTGTTGACAAGGTGCAAACCATGTGCTTATCTGGTCTAGTTACTTAAATGACCTAAACACCATGATCAAACTTTTAAGACATAGTCAAGTTATTAATCTTCCTTGCCATTTTGTGAGTAGACTCTACAATATAGTATTTTTTAGGCCACCAGATATTTTAAATCAATAACATTCAATAAATTAGAAATAAGTTTTCTCCTCATTGTAGAAGGAAACTAATTGTCATAAATATCATCTTCCTGGATTAAATTCATTAAAAATGTGTTCTTTTAGAAAATCTGACAACATTTTCAGTGACCATTTACTAATAGTAAATTAAAGTGTAATACCTCTGGCACTTCATGTGACATCCATATGAATACTAAATGAAGTCATAATTATATATACAACAATAATGAATATCAAACCAATTTATAATAATACACTTAAAGTTTATGTTCTCATCAATTTTAAGAATGAGACATGAATATAGCTCATTGGAGCAATTGCAGGCACTCAGGGAGTGTTTGTTTCCTGGTATTTCAGGCACTTACAATGATTTTGAAAACTGAAAAATATACTGACAGTATAGTGGGAAGGGGTATGTGTATTCAAAAGATGGGTGCCGGTTTATAGATGTAATTATGAGAAATGTTTTTAAGGATAGAATAAAATGACTACCATGTTTCTGAAGAAATTATGACAGATATGTATTAATTCATTACTAAACAATTGAAGAATATAATAAAAAACATTCAGTGGCATAACTGGTAAAAGTATCCAACTCCAACCAGGCTTGGCCAACTACTGAGAAAGTAAACTATTCTATTTTACTTTCAAATACAAATTCATTTCTCTACATTCCCCTTTTGTATCACAGAGGAATAATTTTACTGTGTTCACAGGTTGTCTTATTAAATTTAATAATTAATATGGTAGTGATTTGGGGGAAAGACTGATATTACGAAGATAAGAGAATCCAGGGACACTGACACAGGGTATATAGTCTGTGCAGCTGAATGGTTATGACCAAATTGAGAATCAAGCTCTATAGAAGTGCAGATGAGGGAGAGGAGTTAGTTGCAGAGTTAACATTTGAGATGGGCCTTAAGGAATGTAATATTGGGACAAATAGCAGTATGGGGGTGTGTTTTAGGTGAAGAACACAACATGAGCAAATGCATGGAGACAGAAAAGTACCACTGTGTTTCTAGAAAAACAAAGATTTTGTGGGTGTGTAGAATTCATGCCTGTGATTTGCGGTAAGTAAGCACGGAGAGGTAATATATGGTCCCTGAGAAGCCAAGACCGAAAATGATCAGATAAGAAGTTGGTGTTAGGGGCGCCTGGGTGGCTCCGTTGGTTAAGCAACTGCCTTCGGCTCAGGTCATGATCCTGGAGTCCCAGGATCGAGTCCCACATCGGGCTCTCTGCTCAGTAGGGAGTCTGCTTCTCCCTCTGACCCTCCCCCTCTCATGCTCTCTCTCTCTCTCTCTCTCTCTCTCTCTCTCATTCTCTCTCTCAAATAAATAAATAATATCTTTAAAAAAAAAAAAAAAGAAGTTGGTGTTAATTCATGAAAGTAGTGTGTGAGTGCCCAGAAAAAGGACAGATGCTTTTTGAGTCATGAGTCATCTGAACCATGCTCCCGTAGCACTGTGTTAAATGGGTTACATCGACGTGTAAAGACACCAGTGGGGTTCCCAGCTAAGGGGTTAATGTGGTGGTGAGGGTGAGTGACAACTAGTGGCGTGGGAAGAGAAGGAAGCATGCGGATGTAACAGGCAGGTGCAAGTGTGATCAACAGGATCTGTGAGTGAGGCTTCCAGGCTGCATGTTCACAAGGAATCCTTCTCCAACATGTTACTGTCATTGAATGGGTCACTATTAATTAAATGAAGGCATTGCACTACATTTTCCTAAACTAGATTTTTTTAGAAAAATGTACCCTCATGTATATGTATTATTCTAGTGTATATGAGTCATTAAATTAAGGTGGGGGCACCTGGGTGGCTCAGTCAGTTAAGTGTCTGCCTTAGGCTCAGGTCATGATCTCAGGGTCCTGGGATTAGGCCCTGCTTGATAGCGGGGAGTCTGATTCTCCCTCTCCCTCTGCCCCTCCCCCCGGCTCGTGCTCTCTCTCTCTCTCTCTCTCTTTCTCTGCACTCTCTCTCTCAAATAAATATATAAAATCTTTTTAAAAAATTCATTTAAGATGATTATAAATATTTTAAATGAAAAATGTGTGCTATATCATGTAAGTGATACAAATAGCTGTATAATAAAAAGTCAGCGTGTTGTGCATATATAAGATTAAACACATACGTATTTTGTGAAAATGATCTGTGGACAGCTGCTGTTTGTACAGGGATGACTTCTCTGCACTGTCAAAGCACAGTGCGGCCCGTTGACCCTAAGTTAGGCTTGGGCACAGCCGACTCTTCCAGCCTCAATCCTTTGCACCCTCGCCTTTCCACTCTCCAGTCTCTCCATGCCTCTGCCCAAGCACAGCCCTCGGGTGTTGCTCTTGATTACTGAATGAAGGAGGGGAGGGGGGAACGAGAAAGGGAGGAAGGAAGAAAGCCAGGGAAGAAGACAGGAGCTCTGCCTCCACCTTGCTAGCCATATCATCTCAGGCAGGTTAATTAACTCCCTGCAGCTCGAGTGTTTTTATTCGTAAAAAGGGAATGATAAGATTGTTATGAAAATTTAAACATGAATGTATTACGGTATCTGGTGTTACATCAGCCAGATTTCCAGTAGCTACCGAGACTTGCTCCCACCCTGGTAACCTTACGTTTTACTACATATATTACGCTCCCCTTCTCCCTTTGGCTCATTACTAGAATTCTTGGATGGATTGAGATTACCATCGTGCCTGATAGTTGTAGATGGATGAATAAGTGATGGAATTGGTACATTTCGGATGTTTATTTCTAGCACTTGCCATGGATTTGAATCAGTCCAGTCAAATTCCCTTACCTGGTCTCTTTTATAACTATTGGCAAATATTTTTTAAAACTGTTGACTGGGTATGGAGTGTGGGCAGTGAGTGTGAAACAGAACAACCTAATGGTTCATAGTATGAAAATATTATCTTGGCCTCACAAGTACTCATGAGTAACCAGCTACAGGTCATCATATACAAGTAAATAAAGATACTCTGTCACTTTCAGGAGAGTGCAACTAATAGAGAGGAACTGATTTGGTTATCAAAATTAGTATTTTTAGGCAGTCAAATAGAAGGTAAAGTTCATCAGTCCGTGTTTAAATTGGAGCTTGTTTTTATTTCTAGATAATAGGGAGAACAAAAGTTCTTATTTTTAAATTCTATGGAAATGTGCAAATAAATGTTCTTCATATTATATCTGCCTAAGGCTTTCATAAAAACACAGTTAATTTTCAAAATAATGTATCTATTATATTTTATGTTCATGAGGATAATTTGAAACATATATTTCTGCTCAGGGACTTTTGAACTAAGCAGTGGAACAAACAGCAATAATTAGCTGAACTACAAACGAAACTTGAATGTTAATGTGTTTTTACATAAACAAATTCTTGTTACAGAAGCTTGTTTGAAGAATTTAAAACGTTTTTTTATACTCTGTACCTAAATCAACCAGCACTGCCATGCAGACCAGGAAGGGACAGGGTGTGGAGAAGTGTGGGGCCGATCCTGCCATGCTGCAGTCTTTCACCTTCTTACACTAGGAGACCAGGCTGCGGAGCAGGGCCTGTATGAAAAACCCCTTCTGTTCTTTCCTCCAACATCCATGGCCGGTGGTCGAGAGCAGGAGCCAGAGCTTGACAAAGGGTCTGACTACATCCCTGTGCATCTCACTTCCCTCAGACCTATTTTCCTTATTACTTGCATGCCTGGTGATTTTTGTTATTGGATGCTAACTCTTGTGCATTTTGAACGTTTGGTGCCAGATATTTTTGGATGCCTTTAAATATTCTTGAGCATTGTTTGGGGGTGCCGTTAAATTACCTTCAAGCAGTTTGATCTTTCCAAGACTCTCTTTAAATTCTTAAAATTTACCGTGCATGGTAAGTCTAGGGTTGATTTTTCCCTACTACTGAGCCAATACCCATTTGATTCCTCTGCCCGATGCCTGTTGAATTATGAGGTTTTTCTACTCTGTGTGGTAGAACACAATCTAACCGTAGCCCTGGGCCACTGTGAGGAGGGATCCCCCTGGCTCCTCCTGGTTTGGGCAGTGTCCTCATTTGCAAGTACAGATCAGTATTAGGCTGAAGACTCTGCAGTTTTCCAGAGCAAATCTCTCCTTGCCTCTGTCCTGTGAACTGTAGTGCCCTTGACTTCCCAAGATGCACAGTTCCACCTTCCTCACTCAGCAAGACTGCTGGCTTGGTGTAGGCTCTCCCACTCTGCACCTGGCAATGTGCCTGGTAGGGCACCTTCTGGGGGACCACTGTCCTATACTGCCTAATGCCCAGGATCTGACAGCCATTGTTTTCTATAAGCCATCCTGCTTTCTAATATTTTTAGGAGGGAGAGTAAATCTAGTCCTTGTTACTCCATCTGGGCTGGAGGCAGAAGTTGAGTTGGTCTGGGGGTGTTCAAAATGTTGTCGGTATTGTCAGTTATTTTTAAACAAAACAAAGAATGGCACCTTGTCAACGCCTTTGTGAATGGATGGAAGGCAAGACATGGAGACTGTGTAGTAGACTTTTGTGGTGTGATATTGCCGGTGAACGATGAGACTTTTAGGGACTACTGGGACCTTGACAGTTTTATCAAATGATCCTCCAAAGAAAAAAATGGCCAGGAAATCAAGTGGTTGTGTTGAACTGGTTTTCACATTTTATTTAACATGTCTGTGTCACATTACTGAGAATTCTTAAAACTCTATCGTTGTGTTTACTAGGTGTTCAAATGAAGAAGCAATGTAACATTGCTTATCATCTGAGAGAAATTATAAATATTTTGGAACTACTGTGATCCAAAAGAGTAATGATATCAAAATGTAATCATTAGAGGTTTGAAGTCTAAAGTCCTGCAAAGAAAAAGAAAAAAAATCTGAAAAATCAGAGATCAAGGAAAATTTGAGGACAGTATAAAGTTAATGTTATCATGGATTGGATAATGTATTACAAATCAAACTTAAAATTCAAAGACTGGGAGCAAAATAAAGCATCTTTCATAATTACTGTTTTTCAAGGGAACAAACCATCACTAATGGCCACATATACACAAGAATTCCATAGACTTGCTATAAGTAGTATCCCAGACTTAAATTTTATTTGTGAATGTATTACTTTAAACAGTTTTTGCTATTCACTCAACATGATTTCATTACAATGCTTTGTGTGTTTCTAATCTATTATATATATTATGGTTTTGACTTAGCTACTTCCCCAGAGCAAGCATTGCCTTGCAGTCTTTAAAATTATACTTGGAATTGGGGATGAGGGGTCATGTTGGCACTGAATCCTGCCCAAGCAGATGATATTGCGGAAAATTTGCCACATCATCCAAAAGATGAATAATGCCTCACCAGTTGATTTTGTACTTTGGTTACTTATAGTGTATATTATATTGTCTTTGTTAAACATGGGCTCTAAATCTTGCTTCTGTTAATAGACTGTTTAAGAAATATCCCTGTATTATACAAAAGCAAATAGTTCATTTGAAAAGTATAAATCTGTAATTGTTAGAGAACTTCTTGCTTTTTAGTTTCAGTCTGGAGGGCCCTTCTCGCTGTCGTATTCCTACTAAAATGTGCATTTATAAAATATTTTAGAAACCATGCATCTGTAAGAGTGGATATAAGCGAAAAGAGAAAAGTCAAGGACAACTTCCAAGTTTCTGACTTCTATTTGTGGGTGAGTGGTGTGGCTGCAGAGGGGAACATGGGAGAAAAGATAGGTTTCCCGTGAGAACAGATAGATGAGTTGAATTTGGAATATGTCAAATTAGAGTAGCAGAGGGATATATCAGTTTGGAGCTCGACCCAAAGATCTGGGCCAGTGTTGCTATATCAGAATGGATGGTGGAGTATGGGGTAGGCTGTGTGGAGCAGTGTTACCTCATAGAAATATAATGTGACCCACACAGGTATGTGGGTAAATTCTTCTAACAACCACATTTAAAAAGCCAAGTGAAACTGGTAAAATTAATTTTAATAAGGTTAGCCCAATATATTCAAAATATCTTCAGAACATTGATGATGTGGCAGTAGCCACGTTTCAAGTGCTTTTGGCCACATGTAGCAATTGGCTGCTCTTCCAAACTCTGCAGGTGTAGAGTAAGAAAGGAGAGTTGTAAACACACCTGGGTGAATCCCTGAATTTAAAGAATGGGGAGATGCGGAGGACCCTAACACAAAGGTTAAGATGGGTCTTCTAGATTTCAGCTTGTCCACAAGGAGAGAGCAGCCCTTTAAGTCTACTTCCCAGATTCTCCATAGCATGAAACATTCAAGGTCAGGTCTGAGAGATGGTCTTCTTCCATCACTGACCTTGGCCTCGCTCCCCAAACCAGTTTCCATTCTGAGAAAGGATGTCTTTTCCCCAGGTTGCAAGTGAGCTGGTGACCTCTCAACCTGAGATTTTTACTAGCCATCTTATTCAGTGCAGTATAACATGGTGTCATCCCTGTAACAGTAACTGTACACATTTGGTAAAGTATCCTGTTCTCAGCCAGACCAAGACTTGCAATCTAGCAAGTCAGAATCTGGGAAAAGTGTAAGACAACAGTACCACTCCCTTGCTTAGTGCTTTGTGGTTCATTTGTAGCTATTTTTATCCAAAACCTCATTTGAGCCCTGAGCTAACACCGCCAGAGAAGAGGGAAGGAAAAAGACAGTCAACCAAGTTTCTTCTTTTGGTCTCTCTTTATCTCTTACTCTTCCCTCCTGCTCTACTCAGCTTTCTCCGCTTTCTGCTCAACTTCCATGTCTTTTTCTCTCCTTTCTCCAACTGTTTTCTCTTCTCTTATTTCTTTTATTCTCTCCCATTCTTTGTTCTTATTTCTTTGTATTTTCGATGTCCTAGATTTTATTTTATACTATGTACATATATATAACCATTTAACTGTCTTGGAGGGATAGTTTTCTTTAATAACTGTTGGCATAATAAAAAAGGCGCACATTTTCAGGGAGTTATTTTCACTTAGCTGATTCTAACGTGGACTGGAAATGCATGTTTCATGATCTGTTATATTATTGAACGCTGTTTTGTGTGCTGGCTTTTCTTTTTATTTAGGCAATATTTTAAAACCATAATTACATTTAAGTTGTTAATTTGCAAAATTTATTTAGTGCCTGCTGTCAGTCTTTTTCTTAAATTAAGAACCATGCAATAAATTAGTTCATACTGGTAATTATATTTTCTGAAATTATTGAAGCAAATCAAAACTAGAATGTCAAAGTATTTTCTCAAATGAAGCTGAACCAAACCCATAATTTAAGTTTGTTGCTAATTCTAATTGCATATAAACATTCCTTATAATAGCCTTATAATAGATTTCTCTACCTCTTCTGGATCATGGATCTGGAGCTTTGGAATATTACAATGGAAAAGAAGCATCAAAAGCAAGTCTTTCAAATATCTCATTTTACCGATATTTATGCTGAAGCTCAGAAAGGTGCCCTAATGTGCCCAAGGTCAGACACAAAGTTAGAAGCAGAGGTAGATTTAGAAGAGAAGAAGAGTGAACTCAAACTTGGTGGTCCCTGCTGTATTCTAGGCAAGTCAGGGACTAGATGCATGCCCTGCACTGGTTCCTTGACTCCTGTTCCCTTCCCCATGTTCTAGATCTGTCTTCTGTAGTAGGTACTTCTCTATGTTCTTGTTCTTGTTCTTGATCTCTCTCTCTCTCTCTAGATCTCCCGATCTCTTTCACTAATTGAGTCCAGAATGAAGCAAAAAGAGTAAGGAAACTACTTCCCTAAGAATTAGATAGGGTCAAAAGGGAATTTATTTCTTTAAAACACATGAAAATAACATCTAGAGCTCCTCCCTGCTCGGCTCCCAGCCTGGACTAGTCACTAGGACTCTGGGCCCATCTCGTTTCTCATCATTGGCAGACCCTTTGTCCTTTTGTCTGGGTTTTGTTTTTGTGGGTTGCTTTAAAAATATTATGAAATGGTGAAATGTTATGAAGAAAAACAATGTCAACAACTATCATTGTATTGCTTTGGCATACAGGACTGATACAATACTTCCGTACATGGAGAGAAGAGTTTTTATTAAACTATCAGAAACTATGTTTTTAGAACTCAGAGTTTGTTTTTAAATACAACTACATGAACAAATGTACAGATTCTTTTTTTTTTTATTCTTATGTTAATCCCCATACATTACATCATTAGTTTTAGATGTAGTGTTCCATGATTCATTGTTTGTGCATAACACCCAGTGCTCCATGCAGAATGTGCCCGCCTCAATACCCATTACCAGGCTAACCCATCCTCCCACCCCCTCCCCTCTAGAACCCTCAGTTTGTTTTTCAGAGTCCATCGTCTCTCATGGTTCATCTACCCCTCCGATTTCCCCCCCTTCATTCTTCCCCTCCTGCTACCTTCTTCTTCTTCTTTTTTTTTTCTTAACATATATTGCATGCTTTATTTGTTTCAGAGGTACAGATCTGAGAGTCAACAGTCTTGCACAATTCACAGTGCTTACCAGAGCACATACCCTCCCCAGTGTCTATCACCCAGTCACCCCATCCCTCCCACCCCACCCCCCACTCCAGCAACCCTCAGTTTGTTTCCTGAGATTAAGAATTCCTCATATCAGTGAGATCATATGATACATGTCTTTCTCTGTTTGACTTATTTCGCTCAACATAATACCCTCCGATTCCATCCATGTCGTTGCAAATGGCAAGATCTCATTCCCTTTGATGGCTGCATAATATTCCATTGTATACATATACCACATCTTCTTTATCCCAAATGTACACATTCTTAATGAGTGTAGGAAACCTGTTTCTTTTTCAGCCTATGCATGTAGCTGTGCAAACATGAGATCTGCCACCTGGTGTTTCCATGTCTCCCAGCCTTATAGGGCCACCCTGTCTTTTACCATTAAGTAGAGTAGCTCCAGCCCTCATCCTGTGTGCTCTGAGAAATGTAGCAGCTCTTTTCTTCCTTTTGCTTCTCCTGCAGCTCCCAGGTTTTATATGGGGTTATTTAATGTCTTCTGGCTCCCTTTCTCCAACTTCCTGCACATGATGCCCTCTTTCATTCATTCCCCTAAAGCACTAGGAACACGAGACTTTTACTGAGGGTTTGGGGAAATACGTGGAGGTTAGAGCACATCACAGTAAAAGGAAATTGATTTAAATTTAAATATTAGACACAAGTCTCCAAAAAATTTGCCCATGATTTCCTGACATCAAGAGGTTGACATCAGGAAGTTTTTTTGTTTTATTTTTTATTGTTTGATCTGCTGCCTCTTGGACTTCCCTCCCTTCAGCTCCCCTCCAGCTCTAAAACCCTTTCTTACCCTCTGTGTCACTGCAGATTTGAATCCCAGTGGCTTCTCCTTTCCCTGTAAAACACCTGAGTTATTTGACTCTGACCTCGGACCAGTTTAGGCCCCCTTTGCAGAACCAAAATCCAAGCTTCAGCAAATAGTCTACTGCTGCTTGTCAATTCTTAACACCAAAATATATATATATATATAAATTTTAAAAAATCCCTTGGAACTTTGAAATTATAGTTTGTTTTTTAACATGATCAAATTCCTAGGCAGATTTCTTCAGTTAATGGGGGGGAGAAGGGAGGTGGATAGAAAGAGTTATTCTCCTCATACACTGGAGAGGATTATTTACAGTTTGGATAAAATCACCAGCCAGTATCACTCTCAGTATTACTGTCCATTCTCCATCTCTTCTTCAGGGAGACACACGTAACAAAGTATACATATCACCTACTCCCTTTTCTTTACTTTCTATCCATTTTCCCTTGTTTATCTGAATATTTTGTACTGACCAGTTTCCCACTTATTAATCATCTGTTCAGTATGGCTAATCAGCTCCTAAACCTACCTACTGAATTCCTAATTTCAAATTATAGTGGTGTCTTTCAGATCTAGAATTTCCATTCGATTATTTTTATATGTTCCAGCTCTTTGATGAAATTCTTTACATTCTCTACTCTTTTGTACATATTAATTGTAATTAAAGCCCTTATCTTACCATGATATATAATCCACTTTATTCTTGCCTTTTGATCACTTGGTCCTGGTTCTAGCATGACTGGTAATATTTGATCAAATGCCAAACTTGAGTATGAAAATTTTTGAGGCTCTGGATGATATATTTTCTCCAGAGATAGTATACATTTTTTAAGCGGCAAATAGTGTATGGACAGATCCATACATGAGGCAGAACCTCAATCAGATTCTTTAAGGCTGTGATTTAAGCTTCCCAAGGGCTGTTCTGTTTCCAATTTCCTTTACTCCTAGGGCCTAGCTCTTCGGAAAATGCATCTGAAAGATGGACCTCTGCTAGGTACCCTTCTTTCGCTAGACCCTGCACTCCTTCTATCTTCAGCATTGCTAAAATGTTTAAATCTCTACTTAGATTTTTAGCCTCTTAACAAGCTGTGAGCATGGTTCCTAGGCCTCTCTCCTGGGCAGGTACATATGAAGATGTGGCAAATAATTGCATGAGATGTTGGGCTCATGTCCCTGTGCTTCCCTTTTCTCCAGGATTTTGAAGCTGCAAGTCCTAGTCGCCAAACAAGCCTGAACTCCAATATTTTGCTCCAACCCAGTGAGACTGACAGAAGCTCTAGGCCACTGCTTTCTGCTCAGTCTCTGTGCCCTACACAGTGAATTGGAATATGTCTCAAGGAAGAAAATCATTGGTGAATTTAGGCATTTTCTTTCTTCCTGGAATGTTGGCCTTTTAGTCCTAGATGACTCGATTACTGTCCAATGCCTTCAAAGAACTTGTTTTTGCATTTTATATAAACTTTGTATTTGCTTTGAGTAATAGGGTTAATTTGATATAAGATATCCAGAAGTAAAAATCCTTTCATATTAATTATTTTAAGTTATTTCTCCTTGACTCTAGTCTTCCTGCCCCCAAATATACAGAATAACATATTTCTGAAACCTCAACTATCTAAAGCCACTAAATTCTCTTCTTCTTGGCAAGAAATGTCCAGGAAGATTAATGCAAATATAATCTTTGTATGTATATTTATCCTTGTATGTCTATCTATGTTTGCATATCTTTCTTTTATATTTTGTCATTCTTGTGCCCTTAGAAATGTTTACATTGGGCTTGTGAAAATGTGAATTTCTCTTAGCAGTCTTCACAGTTTTTTACCATTTTACTGCTTAACATCTTAGTTTAAATATATTTTCAAAAATTAGAGTTTGTAGATTCATGACAAAACCTCATATGCTTTTAACCATTCATGTCTTCCCACAAAATTCTTTTTTTTTTTAAGATTTTATTTATTTATTTGACAGAGAGAGATACAGCAAGAGAGGGAACACAAGCAGGGGGAGTGGGAGAGGGAGAAGCAGGCTTCCCGCGGAGCAGAGAGCCCAATGCGGGGCTTGATCACAGGACCCTGGGATCATGACCTGAGCCAAAGGCAGACACTTAACAACTGAGCCACCCAGGAGCCCCATTCCCACAAAATTCTTAAATTTTTGTATACATGTGTTTGGAGGTCACAGTGAACATAGCAATAGAACTCTACGACACCTTGGCCAAAGCACTTGAGATGTACTAGAGTTCCATCAGCAAAGAAAAGGACTCTCTCTACTCTGCTCATAAAGCTCTGTTGAATTCTTGGTCCACAATACATGGAAAGGCCCAAGTAATTTGTGAATGCCACTTCATTTTTCTTCCTTGCCTTAAACATTCATTTAATGCTCTGTTAAAACCAGTAGATATAAATGCATTAGAAGAAGCATAAAAACTCAAACTTCAGATCCACCTTAGTCTTGAAAGAAGATTTGCCTTCACAATAGTATGTACTTTATACTTTCTTATATTTTTAAAAATACTGTTGTTTAGGGATTTTTTTAAATTGAGGTATAATTGACATATAACATTATATTAGTTTCAGGTGTACAATGTAATGATTGGGTATTTGTATACACTGCAAAATGAGCACTGTGATATTTAGTTACCATCCATCACCATTTAAAGTTACAAAAATTTGTTGTGATGAGAACTTTTAAGATTTACTCTCTTGGCAACTTTCAAATATGCACTACAATATTATTGACTTAGTCACCATGCTGTACATTACATCCCAAGTACATTACAACCCATGACTTATTTATTTTAAACCTGGAAGTTTGAGTGTCCTTTGATGGATGAATGGATAAAGAATATGTAGTGTGTATATATTATAAATGTGTGTGTGTGTGTGTGTGTATAATGGAAGAATACTACTCAGCCATAAAAAAAGAATGAAATTGAACCTTGAAGATATTATGCTAAGTAATATAAGTTAGAGACAAATATTGTTTGATCTCACTCATATATGGAATCTAAAAAACAAAACAAACAACAAAACAAAACTCAGAGATGCTGAGAACAGAGTGGTGTTTGCCGTGGGAGTGGGCTTGGGGGAGGGGCAGAAGAGGTGGGCGGTCAGGAGGCACAAACTGCCAGTTATATAATGAACAGGTCATGGAGATGTTTAGTTATTTATTTTTAATTAAGAAATTGCACCATCCATCTTTATGAAAACAGTCATTTTGATTTCCATTTTTTTTTGTTGAACACGTTTATTTCTGTGAATTGTGTTTTCCTAACATGATCAGATACATTGTGGGAAAATAATTATTAAACATTAGTGAGCAGATCGTATTTTGTACAGGGAATCACATGCCTCCTCTTACCCAAATTAAAAATGCCCTGGGTTTGAAAATATGTTCATTATTCAATTTTTTTCTCATTATTTAAAACACATCAATCTTTTCTAACCTATTTGCTCTTTGTGGATAAATTAGAGGAAAAATGCTATAAATATCTCATTATTCCTGGATTTAATCCAAACTGATTTTTTTTAAGTTAGTAAAATATATGTGGGAAAGAATTCAATATAAGCACTCAAAACATTTTTCCAATGTGGAAAGGGCTAATAGATAAAAAGAAAAACCCAGACAGAGTAAGGAAGACAAGCCACTTGGTGAAAATAAATAAACTTGCTTTAGCTCATAGGGAAAACAAGTAAATAAACAGTGGGTGAGTAAAACACAGCTTTTAAATTTATATAAGAAAAAGAAATTCAAGCGGAAACAGATGGCATGTTTAATTTTTCCCTGAATAGATGAGATAAAGGTTTTTGTCCTCTTAAAAAGCAATGGAATCTTGCATGGAACAGTGATGGTTGATGGTGTGCGCTTCCCCTGTAAGTTGGGTGGCATTTATTTATATTCCAATTTCTTTTTTTTTTTAACCCCAATTCATCAGTTACTGGGTTGCAAACATTCCAGAGATAATGCAGTATTCTTTCAGCTGACAGTTTTTAAAAAGCAAATCTGTTCAGGCTCTTGCCCTTGCAGTCTCCCCCGAACTAGTGAGAAGCTGGGGGATTTCTCCAGCAGCTGAACAGGGTTCCTACCTCAACCCCCCACCATCTTTGCTTTGAGATTCCAAGAATTCTACTCTGCTTTCCAGGTTTCTGCTGGTAAATCCTCGGAGAGAAATACCCTGTGCATTTCACAAGCCTAGGAATGAGATCTGTTGTTAAGTGCCTGTCAGCATAGCACCCCTGTAGATGAACGTAAGAAGATGGGGTAATGATTTGTTTTTTCTATTCTGCTGAGAATGTTTAAAGACGGAGAACATTTCCTAGTAAACTAGCTCTTCCCTCTGTATGTTGTGAGAAACTGTTTATTGGTTGCTAACCTGGTCTCTTATTATAGGACAGTGCTCAGGGAAAACTCATTTTTAAAAATTACACCGTACATTTTGGTTGTGGGTCGTGAAATGGTTTGAACTCACTTGTACCCTGTTTTTTGCCTTCAGCAGCTCAAGTATTCAAACTTGGGAACCCCTTGCTGCTACCTAGCTCGCTGAATTTTCATAATATAACCCTTTCCTCTTTAATGCAAAATATGCTAACAGACCTCAGAAACCACTTTAAAGAAACGTGAGGAAATGGGGGTGGTTCAGTAGATAAATAGCACCTTCCCCGCGGGGAGTGAGTTCACATATCTTGATCGGATCTCTTAGTCTCTTGTGAACGGCAGTCCAGCGTACTGAACTATAGGAATAATTCCACTGTTAGGCGTGATTGATAGTCTCGGCGCAGGAGAGTCCCGGAACTGAACTACCAACCACACCGAATCGTATGGCATCTTTAAAGGCGATAGCCCTGTTGAGCGAGGGCGCAGTCGCACAAAAGGTCACGGAGAGGAACGCGCCCCACCTGTAGCGCGTGACTGGCTAGCGGACGCCTCCAGCTCGCTCCTGGGCATCTGTGAATCAGGCTGTGCAGCTCCTATTGCACCGAATGATTTATTGCCTTCTCTGGAGCTGCTTCTAGCTTTGACGCTTTTGCATGCGGTACTATATCTACTGATAAATAGGTGAATTTTTCTTGCTGAGTAATTTGTCTCTAGCAGTGATAAGAAATACCTGTATTTCAAATATATAAGAATATTGCTATGTGGCTGTGGTCCACGTGCGTTCTTTGGCATCCAAAAATTCTCTGCATTTATTTACCTGCTATTTAGCTATTTCAAAAAAAATAAAATAAAATAAAAGGATGAAACCTGGGGAATCCAATGGGGTTTACTGCTTTAATTTAAAGATCCAGGAGTGTCATTACTGCACTGAAAATATACTTTCCTTGTACCCTATATTTAATGGATTATGTTTATTGCCTTTTAGGCTCTATGGTAACAGTAGTTAAGGAGGGGCTCCACCAGACATAATATAAAAAGTATAGCTTTAGCAAACAACATTACTTTAATACTTTTGAATTCTTACTAAGCTTTTGCTGAATGACATCTCAATTTTCAGCCTTAATTAAACTCCTTAAGTGATATCGAAAGAGCTTCTTTTGAAGGTGTAGTGTATAGATGAATCAGTGGAAGAAAAACAATTTAAAAGACTATAAAATAATTATTCTGAAATAAAGTGAACTTTTTTTTTCTGAAAAAGTAACATAAAGCAATCACTTTTATCTAGTAAAAATAGAAAATTTAAGGTAAATTGCTCCCAAGAATGTTAGGGTCTAAATGACCTTGAGATTATTCTCTGCCTGTTAAGCTAAGGTATCAGGCAGTGGTGGTTTTCCTCTGGAACTGTCTAGAACTGCAATACTACTTGACTGACAACGCTTTTTCTCCTTCTCTCCCTCTCTCTCTCTCTTTTATTGTTGTACCACTGCATGCCAATCATCCATGATGAAACAGGAGAGAAAGTTGCCACATTCTATTCTCAAGCCTAAATTTACTTTTTCACTGACTTTGCAGAATTTATGGTGCATCTATAGGCCGTGGTTTTGTTTTGCCATGACACATGGGCAAAAACCCAGAAACTGAAAATAATATATGAACTTTTTGATAGTACCCTTAAAAATTCTGTTCACAATAAAGGTCAATAAAGACGAAATATTGCTGTAGAATTCCAATTTTTATTTTTAAAAGGTCTAATATAGGAGAACTAAATAGCTGTAATCTCAATATTTTAATTTACTAATTGAAAAATAAATAAAACCATATGAAATAATAATTGCTTCCCCTGTGGATCAGTGTATTAAAAAGGGACACTCATCTTAGAAAGTGTGCGTGCTTATTGTACATTATAGTATAATCTAGCAAGTTAGATATTGTTTGCTCATGTTGGTACTAGACATCTCAAAGCAGTAGTCTATTTTCATGTATTTTAAATTAATTTTTCAGCTGCGTTAGAAAGAGAAGGATGGCTTGGTTATTTAGCTGTCACACTAGCGAAGCAGGCATTCTGAAATGCCTGCCCTTTTCTGTTCAGCATGAGGAACATAGGTAATGTGTGAAAGTTTACCTCCACCTTCCTTTCCTTGGGCTTACAGGCTGGGAAAAAAAGGTACAAAATTTCCCGATTTTTTTTTTTTTTTAAATAACCCTGAGTTTCTCACTTTAGAAATGATCACACCAAATATTTAAACACTATTTTTATAATTGTGCAAGCTTTTAGCCTCAGACACCAGATCATTATAGCAGTGTTTCTGGCGTCTGGTGCTACATAATGTTTCCCACTAATTAATTTGGAGTGGTTTTCTTCACTGCCTTATTAACATTCATTCATTAACTGAACAAGTTTTGAAGCTTACCATGTATTAGGCTTTGTGCTGAAATGAATGAAACTGTATGGGTGAATGAAAATCTTATGTCAAAGAAATTATTAAAAAATAAATCTTGTGTCAAGTAGCTTATAGGTGAGTATGGGAAGGTAGCAAGAGTAATCAAGTAAATGCAATGCTTTAGCAAGTGTGTTTTTTGACCCTTAATCCTGCAAATTGGTTCTTGCAGTACTTTGTAGAGATAATTGTTGACGACTCATGTCATAGCTGTTTTTGCCTTTCATAAGTTAGGGATTAACCTGATGTTACTAAATGAGAACACTAGCAGAAAATGAACTTAAGATGGTAATTAACCCACCATGACAAATCAATTAGGGGCCAGTAGCATCTGCTAATACTAGGGCACTAGAAATATACCAGCTTTTGTGTAAGCAGAACCAATATCCTTATTCCATGTTGTAGTACCTGGACTTAAAAATTGAATTATTTTGACATTACCTATAGTTGTTCACACTTAAAGGAAAGGGTGACACAGATAAATGAAATCAAGAGAGAGAGAAAAGGAACAAGAAAAAACAAAATGGTCAGTTGGCTGAGTGGGTAAGGTGGCTGGGTTCATAAATAGGAAAAAGGGGAAAGTATTTCCAATTCCCTTAGCAGACTGGAAATCTGTTTTAATATTGTATTTATATTTCCTGGGAATGCATAGAAATGACATGTTATTTATTTACAATACTGAGCCTGTCACGAAGTTCCAAGATTCACTGCAGCGCATCCTTCTGAGTCTAGTCGAGCAGAGGTGGGAGGTGGGGTCACAGTCTCAGACACTCATCTGTGGGGTTCGGTCAGAACCACACCCCTAGCCTTTCCCTCTGCGTGTGATCTCTGCTGCTTCTAGTTCCTTTCTGGGCTTTTCCTCTGCCAGGCTGGTGACACTATGGTGTGTGTGTAGCCACCCAGTGTGGATGGGTGAGTAGGTCTCCATCGGGGAGGCAGAAGAAGCCTGGGGGACATCACTGCTCCTCTCTCCAGCCATTGCCTGTTTGCTGCGAGCACAAGCCCAGCACATACACGGTAGCTCTGGCTTAGTCCACTACTCAGACCACCGATGTCTCACATTAAAGCACACACAGTGGAAGCCAGTGCCAATGACATTGTGGGGACTCTTACGTGGTGCAAAACATCCTGATCTTCTCAGCATGAGGATCCCACTGAGTGGAGACCATTCTCTCTCATCAGCATGTTCTTGTCAGTATTTTGTGATGTTTTCCTTTTAACCACCCTATATTGTCAAACTACTCTTAATCAGCTTCACTTGATAAACAGCAATTGTCAGCCTTTACCAGGTTATTAAGATAAAATGTCCTTCTGTCCAGCATTATTGTGTTGGTTTCCCAGGGCTGCCGTAACAACAGAAGCTTATTGTCTCACAGTTCTGGTGGCCGGCAGTCTGACATCCAGGTGTCGGCAGGGCTTTGCTCCCTCTGAAACCCACAGGCGAGGACCCCTCCTGGCCCCTTCCAGAGATTGGTAGCCCCAGACGTTCCTTGGCTTGTGGCAGCATCTCCCCAATCTTCACATGGCATTCTCCCCATGTCTCTTCATGTAGTCTTCCTTCTGTGTGTGTGCATCTCCGTATCTGAATTTCCCCTTTTTGTAAGGACGCCAGTCATATTGAACTAGGACCTACCCTCTTATGACCTCCTCTTAACCTGACTGCATTTGCAAAGACTTGTTCCAAATAAGGTCACATTCTGAGGTGCCGTGGAGATACAACTTAATTCATAATAGTTATTCAAGTTGTTCAAGTTAGTTTACTTCTTTATACCACCAGTAAAGGTTTATCCCTTTTTTAATGTGGATTTCAAGTAGATGTCAGGTGATGCTTTAGAAACACATCTATGTAACTTTTCTCTGTGAAAGGTAAAAATGAAAACAAGCAAATATAAAACCAGTGATTTCAAGGTAGGCTCTGCAGTCAGACAGACTTGGGTTCTAATCTCACTTCTGCTACTCACTAGCAGTGTGACATTAGGCTTAGCCTTTCTTAGGGTCTCGGTGTCCTCATCTGTAAAATGGGAGTGATGGTCCTCACCTTATAAAGGAAACTAAGGAATTAATTGAGGGAATTAAGTTACTTGATCCAAGTTAAATACTTTAGCATAGTGTCTTGCACATAGTCAATACTCTATTAGTGTTATGATTATTGAAACCTATTATCTCTTTGCTTGTAGCAAAATCTTGATTAGTCTTAGTAGAATATTAAAATACACCCTGTGATGTATTCTCTCATATGTCCTCTTTTTCCCTTGTAAATGTAGGGCATTACATCCTGCTCACTTAGACATGGGTATGCAAACCTGAATCTCACCTTGTCACCTGTCACCATTCCATAGGTGCAGGTAGGTTTACTTGTAAATAGACTGGAATTGGAAGGCTGGGCAGACTTGATGCTGAGCACCACAGGCCCAGCATGGTAGAGGACCTGGGAAGTCAGAAAAGCCGAGGATGGAGGAAGCAGGTGTGGGAAATGGCAATAGTTAAGGTGGCAAGAGGTCAAGAATCCAAGGATTGGAAAAAGGCATCCAGCAGTGCCTGTTACTAGGTTCAGGGTGAACCTGAGCCTGCTGTGTGTGGAGACCTGGGCCCAGAGGTGCATTCAAAAAATAACTGGTGGAAATTAAAGCCATTTGGTTTTAGATATAATTCAGTATGGATAAGGTTGGAGACAGACATTCTCAGAGAGGCTTATAAGCATCATCAGAAGAGGTGCTACTCATTATCAAGCATCACCTGGCCTGAGCTCTGGAATTTGAGAAAAAATGAGGTGGCAACCTCTATGATTTGATCTCAGGAATATTATACAGGTCCTGAGAGACTCACCAATCCTTTCTTACCTCTTAATTGTTGTCCTCGACTTCCAAACATTCTACATAATTTATGCTGATTGATATTCTAAAACTACCCTTGTAGAAAGGGAGAACCCTTCAATCTGTTACTAATCATTGATTCCAAATATGGGTTTGCATTATCAAAGTGTGAATTTTGACAGGGAATGGGAGCATGAGGATACGTGACATCTGAATTAGGAGCAATCCCAGTGCAGGAGAAGTGTCCATGCATCCCCGATGTCATCTTTTGACCATAGGCGGCCTCACCAGAAAATCAGGGACAGCTCTGCTCCCTTGTGGGGCCATAAAAATCATGTTGTAAATGTTGGTTATGCTCTTCGGTAGCATACAGAAGCCATTGTAAATATCTGTGCAGCTAAACTATAATGCATTTACTGTAAAAACAACAAG
This sequence comes from Mirounga leonina, assembly GCF_011800145.1. Classification (NCBI taxonomy): domain Eukaryota; kingdom Metazoa; phylum Chordata; class Mammalia; order Carnivora; family Phocidae; genus Mirounga; species Mirounga leonina. Next base: position 6,535,249 of record NW_023270812.1, read on the forward strand.
GAACAAGTTTGTCAAAGGTTCAGTAACCTCTTTCCATCACTCGGGTGACAGATGTCACTTAATTAAGTCACTTGATCATCGCCTGCCCAGAACTAAGTTCCGACGTTTGTAATTGGTGCATCTGTCAGCGTCATGTGTGTTTCTTAAGGTGAAGGGGGTTGTGTTTGATTTTTCCATTGGGTCTTATTTTTATTTCATTATGTGCTTACCTTTTTTGTCCAACATCCATATAAAAGAGGGTCACTTGAAAAGGTTTTACTTTTGAAATCAAGAAGCCCAGAACTTTTGTTTTATCTTTTGAGTTGAGAAAAAGTAGAATTTACTTTAAACATGAAGAATGTATATCAAGCCACAAACTCAGAGCAGATATACAAATATAAACAAGCTGGAAGTGGATGCCCAGTCATTTGCTGAAGAAATAGGCCATATATATTATTTGGGGTGTAAGGAAAGGCAGGATGAAATTTACTTGGAATTCTTATGGATGATACTTAAATTGTACTCTTAAAGATACCAAAATTTTGCACTAATGATATAAAACATGCTTTAGTGAGAATAGAAACCATTGAAATCCTGAGGAGAATCAGATTTTTGACTGAGTGAATCACCTAGATATCCTCTAGAACTTTAAGCAAAGAAAATAAATCAATTAAAACAGCCCTTAATTAGACCAGCGTGGTTCATGGAGCTTTGGTGGTAGTACTTTGCAAATCTAGCTAGCAAAATGTTTTTAAAAACTATACTAGCCTTAACATTAACTCTGTTTTATGAAAAAGAATGAATTTCAAATATTAATATCACATATTAATATTTAAATATTCATTTAAAAACCCATTTTTAAAATAGCTCAGTTAAGGATTTTTTACAACATAGCTCATTTGTATGACAGACTCTTGCCCACAGTGGCTCATATATAATTCTTAAAATGAAAACTGTGAAATTTCCAAGCACACCTGAGGCATGTTTTTGTATTCAAACTTAAAGATAACTTGCCTTTGGCAGGTCTTCTGAGGGATGTGAACTATGATGGTCATTTTGTTGTAGCATCTTCCCTGATAACTCATAGTCAAATGTGTTTTTTGCTTTTAAAATTAATTTAGTTTGAGTACCTACAATTGTTGGACATTGTCTTGACATGGGGTTCAGCAATAAACCAATCAAAATTCTTTGTTTACAAAGCATAGGGATGTGGAGTCTGACAGTACGTAAAATGCATAAGTATATTATGGAGCATGTTGGAAGGCAATAACTGCTAAAAGATCAATCAGGGAAGGAGGGTCAGGAGGGTGGGGGCGGGGGGCACGCTAGCATAACCAGAGTGATGAGGGACCATCCCACTGAGACATTTGAGCACAGAGAGGAGGAGGGTCTGGTATGTTCCATGAAGAACATGGTGGCCAGTGTCCCTGGTGGGGAGTCAGGGAGGAGGGAAAAAGCAGCAAGGTCATGTCAGCAAGGTCACGGGACCAGCTCCTTTAGGCCTCGAAGGCCATTATAAGGACTTTGACTTTTGCCTGGAGTGATGAAGGAGGAGAGAGTGGAGCATCTGAGCAGAGGAATGACGTGATCCGGCTCACGTTTTAGGGAGACCCCTCTGGAGAGACAAACATGAGAGTCTATGGACTCTGAGAAACAGACTGAGGGTTTTAGAGGGGAGGGGGTGGGGGGATGGGTTAGCCTGGTGATGGGTATTAAAGAGGGCACGGACTGAATGGAGCACTGGGTGTTACAGGAAAACAATGAATCAGGGAGCACTACATCGAAAACTAATGATGTAATGTATGCTGACTAACATAACATAACAACATAACATAACATAACATAAAAGAGAGACCCCTCTGGCTGCTGTGTTAAAAAGAGATATAGGGGAACAAGGGTCGGGAAAGGGAGGTCAGTTGGGAGGTAGACACATGAACACAGGAGAAACATAATGCTGGCTCAGACCAGCGCAGGAATGGGGCAGATGGTGAGATGTGGTTGAGTCCTGGCATGTGGCGGCTCCAGTGGGAGGAGGGAACAGGGAACCCGTGACATGTGCACCTGGCCATCATTGCACGCGCTCACAAGTCCTGCGTGCTTGTAACTTACCCTGTCCCCTTACACTGTCTGATCCACCTGCACACCAGGAACAGTGCCCAATAAATAAAGGAACATTTCAGCTCTGTCTGTGGCTGTCACCCAGAACCCACGCTGTGTACTTGCTTTTGTTCTGTGCAGAGTTCTCCTTCCTTCCGGTTTCTAACCCTTTAGCCCTGTTAGTGCATTCAACAACTGAATTTTGCGGGCTGTTTTCTGGCCTTCCGTGTCCACAGGGCAGCCCAGCAGGCTCAGGGGCCCTTGGCTCGGCCAGATAGGCAGGTGCTAACGTTTGCTTCTGGAGGCTACCACTTGGCCTGCGTGAGGGTGGGCCAAGGATTGAGAAAACCAGAGGGGAGAGCCAGCCAAAGAGTTGGGCCAAAAATGGGCATTAAGGCTTCAGGCTAAGAAGCTGAGAAGAAAATGATACAATCGGGAAGTGAGAGTCAGTTAGGGAAAGAAGCAAGTTCAGGAGCAAGTTCTACGAACAAAGCTGAAGTGCGGGGGGCTGGCTGGCATTGCCTAATGCATGGAGGCGGGGAGAGGGAGCAGGTCAGCCTGCCTTAAAAGCCTCACCTGTTCCTGTATATCAGATCTTATCATCAAATTTATCTTATCCTTGTTCCTGATCCCAAGGGTTAGGTTTAGAACACACAGCATCCTTCTGAATTTTTCAGGACAATTTTGGTCACTAGTGGCAGACTCCCAACTCAACTGCCTAAACAAGAAAAAAGAATTTATTGACTAACATAACTAAAAAGTTCAGGGATGATACTGCTTCAGGCTTGGCTGGTTCCAGAGACAACAAACAATGCCATGAACCCCTGGTCTCTTTTTCCATTGTTCAGGTGCATTTTCCTTGGTGTTGGCTTCATTCTCAGGTAGCTTAGCAACACCATTAGGAAGGTGATTTCTCTTTTCCAAGAGTTAAAGCCAAAATTTAGGATGCATCACATTAGCCTGGTTTAGGCGATATGCCCATGCCAGAATCATTTACTATGGCCTAGGGAGATAGAATACTTTTTTGGACAAGTGAGGACTTACTGTTTGAATTTTTGTCATCACTCGGAAACCTGTGAATTTATTCACGACGCAAGGAAGTTGCAGTGTTTCCACTGGGGGTCAGTGGGAAAGCTCTCAGGACCTTCTCAATATATGTCATCCCTGTCACGTTCATGGTGTCAGTGGTCGCCAGGAGCATGTTGGATTTTTAAGATTCTTAAGTAAACCTTCTAAGGGAAGAATGAGATTCCCCCAAATCCTGATTGTCTCATTACAAGTAAAGTATCCAGCTGCACACATCCATGACTGCAAGTGAGGTTGACCTTGTAATTAAACACAGCCTAGAGTTTCTTTGATTATGTCTGTATCCATGACTCCAGAGCAGCAAATCCTTTTCTATCTTCCTGCATCCTGGCCTCTTTCATCCAGTGGTTGGTTGCATGGGCACCTTGAACGCCTCTCTTCTAGCACCAAACTCTCCATCGTCTCCTTTTCCTTCACCACTGCTGACTCTGCCACCCCCACTCCACATCCAACCTTCTTCTCATTCCCCCATTTTGGTTGGTAGCACTCCCTCTGCCCGGTCACCCAAGCCTTAGTCTGAGTCAACCTAAGTGACCACCTTCTCCCTCACTGTCCCCATTTCTATTTGCTTCCCTGGGTCCCTGCCCTTAGTCTAATGCCCTTCCAATCAGACCTAACCCTAAGCTGAGAGCCTGACTGCAAATGCTCTTAAAATATTTAAGTGACTCTCCCTTTCTTACAAGTCAAAGCCCAAGTTCCTTCATGCACCCAAGGCTTTCTGTGCACTGGCCCCTGCCTACCCTCAGTCTTGTCTCCCACTGGGTCCCCTGAGCACCTTTTAGTGCTCCAAATACACATTTCTTGCAGTTCCTGAACCAAAGTGATCTGCACCTTCGCTTACAGTTCTGTTCATCCTTGAATTCCCTTTCTTCTTCCATGTGTATGATGAACGCCTTCCCGTTCTTCTGCTCAGGCTCAGGGCCAGTGGCCCTCTTCTATGAACTCTTTTCTGGCCATACTCTCTTTAACGTTCTGTCTCCTGTGGGCCCCACCTCACCCTGGGCCCATTCTCTCCAGCCTCTGCAAAATGTTAGTGATTTTATCCATCTCCACGCCCAGCTCCCCTTAGCAAGGTGTAAGTCCCCTAGAAGGCAGAGACCATGTTTTACTCATGATTATACCCTCAGCGGCTAACATACCTGAACATTTAATAAATATTTTAAGGTGAAGGAATGAGTGAGTATATTTCTCTGAGGAAGTTGTTGATGTCAATCTTTCCTCTGAAAGTGTGGCTAACAGGGCTGGGCGTTATAGTAAATATTTGTGCCAGGAGGCAAAGGACAGTCACTGGGGACACGTGGACAGCGACACCTACACTGAATTCCTGGCCATGAACATGCCCATGCTCAGGATCATTTTGAAAGTGAAATTGCCTTCAGTGGGCCCTGTTTGCCTTGGCTCATAAATAAGGGGCTTTGGTGAGAAGACGTCTAGTGTCCCTCTGAGGGCTAATGTTCTTTATTTATAGAGCTGTGTTCGTTTTTGTGATACCAGTTTGCTACAATAAAATGAAGATGTCTTTGGGAGTATTGGATAAAAGTCAAATTGGGGAAAAACAGTCATGGAAAGAAAAGCAGCTTTTCTGTAATGAATTGCTTATAAAAACCATGGAGATGTGTGTTTGGGCAGGTGAAGATAGCTGGGGGAGTTTAAAGTATGAAAGATCACATTTGTTTAGGGAATGTAGTTTTTAAGGACTAAGTCTATGTAACAAAAGATTCTCCAAGAGGTAATTATATCAGTTATTAAAAGATGTTTATGTCTTGGGTGTGCAAATATCAAAATGTGGAATTTCTAATCTCTCATTATGTGATCCAACAATTGTAAGGTGCCAGTGAGATTCTCATGGATCACAAATGTATTTTGTTTAGCTCAAAATAATATGAACATAGTGACATGGAATAAGACAGAAATACTTAAAATTAACATTTTAATGTGTATGCATAAATAGATGTATAGACAGCTATTCATATATGTAAATAATTATGTATATATACATATATCTTTTTGTGGCCCTTGAACAGTTTTTACTGGCCTTGAAATTCACCGGTCCCAGGAGTGTGCTCAGTATTGCAGAACTCTATCCAGACCTGCATATTTTCAGCATTTTTATTTTCCAGCACTATTTCATTGCAGTTGTAATATGTCAATTGTATCATGAGCTGAAACTGTGTACACTGTCACCTTTATGGCACTGTTTCAACCTACGTAATAATTCCCTTGGGGAAAAGACTCTTGTCCTACGTTATCTTGGTCAACCCATCGAGACTAGTGCTATATCTTGCCAGGGGGAGCTGGAACTCAGTAAATATTTATTCAATGAATTGTTGGAAAATGAATAAGTAAACAAAACAAATTTACTAGCAGACTGGTAATTTTGGAACACAAGACAGTGAAAGCAGGAGCAGAGATGTTTTTATGGTGGTTAAAATCCTGGACTGTAGAATCAGGCGTGATTTCACATCCCAGCTCTGCCATTTACAAGCTAAATAAGTTTGAGCAAATGACTTAATCTCATTAAAGCTCAGTTTTCTTATCTATAAAACAAATGAGTTTCGGGTGCCTGGGTGGCTCAGTTGGTTAAGCGACTGCCTTCGGCTCAGGTCATGATCCTGGAGTCCCGGGATTGAGTCCCGCATCGGGCTCCCTGCTCGGCGGGGAGTCTGCTTCTCCCTCTGACCCTCCTCCCTCTCATGTACTCGCTCTCTCTCATTCTCTCTCTCTCAAATAAATAAATAAAATCTTTAAAAAAACAAAAAACAAAAAACAAATGAGTTTCTCTGAAGGTAAAATGAGATAATGCTTAGCAAAATTTTCAGCACACGGTAAACTCTGATTACTTTTAGTTATATTTATGAAAAGTAATCATCACAAAAATATCACATTAGTGAAATCATATAGACCTCTTTTTTTTTGGTTAATCCTTGGCATTTGCACTGAAAGATGTGGATTTGGGAATGGCTTCAGTGAGAAAACAAAGATCTAAATTCCCAAGGGGAAACTCCAGAGCAGTGGGTAGCCAAAGAAGGGTGAAAGAAAGGGTTTGGAGGCATCAACAGATTTTCTGGACATCTGAGGATTCCGAGGCAGGTTGCCTGCATGGAGCTTTTGATTTGGATTTGCATGCATTAGGACAAAACTGAGCTCTTGGAAGAGGGAAGCCATGGTCAATGTCGTATGTAGAAAAGTAACTTGGCCATGTGCACTAAGGAATAAGCGAAGAGAAGGCAGTTCTTCAAGCAAGCTCTTGAGCTAAGATTAGGAAGTGACCCACCAAGTGACCAGTGGAGTTAGAATTATGGGTTTAGAAACTGAAAAATGACAGGAATTGATGCTTGGGGAGGTGACACTGTCACAGGGGGGGTTCCTTCTGGGAAATTCTCCAAGTAGTTGGAACACATTTGAATTTAAATAGCTCACTTTGTACTGTAATTATTTATCTGTTGTTGCTTTCCTCTCTAGAGAGTGTGGTAGGACACAGGAACTATGAAGCTATGATTTGGAAGTGTGCCCAGTGGGGCTGGGGTATGAAGATGAAAGTGCTCGAAGGACTCACAGTTGGGGTGGGGTAGGGTGAAGGGCAGATACAGAAACAAACAGTTGCATCAATGATTACACTTTATCCGTATGGGAAGCCATGAAATTTTTTGAAGTGTGGTCATAGTATGAGCATAACTGCATTTGGAAATACCTCCCTGATAACACCATAGAAGATGAATAGGAAAATACTGATGGCAGAGAGATCAGAAAATAAGTTATTAAGGTCTTCAGGTCAGAGGTAAGGAGTGCCTGTACTAAAGATTCTGGTGGGGGAAAGGAGAGCAAGGAATGGACGATGGTGATGTGTTGAAAGATGGAATCTGTAATAGGCGATGACAGATCTGGAGTCAGATAAATGTTTAAGTTTAGTAGAAGGAAGAGAAGGAATTTATACCCACTGACCTCTTCTTTTTACCGTCTGAAGTAGAAACCAGAGGCATTTCCTGAGAATACGGAAGCAAAGATGGATTCGTGGGCTCCAGGGTGGGGGAAAGGTGTGGGATGGGAGTTGGGGGGAACACATCTGAACCACATAAAAGAAATGCTATGTAGCTCTGACATGCAGATTTTCACAGTTTCCCTTGCTGCCAGGGCTTAAGACAGAAGCAAGTTGGTTGATCCAGGTTTGGGGATTTGCGGAGAATGTCAGAGAAGGCTCTGCCTGGCTAAGCAGATGTTCAGCATTTGTTGGATGAATAAGTGCACAGTTGAACACCACAGAAGAGGAGTTTATTAGGGATATCGTACAAGAAAATAAAAGTCTGGAAACAAGTAATTCCTCTTGTTTCCTAAGACATCTCTTATTTGGGAAAGTCCTCTGTGACCCCAAGTAGGTCCAGTACCACATTATATCACAATGGCTCCAGTTCTCTTTGCAGCATTCTGCTTCGTATAATCAATAACAGATTGTTCATGACTGTTCATGTGATGTCTACTTCCCCACTAGCCTGTTGTCTCTGTTTTTTTGATCATTATATCCTAAATGCTGACACAGTGAGAATATAATAAATCTGTAGTGCTCAATATATATTTTAACTGACAGAATGACATTTTTAAATATTTTGTTGCTTGGTGGTGTCTTGTAAGGTTTTGTGAGTTTGCTCTAGTTAGGAAGAAGACTAATAAATTAAATTACAAGTGGTTCTTTATTGGAATATAGGTTCTTTCTGGCTCATAGCGGCAGGAATTTGTGTATTTACTTCGGAATTGCATGGACATCTCACAGTGTTTAGATATACAAATAAATATATCTAAAACTAGCTTCTGGGTGCCTGGGTGGCTCAGTTGGTTAAGCAACTGCCTTCGATTCAGTTCATGATCCCGGGGTCCTGGGATCGAGTTCCACATCGGGCTCCCCCCGCTCAGCGGGGAGTCTGCTTCTCCCTCTCCCTCTGCCTGCCACTCCCCCGCTTGTTCTCTCTCTCTCTCCATCAAATAAATAAATAAAATCTTAAAAAAAATAAAACTACCTTCTGGGTAACTTAAATCTAGCCTGCATAATTATTACAGTTCTACTCGGTGCTTTTTGTAGTTTCTTTCCCCACACCCCTTATTACACATTGTATTATACTGTTTTAAACTGGGTAATGCCTGTAAGTGGCACATGGTATGTTTTATTATAGAAATGAATGCTTGCCTTAAGAACAGATGCTTTGGGGTTTGAAACAAAGAAGCATATATTTTGTTAGAATACATCTGGTATCAGTTCTATTACTAAAAGTGAAAACATTAAAAAAAATTTTCAGGTATCAAATGTGTATAGTTTATGATATCTGATTTCTGAATTCTTATCATAGCATCTCCTATTAAAATCTAGAAGTGTGTTATTGAAAGGTAAATTGTTCCATAGACTGTCTACATAACTTCATATATTTAGCTTAACAGATATGAAGCTCATTGCCACACCTACTATGTGGTCTTCACACTTCAATTACACTTAGACTTTTGATCAATATATTTCTGTGGCTGGTAAACTTTCCCTTTTTAAATACTTTTTTACATCCTAAAATGTTACTTTTCTTTTTTTTTTATTCTTATGTTAATCCCCATACATTACATCATTAGTTTTAGATGTAGTGTTCCATGATTCATTGTTTGTGCATAACGCCCAGTGCTCCATGCAGAATGTGCCCTCCTCAATACCCACCACCAGGCTAACCCATCCTCCCACCCCCCTCCCCTCTAGAACCCTCAGTTTGTTTTTCAGAGTCCATCGTCTCTCATGGCTCGTCTACCCCTCTGATTTCCCCCGCTTCATTCTTCCCCTCCTGCTACCTTCTTCTTCTTCTTCTTTTTTTTTTTCTTAACATATATTGCATTATTTGTTTCAGAGGTACAGATCTGAGAGTCAACAGTCTTGCACAATTCACAGTGCTTACCAGAGCACATACCCTCCCCAGTGTCTATCACCCAGTCACCCTATCCCTCCCACCCCACTCCACTCCAGCAACCCTTAGTTTGTTTCCTGAGATTAAGAATTCCTCATATCAGTGAGATCATATGATACATGTCTTTCTCTGTTTGACTTATTTCGCTCAACATAATACCCTCCAGTTCCATCCACGTCGTTGCAAATGGCAAGATCTCATTCCTTTTGATGGCTGCATAATATTCCATTGTATATATATACCACCTCTTCTTTATCCATTCATCTGTCGATGGACATCTTGGCTCTTTCCACAGTTTGGCTATTGTGGACATTGCTGCTATAAACATCAGGGTGCACGTACCCTTTCGGATCCCTACATTTGTATCTTTGGGGTAAATACCCAGTAGTGCAATTGCTGGATCATATGGTAGCTCTATTTTCAACTTTTTGAGGAACCTCTATACTGTTTTCCAGAGTGGCTGCACCAGCTTGCATTCCCACCAACAGTGTAGGAGAGTTCCCCTTTCTCTGCATCCCAGCCAACATCTGTCCTTTCCTGACTTGTTAATTTTAGCTATTCTGACTGGTGTGAGGTGGTATCTCATTGAGGTTTTCATTTGGATTTCCCTGATGCTGAGCGATGTTGAGCTCTTTTTCATGTGTCTGTTGGCCATTTGGATGTCTTCTTTGGAAAAATGTCTGTTCATGTCTTCTGCCCATTTCTTGATTGGATTCTTTGTTCTTTGGGTGTTGAGTTTGATGAGTTCTTTATAGATTTTGGATACTAGCCCTTTATCTGATATGTCATTTGCAAATATCTCCCATTCTGTTGGTTGTCTTTTGGTTTTGTTGACTGTTTCTTTTGCTGTGCAAAAGCTTTTTATCTTGATGAGGTTGCAATACTTCATTTTTGCCCTTGCTTCCCTTGCCTTTGGCGATGTTTCTAGGAAGAAGTTGCTTTGGCTGAGGTCAAAGAGGTTGCTGCCTGTGTTCTCCTTTAGGATTTTGATGGACTCCTGTCTCACATTGAGGTCTTTCAACCATTTGGAGTCTATTTTTGTGTGTGGTGTAAGGAAATGGTCCAGTCTCATTCTTCTGCATGTGGCTATCCAATTTTCCCAACACCATTGGTTGAAGAGACTGTCTTTTTTCCATTGGACATTCTTTCCTGCTTTGTCAAAGATGAGTTGACCATAGAGTTGAGGGTCCATTTCTGGGCTCTCTATTCTGTTCCATTGATCTATGTGTCTGTTTTTGTGCCAGTACCATACTGTCTTGATGATGACAGCTTTGTAATAGAGCTGGAAGTCCGGAATTGTGAGGCCGCCAGTTTTGCTTTTCTTTTTCAACATTCCTCTGGCTATGCGGGGTCTTTTCTGGTGCCATACAAATTTTAGGATTATTTGTTCCATTTCTTTGAAAAAAGTGGATGGTATGTTGATGGGGATTGCATTGAATGTGTAGATTGCTCTAGGTAGCATTGACATCTTCACAATATTTGTTCTTCCAATCCATGAGCATGGAACGTTTTTCCATTTCTTTGTGTCTTCCTCAATTTCTTTCATGAGTGTTTTATAGTCTTCTGAGTACAGATCCTTTGTCTCTTTGGTTAGATGTATTCCTAGGTATCTTAGGTTTTGGGTGCAATTGTAAATGGGATTGACTCCTTAATTTCTCTTTCTTCTGTCTTGTTGTTGGTGTATATGAATGCCACTGATTTCTGTGCATGATTTTATATCCTGCCACTTGATTGAATTCCTGTATGAGTTCTAGCAGTTTTGGGGTGGAGTCTTTGGGGTTTTCCACATAAAGTATCATATCATCTGCAAAGAGTGAAAGTTTGACTTCTTCTTTGCCAATTTGGATGCCTTTTATTTCTTTTTGTTGTCTGATTGCTGTGGCTAGGACTTCCAATACTATGTTGAATAGCAGTGGTGATAGTGGACATCCCTGCCGCGTTCCTGACCTTAGGGGGAAAGCTCTCAATTTTTCCCCATTGAGAATGATATTCGCTGTGGGTTTTTCATAGATGGCTTTTATGATATTGAGGTATGTACCCTCTATGCCTATATTCTGAAGAGTTTTGATCAAGAAAGGATGCTGTACTTAGTCAAAAGCTTTTTCTGCATCTATCGAGAGGATCATATGATTCTTGTTCTTTCTTTTGTTAATGTATTGTATCACATTGATTGATTTGCGGATGTTGAACCAACCTTGCAGCCCAGGGATAAATCCCACTTGGTCGTGGTGAATAATTCTTTTAATGTACTGTTGGATCCTATTGGCTAGTATTTTGGTGAGAATTTTTGCATCCATGTTCATCAGAGATATTGGTCTGTAGTTCTCCTTTTTGATGGGGTCTTTGTCTGGTTTTGGGATCAAGGTAATGCTGGCCTCATAAAATGAGTTTGGAAGTTTTCCTTCCATTTCTATTTTTTGGAACAGTTTCAAAAGAATAGGTATTAATTCTTCTTGAAATGTTTGGTAGAATTCCCCTCGGAAGCCATCTGGCCCTGGGCTTTTGTTTTTTGGGAGATTTTTGATGACTGCTTCAATTTCCTTAGTGGTTATAGGTCTGTTCAGGTTTTCTATTTCTTCCTGGTTCAGTTTTGGTAGTTGAAACATCTCTAGGAATGCATCCATTTCTTCCAGGTTATCTAATTTGCTGGCATAGAGTTGCTCATAATATGTTCTTATAATTGTTTGTATTTCTTTGATGTTGGTTGTGATCTCTCCTCTTTCATTTATGATTTTGTTGCTTTGGGTCATTTCTCTTTTCTTTTTGATAAGTCTGGCCAGGGGTTTATCAATCTTGTTAATTCTTTCAAAGAACCAGCTCCTAGTTTCGTTGATCTGTTCTACTGTTCTTTTAGTTTCTATTTCATTGATTTCTGATCTGATCTTTATTATTTCTCTTCTCCTGCTGGGTTTAGGCTTTTTTTGCTGTTCTTTCTCCAGCTCCTTTAGGTGTAGGGTTAGGTTGTGTATTTGAGACCTTTCTTGTTTCTTGAGAAAGGCTTGTATGGCTATATACTTTCCTCTTAGGACTGCCTTTGCTGCATCCCAAAGATTTTGAATAGTTGTGTTTTCATTTTCATTGGTTTCCATGTATTTTTTTAATTCTTCTTTAATTTCCTGCTTGACCCATTCATTCTTTAGTAGGATGCTCTTTAGCCTCCATGTATTTGAGTTCTTTCCAACTTTCCTCTTGTGATTGAGTTCTAGTTTCAAAGCATTGTGGTCTGAAAATAGGCAGGGAATGATCCCAATCTTTTGGTACCGGTTGAGACCTGACTTATGACCTAGGATGTGATCTATTCTGGAGAATGTTCCATGGGGACTAGAGAAGAATGTGTATTCCATTGCTTTGGGATGGAATGTTCTGAATATGTCTGTGAAGTCCATTTGGTCCAGTGTGTCATTTAAAGTCTTTATTTCCTTGTTGATCTTTTGCTTAGACGATGTGTCCATTTCAGTGAGGGGGGTGTTAAATTCCCCCACTATTTTTGTATTGTTGTCAATGTGTTTCTTTGCTTTTGTTATTAATTGCCTTATATAATTGGCTGCTCCCATGTTAGGGGCATAGATATTTATAATTGTTAGATCTTCTTGTTGGATAGACCCTTTAAGTAGGATATAAGGTCCTTCCTCATCTCTTATTACAGTCTTTGGTTTAAAATCTGATTTGTCTGATATAAGGATTGCCACCCCAGCTTTCTTTTGGTGTCCATTAGCATGGTAAATGGTTTTCCACCCCCTCACTTTCAATCTGGGGGTGTCTTTGGGTCTAAAATGAGTCTCTTGCAGACAGCATATCGATGGGTCTTGTTTTTTAATCCAGTCTGATAGCCTGTGTCTTTTGATTCGGGCATTTAGCCCATTTACATTCAGGGTAACTATTGAAAGATAGGAATTTAGTGCCATTGTATTGCCTGTAAGGTGACTGTTACCGTATATTGTCTGTGTTCCTTTCTGATCTGTGTTGCTTTTAGGGTCTCTCTTTGCTTAGAGGACCCTTTTCAAGATTTCTTGTAGGGCTGGTTTTGTGTTTGCAAATTCCTTTAGTTTTTGTTTGTCCTGGAAGCTTTTTATTTCTCCTTCAATTTTCAATGACAGCCTAGCTGGATATAGTATTCTTGGCTGCATATTTTTCTCACTTAGTGCTCTGAATATATCCTGCCTGTCCTTTCTGGCCTGCCAGGTCTCTGTGGATAGATGCCAATCTAATGTTTCTACCATTGTAGGTTACAGATCTCTTCTTCCAAGCTGCTTTCAGGATTTTCTCTTTGTCTATGAGACTCGTAAGTTTTACTATTAGATGTTGGGTTGTTGACCTATTTTTATTGATTTTGAGAGGGGTTCTCTGTGCTTCCTGGATTTTGATGCCTGTTTCCTTCCCCAAATTAGGGAAATTCTCTGCTATAATTTGCTCCATTATACCTTCTGCCCCTCTCTCTCTTTCTTCTTCTTCTGGGATCCCAATTATTCTAATGTTGTTTCATCTTATGGTATCGCTTATCTCTCGAATTCTGCCCTCGTGATCCAGTAGTTGTTTATCTCTCTTTTTCTCAGCTTCTTTATTTTCCATCATTTGGTCTTCTATATTACTGATTCTCTCTTCTGCCTCATTTATCCTAGCAGTTAGCGCACCCATTTTTGATTGCACCTCATTAATAGCCTTTTTGATTTTGACTTGGTTAGATTTTAGTTCTTTTACTTCTCCAGAAAGGGTTTCTCTAATAACTTCCATATTTTTTTCAAGCCCAGCTAGTATCTTTAAAGTGATGATTCTGAACTCTAGATCTGACATCGTACTAATGTCCGTATTGAGTAGGTCCCTGGCAGTCGGTACTACCTCTTGTTCTTTTTGTTGAGGTGATTTTTTCCGTCTTTTCATTTTATGCAGAGGAGAATAGATTAATGAGAGAACAAAATGCTAGCAGAGTAACCATGTCCCCAGAAAATATACTCTAAACAAATCAGAAAAGACCTGAAGCAGTGGGAAAAGAAAGGGAAAGAGAGAAAAAAGAAAAAGAAAAAAAAGAAAAAGAAAAAGATAAAGATAAAAACAAACAAAACAAAACAACAACAACAACAAAAACCAGAATGTGATCAAATATGATCAGGCTGGTATATAGATCAGTGCCACACACTAGATTTAGGGTGTATTTTGGTCTTTTAGAAGAAAGTGCCTCCCAAAATTTTAAAGAAAGAAAAACTTATATATGTATAAAAATAAGGGTTGATATGATGAAGGGATGCAATATGACTGTGAAGATGGAAATTATAAAAAATTTTATAAAAGGAATTGATAAGAAGTTGTTTGAAAAAAGAAAGAAGAGGATTTAAAAAAGAAAAAAGAAAAAAAAAGGGAGAGAATGTGATCAGGCAGGGGAGTAGAAAAAAACCATATACTAGAGATTTAGGGTATATTTTAATCTGTTAGAAGAAACTATCTCAAAATTTTAAAGAGAGAACAACTTATATATATATGCTAAAAATACAGGTAACTACTATGAAGGGATAGAATATGACTCTAAAAATGAAAAATAAAAATGTTTTTTAAAAAAGGAATTGATAAGATGTTGGTTGAAAAAGGGAAAAAGAAAAATTCAAAAAGAAATAAAAAGACAAAAAGACAGTTAAAAAAAAATTAACTTTGAAAGACTAAAGAATCATGGTAAAAAAGCCGTGACTTCTATGTGCAGTATTCCCCTAGCGCTGGAGTTCTGCCGTTCTCATTGATCGGGAGACTTGGTCTTGGCCGGCTGTTCTCGCTGATCTTCTGGGGAGGGGCCTGTTGCCGTGGTTTCCAAATGTCTCTGCCGGAGGCGGAAGTGCCCCGCCCTTGCCCCCTCCCGGCTAAGTGATCTGCTCGGGTTTGCTCTCCGGGGCTTTTGTTCCCTGCGAGCTTTCCGTACAGCGTTGGAGGCGGAGAGTGAAAATGGTGGCCTCCCAATCTCCGTCCCGGAGGAGCCGAGAACTCGGGGCCCCGCTCCTCAGTGAGCCCCCAGAGAAAAGCCGCCAGTCGCTCCCGGATCCCCGGTCTCCGGCCGCACTCCGTGCTCGCCCGGCCTGTGACCGCGCGCCTCTATCTCTGGCACCCGACCCCGCGTGCAGTCTCCAAACCCAGCAGATCCCTGCGGTGCCCTCCCGCGCGGCTCCTCCCGGGGGAGGAAGGTGAGTCTCCCCGGATCTGCCGCTTGTGGGGTCCCTGCTGGAAGAGCAGGGGCCCGACTGGGCCGCGGATCCCGGCTTATGGCGACCCCGAGCTGAGAGCCAGCGCCTGGGCTCCGCCTCTGCAGCCGGCTTCCCTGCCCCGATACCTGGGAGCTCTGCCGCCCTCAGGCACCCCCGGTCTTTCTGTGACCCCGAGGGTCCTGAGACCACACTGTCCCGGAGGGCTCCACCCCCCGCTTAGCCACCAGAGTGACGTCCCTCGTCGGAGCAGACTTTTAAAAGTTCCGATTTTGTGCCCCGCGGCTCTATCACTTGCCAGAAGCGGCCGACGGAGGCCCCTCCCCCGCCGTCTATCCTCCCGAATATCATCTTGGATTCACTTCTCCACACGTCCTACCTTCCAGAAAGTGGTCGCTTTTCTGTTCGGAGAGTGTTGCCATTCTTTTCTTTGATCTCCTGTTGAGTTTGTCGGTGTTCAGAATGGTTTGGTCTCTATCCAGCTGAATTCCTGAGAGGAGACGAAATCCAGGTCTCCTACTCCTCCACCATCTTGCTCCGCCCCCAAATGTTACTTTTCTTAGCAATACAAAATTCAACATTGAGTCTATCAAATGAAACCAATCTTAAAATCATAATGGAATATCAATGTATATTTTTCAAAACCAATCATTGCTTTTATATTAAAAATTAATCTATATATCTTCCCCTTACACATCAGATATTATTCACAAATATTGCTAAAGAGTATTTTTATTCACCTAATACTAATCTGTGGCTTATTTGTAGAGTGAGTTACACAGCACCTACTCCGTCCTCGGTCAGGTTGGATCTCAGATCGTCATAATTAAATAGGCAAATGGATGCACGAGTGTCTCTTGTGTGTCTCTTGCTTTCTGTGCTTCTGAGTGTCTCTTTCACTATGTCATAAAGCCAGATAAATTGGGGATCTACCACTGTTTGAGATTATCTAAACATCTGATTTACCTTCATCAGGTAGCATAAACCATCCGAAATGATATATCCCCACATATACATTAGCCAGAAATCTATTTTATGAAATTATAATGAGATTGTTATATAATCCACCTCACCAAGAATATTGTCAAAACCAAAGAAATCGGCACTGGTCTTCCTCACCAAAATATTGTGAGGATTAATGAGGCATTTGTAGTTAGACTGTGCAGTTCTTCTGGGAAATCTCAAAGCAAGAACAAGATAGCACTTTCTTTTGAAAGGCTTCTGTTTTACTGTCAAATCAAACTTAAAGCAGTCAGAATGATACACACTCCTGAGTTAACTTCCTGCTTTCTTGGACATGTCAAAGTATTGATGTTCCAATGTGACAGGATTCTAGTAATGAAAGAACCAAGTAGTGGGAGAAAATAGTTACCCAGCTTTCAATCAAATGATAGAACATGAATATATAGTTTTCAAAGAAAAGAAAGCCAAAAATCTATGTTATGTATAAATAGAAAACTTGCAAACAAGTTAGTGGAGGACCAGAGTCTTCCTTATCTGTCTCCTGCTTTTTCCCAAATTGCAAGTGAGACACTAACAGAAGTACGTTAACGAATTTTATTCATTTGAAATAATATGTGGTATATTCCAATCTTATGAACTTCAAAGAAAATCTATTTATTTCTGAGAGCCAGTCAGGCATTCAAGACCGAAAGCCAGGAGTCATCCTTGGTTTCTCTCTTTCCCTTACCCCAAGCCATTAGTGAGCACCGTTGGTATTTAGTCTCTCCAAATGTATCTTAGACCCATCCACTTCTCTCCAAATCCATTGCCACTATCACCTCTTGCCTTGAACCCTGCAACTGACCCCATTTGTCCCTCTACTTTCTCTCTTGCCACCTGTCCCCCATCCAGTATCTCCAAGAAGCAAAAGTGAGCTTAAAATGTCATTCAGATCATGTCACTCCACTGCAGTGACTTTTCATCATACTTATTTTAAAAATCAAACTCTATACCTTTTTCTTGCTCAATAAGTTCTGTCCACTCTGGAGACCTTTCTGTTCATTAAAAACTCTCAGCCAGGGGCACCTGGGTGGCTCAGTGAGTTAAGCATCTGCCTTCGGCTCAGGTCATGATCCTGGGGTCCTGGGATCGAAACCCCATGTGGGGCTCCCTGCTTAGGGAGCCTGCCTCTCCCTCTGCCCCTCCCCCATCCTTTGTGCTCTTTTTATAGTTGTTGCCATCTGCCTTCCCCACATTATAATCTCAGTTGCAATTTATTATGGTAAATGCTATGAATGAAGCAAAAGTGTGTCTCCCTTAGGGCGTTTATCAGAAATTGCCATTTTTGTCTGCCTGCCTGTTGCAGGTCTCCCTGAAAGAATGTAAGTTCTCTGAGGGCAGGAAGCATGCCTGTGTTTTCAGCCCTGACTCACAGCCCAGCACCGTGTGTGCACCCAGCATCAGTGCATTAATGAATGAGTGGTCACATGAAAAGTGCCAGTAAGCTTTTATGTTATGTGCTTAATGTATTTACGTAGAAGTAGCTGGTTGTGAGGTCTGACAATGGCCATTTAAATTAAATTTTCAAACTCTGTATGTAGCCATGCCATGCAAACAGTTCCTTCTTATGTGAATTAGATTTTTGGTGAAGAGGGCCTTAATTTCTCATCTGAAAGAAAAGAAATGGGAGCAGCTGATCCCTAAGTTCTCTTCCTGCTCTGAGACCCTCAGCTGTTTTGGAGCTCTCCCCCAGGTTATGCAGATGCTGCCTACCCCAGAAGCCTCTGGAAATGCCACATGGGGCTAAGGAATGTCTTTCTGAATGAATACATGAGCACGGTTAGAGTAGACTATCTGGGGGGAGTACATTGGTATTTCCAGTCTCTATTCAGGGCACAAACTTAAGGTTCCACGGAGCAGGTTACCCTGCAGCAGGCTGACAGTATTGAACCTGCTGCAGCTCACTGCTCCCCATTGTCTCATTAGCAAAAATCTCAACTGCCATCGAAGAAACCAGCTGCTTTCCTAGGTAGCAAACAAGTACACGAATGTTTATATAGTTTTGCTCCCCTTGCAAAACTCACTTTCACCCCTAGCCACTTCACCCAAGGAGAATCATGCCAAATAAATATCAGATTAAGAAAATGTTTCTCAAAAAAAAAAAAAGAAAAGAAAAGAAAATGCTTCTCATTAGTTGTCTGTTCAAAACAACTTTGTAAGCAATCTGGGAGCGTCCAGCAGTATCTTTTCCCAGACTTTTATCTCTCAAAAGTTGTTGAAAGAGCTAAATTAAAGTTCCTGTCATTAATCCTTGTTCTGAACACTGTAAATCAAAGGAATGAAATACTTCTACTCACAATTCAGATCCCAAACAGGTAAAAATTACAACATAAAACAAAATTTAATACTGGCATTGCCCCTGTCACCTAAGCCATATATTCTGACAGAAGTAATCAACAAGAGGGCATGGGTGTGCCGTAATTCAGCATTGTTTCAAAGCCTATGGGTTTGGTAAATACATTTAATTTTTAATATTTCCATATGTAAAAGCGAGTTTGGGTAAAGATGCAGACGTCATTCTTACTTGACTCTTAAAGATGTGGTGGTTTTGATCCAGTCTCCACAACTATTTGCGGTTTTGCTTCGTAATGACAGTTGCCCTAACATAAATTCAGGTTGTAAAAGCTGAACTTCCCTCACTGTCAGGGACCATTCCTGGGGAAGGCTTTTTATTTGCAAGTTGCACTTGACGTGAGTTTTAGAGAGGCGAGGTGGGCAAATAAAGAACTGGACAAGGAGGAACAGTGGCGAGATCCTGGCTGGGGCCCTGATACTGATTTGCGGAGGCTCCTGTCACCTTCCCTATCTGCACTGCAGTTCTGCCCTTTACAAAATGTGGGTTATGGGCCATACTGTCAATCCCTGTAGCCTGTGAAGCCACTCATTATGGATGAAGGGCCGGCAGTGGTCAAATGTGCCTGCCTCACACCAACCACAGCAGTCATGAGGATCTGTGAGTGAGCATCTACGGACTTGCGCAAATGCCGTGGGAGAAAACCAGTGTCTGAGCACAAAGAATTTATACGCAGTGTAAAGGAGAAGCCACTAAAATGCCACAGGCTCAAGTTTCCTTGCAATCTCCTTTCTTGGTATTGTAGATTCATGGAAGCCATGCCTCCTTCTCTGGAACTGTACCCTGAATTTCAGAAGTGCACATAAACAGGGTCAGTATTTTACTAGAAAATGTAAAAGAAAAACAACCTGTCTGCAAAGTAAATTCTACTGGATGAAGTTTTTAATATTACCAAACCACAAACGATTATTCTTTTCCATACAATTATCCCTAGGGGTGGGGGAGGAGTGAACCCCTCTGTTACCAAGCCCCGCTCTGTCCCCGCTTTCATTAAGTCAAAGACAAGCTCCCCCATTGCCCTGAATGTCCCTGCATCTCCGAGGCTCCTGTGAAGGGGACCTGCCATGTATTCACGCTGCCCTTCTTCCCTCCCTTCCCATGTCTTTGTCTGCACTGTCACCAGAGGGCTCACGGTTCTCTCAAGGGACACATCTATATTCCTCTCACTCAGCGGCCACGTGTGGTCCCCACATGTGGGGACAGGTCAGGATGACAGAGGGCGGAAAGCTGGGCCAGAACCTGAAAACCAGTGTCTAGTTCCAGTTCTCTCATTGGTAATAAGATATTGGCGAGTCTCAAATTTTCAAAACTCAGATTTCCTCATCTAAAAAATATGAAGAAACCGGATCAGGTGATCTTTGAGGTCATTTCTAGCCCTGCAGGGATTCACTGTAAAATAACGTGTCCTCAGCCTCCTCTACAGCAGTGGAGTGAAGTTTCTTAAGGCCATTTAGTCCTTTACCCCCTGGCTCGTGCTGGAGGAGAGTCTTCAAGATTGCCCACTTCCAGTCCAGTCTGCTCCACCTTTTCTTCCGGAGTTCACTTCCTTCGTTGGCTACTTACCATGATCAAATCTGTGAGAGTCCACTACGACCTAAGTAAGCGGCACCCTCTCCACCAGAGTGGAATCATGTGTTCTTGCAAGTGCACTGACCCGCTGTATCTCCATTATAAATCATGAACTGAACAGACTGCTCCGGCCCACCCCTGCACCTGCAGAAGATTGGGTTTATCCAACCTGCTAGCTCTACCCTCTGATGCCACCTGGACAGCATCCATTGAAGTTAAAGTAAGAAATTCTCCTGGCTTGAAAGATGAGGAGATTTCATAACACAGCTGCTGAGCCCAGCTATCTCAAGGCCAGGTGTACCTTCTAGAGATTCTAGATAGTGATCATACAGAAAGCTGGGGAATTACCTGCTCAATATTTGAATGGTCTTCTGTACCCAGCACACTAATGAAAACCATGTGCTCTGACATTGGAGAATCCTGAACTCCTAATAGTTGCCATTATGATTTTTTAAATTTAAATGCTTATTGTGGCATTTAGGAATCCCAAGTGTTTCTTAACAGAAGACAGCTTTTTATAAATCTGATTCTTTTATGTTTAATCTACCATGTCATATTCATGCAGAAGCTGTTGACTCGGGAATAAGAAATAGGTTGGAAGGGTCCCCTGGTAGGGAGAAACTTAATTTAAAAAATTTTTTTTTTTTTTAAAGATTTTATTTATTTATCTGAGACCAAGAGAAGGAGAGAGACAGAGAGCACATGAGAGGGGGGAGGGTCAGAGGGAGAAGCAGGATGCGGGACTCGATCCAGGGACTCCAGGATCATGACCTGAGCTGAAGGCAGTCGCTTAACCAACTGAGCCACCCAGGCGCCCGGGAGAAACTTAATTTTAAACATATACTGTTGACACGGAAAAAAACCCTAGAACACAGACAACTAAGCACCGTTCCAAGGGGGGTCCAGCCCCAGTCCTGGCATTAATGCTGAACCATCATGAGACAGCAGACAGGCCATGCCTCTCTCTGGCTTTAGTCCATTGTTGCAAGATTGGTAAAAGGGGATCTGCCCTAAATAGTTCACATTATTGTCTTGAAACTCAAGTGAGAGAACGGATGTGGAAGTTCTCTGTGAGTGTGATGAATTCTTCTCCTCTCACCCGTCTCGTGCATGGTGACTCTTGTTTTAATAGCAGCCATTGTTTATAGGAACCACTCTCCTCACTCCCCATCCTTGCACTGAGTATCAGGTTGATGACGCCTACTACTGTGTCGTAGCAAGCCAGGCAATTCTTTTATTTGAAATGTTACATCATCTCGTCTTTAAAGTTGTTAGTTTTCCTTCTTAAGATTCTCTTCTGAGTTCTTCCCCCTGGATCAGATATCCCAGTATTATCTACTTTTTTTCAGGTGTCACTCAGAATATTTATGATGCAATAAACCATTGTTTCAATAGAGACTAAGAAGGTATTAGAAAGTCGTCGGTAACACTGCTTTTTACAAAACATCAAAAATGACTTGCTTGTGTTTGTATGAGTGTGTGTGTGTGTGTGTACAAAATGATGCATCTTTTGAAGAACAGAAAAATAACTGTGGGAGTCCCATTATTTAGGCAGAGGGGATGAAATGAAAAGGGTTTGCAGTCAGGAGAGAATTATAGGTTTCGTAAAGAAAGAAAGAAAGTGCAACAATCCCAAAAGCTACAAATTTACTCAAGTTATTGAAATATCCCTTAGTGATTATTTTCTAAATTTGCTCTCAATCAGTTATCCTTTTTCTTTTGAAATCTTAGAAGACAGTTTTGGAGAATTTGCTGCAAGTAAAATCATAGTTATAAAATAGTTTAAAACTGTGAGATGGTTTTAAATTTTAAAATACAGGCTTTACAGACTTACCAAAGCTTAAATCAAAAGAGAATGTTGCAACCATCGTTTCTCACTGAAAATGTAGGGTGGGGTGCCACCATATGTTATCTCTATAATGGAACATAAGGGGTACAGTGGTATAATTAATAGCAAGCCATTTTTACTTTCAAAATTCCAAAAAAAGAATATGTTTAAAATATAATGCCAAAAAAATTCTGAAAAATATAACAACCTATCCATGTTATCCTACTTTAAGAAAATCAATATACAAAATTTTAGACTTGAAAATCAATATTACGGTTATCACAAACAGATTTTTTGCTTTTGTTTCCTTATTGAATTTTTAAAATTGTGAGCTCACCTCCTTCATTTACAACGATTCATTTTGTAACCAATTTTCTTCTGACATATGGTATCTATCCATTATACACCACTGAAAATATACCATAGTTTCTATGAACTCTTTGAGCTTCATTAAATACAAATATTAGTTGTTATACAGAATTTTCTGGTTTGTTCCTGTTTCCTATTGACATGCTTTCTACTTCCTCCAATAATAATGATGGTGATATCAATAATAGCTAATACTTATGTAATGCTCAGTATATTTCTCAGAACCTTATGTTTAATTCTCAGAACCTTATGTTTAATCCTCAGAACAGCCTTATGAGGTAGATATTGTCACCTCCTATCTTAGAGAGATGAAGTCAGTTGTCCATCTTGTAAGTAGGTTATTGGTGAGTGGCGCTTGTGGGACTTGAAACTGGGCCATCACCCCCAGAGTCCATGTCCCAAGTCACCCCCATTGGTGAGGGCTCCATAGCAACAGCTATATTGCCCTGGCTGGCTGTGACTGAGTCTTACAGAAATGAGCTCTGGCACTCAAAACTGTTTTCTGCCTTTTGCTGAAAACTTCGAGAAAATCAGTGGATGTGGTGGAATTTCGAGTGCATTACTATAGCAATCTGAGTTGACTTTGTTGTGATCTTGTGTCCTACCTGGAGCATGCCTAGTACTGTGTCCAGTCAGTCTGCTGGTTACGAAGCTGAAAATACATATTTGGGAGCCATGAGCCAACAGATGGTAACTCAGGCTATGGGAGGGACCCAGACCCTTCATGTAAATTGCTACTATGATCTAAGCTTAATTATTTTAGTAATAATTAAAATGTGCTATTGTAAACATAAATATGCCCTGATATATAACAAATGAATAGCATGTATTACATGCCTTAAAATACAAGGTGATATTGTGATAAGTACAATAGGACTACACAAGAAAATTCATCATCTGGTCTTTACCCAAATTCATTTGTACAGGATATCTGTTCTTTATGCTTTGTTTTATACTTCAAATGCAATAAAGTGTTTACAAAGCATAAAGCACTTTACTCATTTTTCATGTTTTACTTCAGCTTTTCCATTTATTCTTTTTGCTCTCTAAACCACTTTTCACTGAAGATAAGTGTGCTGACATATGGCATAATTATTCATTTTTTTCTCACTCAATTCTCACAATTTTTGTATACTAAAAATCAGTTTTTAAAATCAGAATTAGTTTATTCTTCATAATCACCTCAACATTTTTTTGTTATTGATTTAGTTCTGTTTTTAGGAATAGTTGGATCTAAAACAAAGAATTTAATTCAACTAAGATCTTCTTCCTTCCTTCCTTCTGTCCACAAATATTATTACTCCCATACTGAGTGCTGTGCTGTGAATACAAAGCTACAGTCCCACATGAAATGGGAACACAGTATGTTATGAAAACAGAGTGGGACAGGAGGCTGCACAGGGCTGGGTTTCTGAGACAGGATTTGAAGCATGGA
Organism: Mirounga leonina; assembly: GCF_011800145.1. Classification (NCBI taxonomy): domain Eukaryota; kingdom Metazoa; phylum Chordata; class Mammalia; order Carnivora; family Phocidae; genus Mirounga; species Mirounga leonina. Next base: position 6,559,073 of record NW_023270812.1, read on the forward strand.
GGTGTGCAGGAAGCCACAGCCGCACAGGGAGGCTGAGCAGAGAAAAGGTATACCAATGAAAGAGACCTAGTGTGTATTTGAGAAATCCTGAGCACATGAAGCAGCTGGCAGTTCACTGTAGTGAGAAATGGCAGCAAGAGGCACAGATAAGATTAGGAGGAATGATTGCTTCCAAAAGATGAAAGGCATTGTGTACCATGTTTAATATCTAAATTATATTCTGAAGGTCTAAAAGTCCAGTAGAGATTTTTATGTAGAAGAGGAAAACTGTTCTGTGTTTTAACAAAATAACTTTGGGAACAATTGTAAGGATGAACTGCAGTTGAGTGGTGCTGGAAGGTGTGGATGGGTCTAGCCATAATGAGAACAGAATAAAATAGTTGTACTGTGGGTGGAAAGATGAGAAGAGTTTGAGAGATATTTTTAAGTAAAGTTGACAGGACTTTATAACTGATCAGGGTTGAGTAAGTAAGAGAGGTAGTTGAAAATAGCTCTCAGTTTTCCAGATTAAATGACTTGGTAGATGGTGCTGTCATTAACTATTGTGAGAGTCGCAGAAAGAAGAGAATGTTGAGCACAAAGATAATTCAGGTTTTAAAATATTGAGATTGAACAGTGTTAAGGTATTCAGGTTAAGATATTAGGTAAAAAATGGTAATAAAATGCTGGAGGTGAGAAAAAGAGCTTAAAGCCAGATTTGTAGATATAAGAACCACTGGCATTTTAGTCTGCTCAGGCCACTATAGCAAATGACCACAGACAGGGTAGTATAAACAACAAACATTTATTTCTCAAAGTTCAGGGGACTACGAGGTCGAAGATCAGGGTGCCAGCAGATTTGGTGTCTGATAAGGGCCTTCTTCCTGCCTTTCAGAAGGCTGCCTTCTTGCTGTGTCTTCATGTGGTAGAGAGCAGAGAGAGGAGCAAGCAAGTTCTTGGGTCTCTACCTGTAAGGCCCTCATCCCATTATGAGGGCTCTACCCTCAAGGCCTCATTACCTCCCAAAGGCTCACCTCAGATACCATCACACTGGGGTTGGGAGCTCAGCATATAAATTTTGGGAAGACACACACATTCTGTTCATGACAACTGGCATGTAGGTGTTAATTGAAACCCCAGGCAATTCACTGGCTTCTTGGGAAAGAGTGTGAATAAGATGATAGGACCAAGGATTAGATTTTGAGGACAGCCAAAACTTCAAATACAGAACAAGGAGAAGGAGCGATTGATATAAACTGAAAAGCAGTCAAGGAGGTGAAGATTAAAGATTATTTTTTCAAATACATGTTAAGATATAAGTATCAAATGCCTTAGAAAAATGAAGTATGATAGAAAATTTTAAAGTACTCTTGTTTAACAAAACTCAATAAAAGAACAATTGTTCATGATTAAATACTGAAGTCATTGACAGTAAAATTTGGCATAAGGCACATACACCTGCTTTCATTTCTATTATTTAACATTGTTTTAGAGACTAATGCAATAAGACAAGAAAGTGCAATGTATAAATAAATAATGAAAAGAAGAGAAAATTATTTTGTTATATGACTATATTATTTACCAACAAAAATAACCCAAGATACTCAGTTAAATACTATTAGAAATACCAAATGAATTTGGTAAGATGGATGAATATAAAATAAATACACAAAATGAAAGCGCTTTTCTTTATTTCAATGACCAGCTGGAAATGAAAACAGGGAAAAATCACAAAAATAAAAAAACTACATAGTTCCTAAGAAAAATATAGCAAAAAATTTCAGGACTTAAGTAAAAAAAAAAACTATAAAAATGTATTAAACATAAATATAATAGCATTTATATTAGTAGGGTTTTTTATTATATTAATATTCAAAACTCAGTAGAGCCAAAGATACTTTAAAGTTGAAGGATAGACCCAGAGAAAATATATTTGTAAACATTTGGCAAGCAAATAATATCACCAACATAAAAATATCTTTTTCAAATTGAAAATAAAAAGGTAAATAGCACAAATTAAAATGGAGCAAAAATTTAGCCAAATAATAAATGTAAATTATTTAAAAGTTGGTATTTAGAAATTGTTCTTCTATTAAAGAAGTGCAAATTAAAAATACCAATGAGATACCATTTTCTGTCATTAATTCTACAAAAATTTTAAACATCCAGTTAATAGCCAATCTTAGCCATAGCTGGGTTGATATTTACCTGGTAAGTTCAGGATGGCCATTGAAATGCTAACATTCCAGTTCATATATATTTGTGACCTTGAGCCCCTTCTTCATTCAGAACCCTATCCCACCCTTCTCTCTAGGCAGACTCTCCCAACTTCAAAATGCAGTAGTTAGAGGACAAATTCATGACACATAATGTTCTTGAATGTCCCTGCCTTGCTTGTTAGATATTTGGAATATTATCCCTGAGAAAGACTGTAGTAAACTAGGTATTGGCTTATAATATGGGTGGGAATACAAATTGCTAAAACTTTTTTGTAGACTTATGTGACTATGTCTATTATTTTTTTTAACACTTTAATCACTTTATTTTTTAATTTTATAAAAATAAAAGCACTCACATATAATGATATATGTATAAATATGTTTATAGCAACATAGTTTAAATACCCAGACACTATAAACTACATTAATGCCTATCAATTAGAAAATGACTGAGTGAATTATAGTATATTTATATAGTGGAATATTTTATACCTATTTAAAGAATAGATTAGATGTATGTGTTGACCTGGAAAGATGTCCATAATGCACTATTTAAAATTAAAACAACCATGTGTAGATTAATACGTACTTTTTAAAGAAAAATAAGTATGTCTCTCTGTTTCTCTCTGTCTGGCTCTCTTATGTACACACGCATGCACACACAGTGTAGGTATACATCCATACATATGATGTGCGGACTAAAACATATGGGCAAATACATTCCCAATTGTGGGAGGAATGGGTGCAAATAGATATACAGAATATTACATTTCTCTTCATACAACTGTATTTTTTATATTTATTGAATAAGCTTTTTATTTTTGCCCTTCCAAAAAAAAGTAGGAAAAAAAAAGGCCAAGAGAATTCCATTCTTTAGAGTTGAAGCAAAATGATGGTTATAGTTGAGCATGACAAATTCAATGTAAGTTGTATTGTATGGTGGGAAAAGAAAGCAATACAAATTTAGACTCACCAATTAATACCATGTTTCCTTCTATTGACCAAGTTCCTCCAGACCACTGACTTTTAACATTTTTAAGGGTGGAGAGCCCATAGGAGAGTCAGATGAAACTCCTTTCCCAGTTAAAAGTGCATGAATTTTCAAATCCATCAATTGCATGTAACTGCTAGGTTTTATGAGCCACTGTTCTAATCTTCTGATTTTTTTCATTAAAGGGAATTGAAAATAAGTTTAAAGCAAATATTCTTTGATTATGTCTTCTTTCCTCATTGTTTTTTTCCATTCTTTTGATAATAACCAATCTTTAGTATCACCTGATTTCTTAGGAAGAGTATGTTTATTTTGCTTTTAAAGATTTAAAACTAATTCAACCCAGTTTTGCCAGTGCAAGATTCCTTTACTCTCCTGTTAAATTTTCCACTCCAACCAAACCAGGCTATGACTAATTCCCAAAACACAGTCTAAATTCTGGGAGTTGATTTATTTGATCACCTTTGCCTCTGCTTAAAATACCCTCTTGCTGCCCATCCCCTGGCCATCTTACTGCTGTCTATCGAAATCCTACCCATTCTTCTAGTCCCAGGTCCAAAGCCTCCTCTTTAACTAAATTTTCCTCCAGTTCCTCAGCTGGAATGACTCTTGCTATCTTTGTGGCCCACAGCTCTTTGTTTTTATTTCCATCATATTTCTTAGCACATGTATATAACATTATGGTTAATTGTATAGATGTCTTATCCCATTTCCTGGCCTGTTAGGTCCTTGAGAGCAGAACTCCTGTCTTGCTCATTTTAAATCTGCTATAGCACTTAGCACAGGGCCTTGCAAATAGTAGGTCCCAATAAATGTCAAATTGAATTGATTTTGAGCCGACTTCAGTGGGAACCTGAAACAGAACGCCTTTTTTGGCTTTAGGTTTTTTAATGCAATTTTGCCTCTTCTCTACAAAGATGTCTCAGACAGTCTACACAAACAGTCCATAATTTTTATTTCTAACTTTCAAATTGTATCCTACTTTAGGTGATTCTAGTAAATGATACCTATTTATTTTTATTTTTTTAAAGATTTTATTTATTTATTTATTTATTTGTCAGAGAGAGAGAGAGAGAGTACAAGCAGGGGAAGTGGCAGAGGGAGAATTAGGCTCCCCTCTGAAGAAGGAACCCAGTGAAGGACTTGATTCCAGGACCCTGGGATCATGATCTAAGCCGAAGGCAGACGCTTAACCGACTGAGCCACCCAGGCATCCCAATGATATCTATTTATAAAATAAATAGTGAGTGAATAAGCAATAGTGAGTGAATATTATTTTTTTTCTATTTTATTTATTTATTTGATAGTCCTTTTTTAAATAGTGCAAATAAATTTAAATTACTTTTAAGTTGTTTGATGTAATTTCATCTCTTAGACATTTGGAATTTTAATATAATTTTATAATTTACATGAATTTTTTTAGTTTTACTTTAAGTGAGTAGTGATTTTTTGGTGTATTCTTTTTGGATAAATAATGTGTATGGCAAAGAATACTAAAGATAGCTTAATGCAACTTTAATGTCACTTATGTACTTCCTATTTAACAGTAATTAGAAAGTTTACTTAAATAATATAAATTAACAGGTACTAAAATCGCCCCCTACCCACCCAGAGCTTTAAAAATCTAATTTGGCAAATAATATTCAGACCAGAAAAATAAAACTTAAAAAATTATCAGAAAATAAGAAACTGCCAAAAATTTATATTTAGAAAGAATAAAATTCTGAGAGTTTTAGAAATCTATATAATTTAATTGTGGCATTTAATAGATTAATAGATGGTCAATACAATAACTTCTTTCATTCAGCAAATTCATAAGGTTAAAAAAATTCAAGGTCTTGGGTGCCTGGGTGGCTCAGTCATTAAGTGTCTGCCTTTGGCTCAGGTCATGATCCCAGGGTCCTGGGATCGAGTCCCAGGTCAGGCTGCCTGCTCAGCAAGGAGCCCGCTTCTCCCTCGCCCTCTCCCTCGGCTGCAGCTCCCCCTGCTTGTGCTCTCTCTAATAAATGAATAAAATCTTAAAAAAAAATAAATAGAAAATTCAAGGTCTTTTCAATACTAGCTCTCATCAAAGTTATGTGAAACACATACACATATTTCCAGTGTGTGGCATAACTTTAATAATACTGCATACATAATTCATCTCATTAGGCCCCAAACACAAGTCTATGCCTATATTATCCAATTTCCCATTGTTTTACCTATCCCTAAAAAATAAACAATGGAACATTTTCATTCCTCTAGCTCTTCAGCAAGGCATTTGAGATCTAATTGCTTTCTTGCCTTACATTAAGATAATATTTCAATTGGATGCTGTCATGATGTTTTTCTATCAGGATCAAATAAAACAGGTTCAGACATAGATCATAAATATGGCAGAATTAAGGGAAAATAATAATACCCTGGTTATATACATTTGTTTGTTTGCTTATTTGTTTAGAATCTCCAAACATATTTATATATTAATTCTTTTTTTTTTTCATTTTAGAAACATCTTATGGAATAACAACAGGGAAATATTGTTTTATCTATTCAGCCTACAGATAGAAAACTAAATGCAAAAAAAAAAAATATTCTTAGCTCATTTAAGATCTGATTTTGTCAGGTGTGCATCAGTTAAACTAAATATAGCTTTATAAGCATTGCTAAGCATCAGCTGTATGGTGGACACTAAGCCTGATATAAATAGTAGCAATATATGGTTCTGCCTTTAAAAAGCTCATTATGCATTATTTATATTATTTATTATATAGTATAATAAATCATACTACAAAAAAGAATACACTGTGGCAATTGCTACAGTAGGAATACAAGTAAAGTATCATGAGGATAGAAAGCAGGAGGGGGGAACAATTATTTTTAGACTGAGAAAGAATTTAGGATAAATTTCACTAAGGAGATGCATTGGGCTTGGAAGGAGAGATTTAACTGAATAGAGAAGAGAAGGGATCACTACCAAAAAATGAAACACTTAAGTATAAATCTAACAGAATATGTACAAGATCTATATGAGGAAAACTACAAAACTCTGATGAACAAAATCAAAGAAGCACTACATAAATAGAGGGATATTCCATGTGCATGGATAGGAAGACTCAATGTTGTCAAGATATCAGTTCTTCCTAACTTGATCTATAGCTGCAGTACAATCCCCAATCCAAATCCTAGCAAGTTATTTTATGGATGCAACAAACTGATTCTGAAGTTTATATATAGACCCAGAATAACCAACACAGTATTGGAGGAGAGAGTTGGAGGATTGACACCACCCTACGTCAAGACTTACTATAAAGCTATAGTAATCCAGACAGTGTGAAAAGAACAGACAAATGGATCAGTGGAACAGAACACAGAGCTCAGAAATAGACCCCATAATATACTGTCAAGTGATTTTTGACAAAGGAGCGAAGGCAACACTGTGGAAACAGAAAGAGTCCCTTCAACGCAAGGTACTGGAACAAATGGACATCCACATGCAAAAAAATGAATCTAGACACAGACTTTACACCCTGTCCAAAAAGTAACTCAGAATGGATCATAAACCTATATGTAAAATACAAGAGTATAAAACTCTTACAAGATAATATAGAAGGAAACCTAGATGACTTTGGCAATGGTGATAACTTTTTAGATATAACACCAAAGATGTAATCCATGAAAGAAATAATTGATAAGCTATACTTCATTAAAATTTAAAACTTCTGCTCTGCAAAAGATAATGACAAGATCATGAGGAGATAAGCCACAGACTGGGAGAAAGTATTTGCAAAAGACACATCTGATGAAGGGCCACTATCTAAAATATATAAGAACTCTTAAAACTCAACAGTAAGATAATAATAAAGCACTCGATTAAAGAATGGGCCAAAGTTCTTAATAGACATCTCAATCAAGAATATATACAGATGGTAAATAAGCATATGAAAAGTTTCTTCACATCATATGTCATCAGGGAAATGCAAATTGAAACAACGGTGAGATAGCCCCACACACCTGTCAGAATGGCCAAAATGCAAAACACTGACAACACCAAGTGCTGGCAAGGATATGGAGCAATAGGAACTCTCATTCACTGCTGGTGGTACAAGATGGTACAACCACATTGGAAGACAGCTTGGCAGTTTCTTATACAACTAAATATACTCTAACCATATGATCCAGTAATCCTAGTCCTTAGTATGTAAAGGACTTGAAATTTACGTCCATGCAAACACCTGTATGTGGATGTTTATACCAGTTTTATTTATAATTACCAAACTTGGAAGCAACCAAGATGTCCTTCAGTAAGTAAATGGATAAATAAGCTATAATAAATTCAGCTAAAATAAATAAATATTATTTAGTATTTAGTAATGAACTATCAAGAAGACATGGATGAAACTTAGATGTATGTTACTAAAGCCAATCTGAAAAGGCCACATACTATATGATTCTAACTACATGGCATTCTGGAAAATCAAAACTATGAAGACAGTAAAGGATCAGTGGTTGCTCAGGGGTGGGTGGGTGGGGTGGGATGAATAGACAGAGCACAGATGATTTTTAGGGCAATGAAAATACATGATTCTGTAATGATGACTGGATGTCATATGCATTTGTCCAAATCCATAGAATGTATAGCAACAAGAGTGCACCATAATGTAAACTATGGTCTTTGGGTGGTTATGATATGTCAGTGTAGGTTCATCAGGTGTAAGAAATGTACCCTCTAATGAGATATGTTGATAATGGGGAAGGCTGGGCATGTGTGGGGATAGGGGGGATATGAGAAGTCTTTGTGCTTGCCTCTCAATTTTGTGATGAACCTAAACCTGCTGTTTAAAAAAATAAGGTTTTCAAAGGGAAAAAGGGAGGGGGAGGTCAGTCTAGATAGAGCAGAGATAGGAGCAAAGTTAAAGAAGCATATTTGAAGAATAAAGAATAGTTCCACACAGTTGGAAGCTAGGATGCTGAGTTGGAAGATGTAAGCAGTGAAGCTGGGAGCACAGATGGATCTGTACTTGGAAGGTTTTAAAGATTATGTATGTATGTATGTATGTATGTATGTATTTATTTATTTGACAGAGAGAGATGCAGCGAGAGAGGGAACACAAGCAGGGGGAGTGGGAGAGGGAGAAGCAGGCCTCCCGCAGAGCAGGGA